>NC_062218.1:32711264-33021442 GCF_902686445.1 Sciurus carolinensis
TAATACTTTATAAAGAAAATATGTTTCATTCCAAGTTTTCTAGATTCTCCATACCACTTTCCATAATGGTTGCACCAATTTGCAGTCCCACCAGAAATGTATGAGCATACCTTCTCCCCCACATCCTTGCCAGCATTTATTGTTACTTGTATAGTTGTATAATTGCCATTCTGACTGAAATGAGATGAAATCTTAGTTTTAATTAGCATTTTTTTAATTGCTAGAGATATTAAACGTTTTTTCACGTATTTGTTGATCAATTGTTTTTCTTCTTCTGTGAAGTGTCTGTTCAGTTCCTTAGCCCATTTATTGATTGGGTTGTTATTTATTTATTTATTTATTTTGGTATGAAGTTTTTTGAGTTCTTTATGTATTCTGAAGAATAGTGTTCTATCGGAGGTGTATGTGATAAATATTTTCTCTCAGTCTGTAGGCTCTCTCTTCATGTTTTTGATTGTTTCCTTTGTTGAAAAGAAGTTTTTTAGTTTGAATCCATCCCATTTATTGATTCTTGATTTTATTTCTTGCACTTTAGGAGTCTTATTAAGGAAGTCAAATCCTAGGCTGACATGGTGAAGATTTGACCCTACTTTTTCTTCTACTAGGCGCAGGGTCTCTGTTTTAGTGCCTAAGTCTTTGACCCACTTTGAGTTGATTTTTGTGCAGGATGAGAGAGAGGAGTTTAATTTCATTTTATTTCATGTGGAGTTCCAATTTTCCCAGAACTATTTGTTGAAGAGGCTATCTTCTCTCCAGTAAACGTTTTTGGCACTTTTGTCTAGTATGAGATAACTGAATTTATGTGGGTTTGTCTTTGTGTCTTCTATTCTGTACCATTGGTCTGTGAGTCTGTTTTGTGCCAATACCATGCTGTTTTGTTACTATGGCTCTGCAGTATAGTTTAAGGTCTGGTATTGTGATGTCTCCTACTTCGTTGTTCTTGCTAAAGATTACTTTGACTATTCTGGGTCTCTTATTTTTCTAAATGAATTTATGATTGCCTTTTCTAGTTCTATGAAGAATGTCATTGGTATTTTAATAGGAATTGCATTAAATCTGTGTAACACTTTTGGTAGTATGACCATTTTGACAAACTCACAATTGCCAAACTATGGAACCACCCTAGATGTTCCTCAAAAAATGAATAGATAAAGAAAATGTAATATATATAATATATAAAAAATATATATAATATATAAATATATATATTATATATATAATGTGTGTGTGTGTATATATATATATATATATATATATGTAATTTCATTCTTATTTAAGGCTGAATAATATTCCATTGTGATACACAATTGCCTTTGCCAGTAAATGGCTGTTGCTGGAGAATATCATGCTAAGAGAAATAAGCCAATCCCCCCAAACCAAAGGCAGAATGTTTTCTTCAATATGTGGATGCTAATTCACAATAAGGGGAGGGGAAGCTAGGGAAGAATAGAGGTCTTTTGGATTGGGTAGAGGGCAGTGAAGGGAGGGGAGGGACTTAGGGGTAGGAAGGATGGTAGAATGAATCAGCCATTATTATCCCATATACATACATGATTACATGACCAGTGTGATTCTACATCATATACAAACAGTAAAATGAGAAGTTGTGCTCCATATATGTATGATGTGTCAAAATGCATTCTAGTGTCATGTATAACTAATTAGGACAAATTTTTGAAAAAGAGGTTCTTGTATTTCACAGTTCTGGATGTCCAAGGACATGAGCCAGCTCGACTTCTGGTGAAGTCCTCCTGGTTGATACCATCACATGGCAGGAGTGTGTACGAGAGAGATGTCACATGGTGAGAAAAAATGCAAGAGAGGGAAGAGGGGACCTTCCCTATTACAACAACATGCGTAGGGGACTCACAGTCCTGTGAGACCCAAACAATCCAAGGGACCAGAATCAGTCCCTTCACGAGGGTGGCTTGACCCCCTCACCTCCCACTCACCGCCTAAAGGTCTGCCCACCATTCCATACCATTACCTAGGGGAACGAGGCCCTGAAGTGAGTTTTGGTGTGAGTGAACCACATGCAGACCATAGCAGATGGCAACTTAGTTTTGGAGTTGAGTGTAGTGAGTTTTGATGTAAATATGATGTAAAGATCATTATTATTTTTTGTGCGAGTCTTGGTGAAAAAGGTTTGAAGACTGACTTAATGCATCCTTTCCAGGTTCCCTTCTCCACTGGAAGCCAGATGGTTGGTCTTTTGCTGACTGGAGGCTTCGTGCAGAATTTCTGAGCCTCAACTGTCACCCCATTTCCTGATGAGGAAAGCTGTCCTCCCTGCATGGGGAACATCGCCTTCAAATCCGGTCACCCTTGTGTGTTGGTGATTCAGCCAGGATGGCCATAGCACCTGAGGGCTCAGGTGATGGCCTTCTCTGGTGTTGTCACCAGTGGATTGCTCATGGCAGTTCTCCTGGGAGAGACTCCTGGAGGTAGCAGGCTGGGAGGTGGCACCGGGCAGCTTCTAGATTTCCCTTCCCCCAGCCAGGGCTTCCTGTGGCCACTGTCATCGGTGAGAGTTCACCAGAGCAGTGGTCTCCGAGGACCTTGTCACTTCTCAAGTCTCAGGTGGCTCCTGTTTCCCTCTGAGGCTGGCCTCTCCTGGTCTCCCAGCATCACCTGCAGAAGGCAGGTTCCAGGTCCCTGCTGGGCCCCCTTGCTCAGATTCTGGTTCCCAGACTGAGAAGGGGACAGGTGTGCACTGCACCAGAGGGACAATTCCATCTCTGGTCAACTGTCCACAAAGGGAGGAAATGGATGTTCAGCGTCAGGAGATTGTACAAATGACCTTCCTCATTTCAGCCATTCTGGTAGATGTATAACAGTATTTCAGGTGATTTAACCCAAAGAAGTGAGGCACTTTAGATTCTGTGGCAATTAAGAAGAGGAGGGCTACTTTCCCACCCTTTATCAGGCCTTTCCTTACCTCAAAATCCTCCCCTTTTGACAGTCATCTTATTAATGTCCTAAAATACTATAAGCGAACAACTAAGTTGCTGCAAAAAACCCTTAAAACTTCATATTTAACTCAGAATTCTAAATTTATTTTCTGTCTGTGAATTCTACCTGCTTTCCCTGAGTTCAACTGTTACCCTCCTCAACAGGATCCTCTATCTGATTTCCCACAACATAGATTAATTCTAAAAGCCTTTGTACTTTACATAAGTGAGATTATACCAGATGTTCCTGGCACGTCTGGCTTCTTTTACCCATGATTGTGTTTATGAAATTCATCCATAGTTTTGAATTTTTGTGAATTTATTCCTCATTGTAATTATTGAGGGTATTGGGGTGGTTTCTAGTGTTTGGCTATTACAAATATTGCTGCTATGGAGATTCTAGAACCTTCTGGGATGTGTATCTAAGAGTGGATTTAATGAGTCATAGGGAATACACATTTGGGGTTGATAGACTTTACAAACAAACTTTCATTTTAGCCATTCTGGCAGATGTATGATAATATTTCATGTGATTTTAATCTCTATTTGTCTAATGGCTGATGGAGTTGAGAAGCTTTTCATATGCTTATTGCTTATTGGGACAGCTTTTTTGTGATTCATCTATACCTCTTTCTATTGGGTTCTCTGTTAATTTCTTATTCATCTGTAGGAGTTTTTCTGGACATGGGGCTTGGTAGATGTATACATGGCCATTTCCCATTGGGTGGGCTGCCTTTTCATTCTCTTACTGAGGTCTTTTGATGAACAGATGTTTCAAATCTTAATATCATTTAATTTATTAAAATTTTATTAACATTTTTGTGCCTCGGTAAGAGATCTTTGCTTGCTCCAAAGTCATGGAAATATTCTCCTATACTTCAGCAATTTTTTAAAACGGGTTCAATTCCTGTCTTCCTGCACTTATATCTTTGCTTTCTTGACTTTTCTTTCTCACCATTGACTTCCCTTTTTCCATCTCTTCCCTCCTTGAATCTGTTTCCATTTTTGGCTCGCTCTCTAAATAAGCAACATAAGAAAACCTTTCATCTTTTCATAATGAAAATCGCATTACTCCTCTTCTTACAATATTTTCATGGTCTACCAAAGCGTTCAAGGTAAAGCTTAAATTCCTGACCTTAGGAAGCAAGTCCATGATGATCTCTGTCTTTCTTATTTTTACCACAAACATACTCTTGATTCTGATCATACAGCAGCGTTGAAGTTACCAAGTGTCCTGCTTTTTATGTTTTCTGTGCCTTTGCATGTGCTGTTTTCTGTCTGCCTGGAATACCCTTCCTCCTTTTCCACTTAATTCACATTCATCTGAACTCGGCTCAGGGCTGGGTTGTGGTTCAGGAGTGGAGAGGTTTCCTAGCATGCAAGGGGCCCTGGGTTTAATCCCCGGCACTGCAAAAACCAAATCAAACCAACTCAGGTCAACCAACTCCTCTCTGGCAGTCTTCCTGTTGCACACATCTGATTGAGCTGTATTTTGTTCCCATGGCAACTTGGGCATATCTAGATAACCACATTTCACAGTAATTATTGATTCACCAGTCTTTCTATCTCGATGGAGTTGCAAGATGCTTGAAAGGACTGTGTTCTATTTCACTTTCTGTGTCCCGCGTCCACTAGGCATATAGAAGGTGCCGGACATGTGACTAAGTGTATTTAGGGAGCAATACCTCTCCACTTCATGGCTAAGGAAAACTATGAAGTGAGAGGCACACCAAAGTGCAAGAGGGGTAATACTTACTGAGGATGTGATGCACCAGCACTTTATGTTACTGGGACCTCTTGATTGAGAACTTTCTCATAGTATATTTGTTTAACTAGTAAGCTTTGAACTGGTCCTTTTTCTTCAATCTGGAAGTTTGTGTTTCTTTTTGTGACGGTAACCAGCAAATGTTTGAATGTCCTGGAAGCATCATTGGATAGATTCCCTTTCTGTCCTCAGTATCTGGAGAGTAAGTTATCCATCTTTATGAAGTAAAGGTACATGAAACAATTTTTTACTGTTATTTTTGTTGTTTCATGTAATGTTTTTAGTTATTTGATTATGAATAGAAAGCATATATATGTATACATGGTTTCAAATCAAAAAGTACAGAAGGATATATAGTGAAAAGATTCTTGGCAAAGGTCTCCCTCTGACAACACAGAACATTGGCAAAGATGTTAAACAACTGGTCCTCATACATACAGAGAGTGGTGGGAGTAAATTTGTACAAACACTTGGGAAAACTGCTTGGAAATAAATATGATATATCTTACTTCGTGATCTAATTCTCCTTAGAAAAACCTATGTTATCTGTTTCTTGTTGTTGTTGTTGTTTAATCCCTTTAAGGATATTTTATGCTTAAACAAACACATACACATGTACGTGCGTAAATATGAACATGCATGTGTACTTTTTTCCAAGTTTAAAATAGAGAGTAACTTTTAATATAATAGTTTTTTTTTAATCTTTTCTTTCCCCTATGATCTTGGAAATTGTCATCACTTTTAGGTACATACATATATCATTTATAGCATAAATGATAGACTAAAGTAGTCTCTTCCCTGACCAAAGGAGAACATCATTAAGAAATAAATTGACAATGTAAGTGGAAACCAGTGAAGTCAGCTTTTTGTTCACGTGCTCAGTGTTAATGACACCACCGCCCTGGAACAAAAATAAAAGGAAGTTTAGATTTAAAGTTGATTGACAATTTAAAACCTAACCATTTTAGAAATATGTAATGTTCTAGTCAGAGGATTTGTATCTGTCATTCTTAAAATTAAAACATGGAGTGACATATTCATTAAGAAATAAGAGATCACAAAGAGTGGTGTTGCATGTCTGTACTCCCAGTGGATTTGGGAGGCTGAGACAGGAGGATCACAAGTTTGAGGCCAACCTCCTCAACTTAGGGAGACCTTATCTCAAAATAAAATAAACCAACAAAAGGACTGGGGATGTAGTTCAGTGGTAGAGTGCTTGCTTAGCATGCCCAAGACTTGGGGTTCAATTCCAGGTGTGAGGCAGGGTTGGGAAGAAAAATAAATAGGATATTAAAAACAATTTTCAACTTCTTAAGCTGGAGGTCCAAGTTCACTCTTCAGGTCCAAACAAATGTCATGAAGTCATTAGTCAAGCATATTTCATGAGCACGTACTATGCCAGTGCTGTCATTGCTGCAAAGAGCTCACTGCAGTTTCCCTCTTAACTACGGGAGTTAGATGAGGGGGACAGTGTGGCACTGCACAGGGGTCTCCTGACCTGTGATGAATATGCAAATTTCCACACCCCATCCCCAGAGATTCTGATTCTGAGGTGTCCAAGGTGGGGAAGGTGATCCTGCTGGGTCCTCTTCTCAGTCACAGCTGCGCAATTTCAAGTTAGTTTCTCCGTCCGGGCTACTATAACAAAATGCTGTAGGCTGGTACCTTAAACGACACGCTCATTTTCTCACAGTCTGGAGGCTGGGGGTCGCAGATCAAGGTGCTGACCAAAGTGATCCCTGGTAAGCCTTCTCCTTTTGCTTGTAGAAGGCCGCTTCTCTGCTGTGTCCTCATATGGCCCTTCTGTGCCCACATGGACAGAGAGAGAGAGGGAAGAGACAAAGAAACCTCCCTTTCTTCCTCGTCTCTCTCTTCCTCCTCCTCTAAGGATCTCATTGCTACTGGATTCGGGCCCTTCTCTTTTGACCTCGATTAACCTGAATCACCTCCTTAAGACCCTATCTCTACATACATTGGAGAGTCAACATGCAAATTAGGGGAGACACAGTTGGGTTCACAGCAGTAACTAAACCTCTCTGAAGTCTTATTTCCTCATTGATGAAATTAGGATAACAATGTTTAGTGGAAGAAGAATTGAACGATTATACCAGTACGTCCAAGGTGTCTGGTATATTTTGTTTTTTAATATTTTTCCTTCAGAGAGGAAATAATGAGGGAAGAATGTTCTGAGTCTGTGGTCCTGGGTTGGTCCTAGTGACAGAATCCTCAAGTCAGTTCTCATAGACTCTAAACAGCTCATCCAAGGTCACCTGTTACGTGAGTTAGAGAACTGGACTTCGCCCTGGGTCGCAGGACTCCTGGGCCTCTGCGACGCTCCCCCAGTTGACAGCGGTGGGTGGACTGCTCAGCAGCTTAGGTTTGTCTTGGGTATTTCACAGCAATGCTGCTGGGAGGCACATGCGGGCATTACGGGCTGAGTGGAACGCTATGTGCCTGTGTAAAGATATCCTCTCATTGGATTAGTGGGCCGGCGCGGCCTCCTTTGCTATGCACAAGTCTGGCCTCTCAGTGTCTAGTTTCAGAAGAGCATGGTTGGCCAGCATTGCAGGTCAGGGAGAAAAGGTTCTGTGGGGGTCACCAGTGTCCTTGGGGAGAGGGGATCGTGCCTCTCGCTGGGCAGGAGGCTCTGCACCAACTGCATGATAAAGAGCACCAGCTGAAGCAGCTGAAATAATTTGCCCTCTAAGGGATTTGGGTTTTGAGGGGCAATATCAACGGTGGAATGACTCTCTCCAACTGACCTCACAGGGCTCCAGTTGCCCTGATCATTCCAGCCTGCATAAACATTCTCTCCCCAGCCATGGGTGGCTGGGTACCTAATACCAGCTGGCAGGTGAGAGTGGGAAGAATGTGCTGTGTCCCCAATGATAGGATTTAAGGGGCAATGCCTGGGGTCTTAGTTCTCAGAGGTTTCTCTGATGGTGTGGTTCTGTCTGTGCCTGAGCCCACCATTAGCAACAAATCCCTTTGTGTGTTGAACCCTTGGGGCCATTAGAGTCCCTCTTTAAGACTTCAGAACCAATGCGGGATGGCAGGAAGCCCCTTTGTGAGCCCTGGTTGTTCAGGGGCTGACAAGGAGACCCTGTGGAGGAGACAAGGAAGAGACTGAGAGTGGTATAGGTGCCCACATGGAGAGTACCCCTCCAGGAGGTCATCAAACCCCTGGATTCACAGTCAAGGAAACCAATGGAACAAGAGTTGTCTGATGTCACACAACTGGTTATGGCCGAACCACGTCAGAGACCCAGACATCTGGCTTCTACTTCTGTCCTATTTATTTAGTATAAATGGTGACGAGGGAAACAGATCTGCTTTGGAAAGGCAAGCCCCAGCACACAGGGGATGGGAAGACAAAGTAACCACCTCCCAGCTGTGCCCGGGGCAGCCTGGTGTCAGCTCTCCCGCAGGAAATCCCCTCTTATAAACAGTCACATTCCAAAGGTTCATTCACATGTTTATGTCTTGAGATGGGGAACTTGTTTTCCCGTGGAAATAATATTTTAAATGTTCTAAATGGTGGATTCGATTCACCAAGATCTACCCACAAAATGCTTTGTAACTGATAAAGTGGCCCACGGGGTAGTGTTCACAGGAATATTGCAATTAATCGTACTGGGTGCTTATTATTTTTTTATTTCTCTGGGAGTAAAATAGACAGGGAGTTTTAAATCAGGTTGGGAGATGGTGTCACCTCCACAGAGCAGGTGGCTGTCCTGGAACAGATCCTGAAGGACAGCACAGGTGGCAAATAGGAGGATCAGGTGGAAAGGTTGACACCCTCTCTGAACCTCGGCTCTAAAATAAATACAGTGGAAATAATTGCCCTGCACACTTTCAAGGGTGGTGAGGACTGAGAGAGATACTAGATGGGAGTGTTTGCAAAGATGTAAAGAAAATATTTGTTGAAGATAAACCCTTCCCGGGTTGACAGCTCCCTAGAGTTTTTGGTGGGACAACTGAGGATAGATGCTGAGAATCCTGGGAGCGTTGTAGGGGGAAATGATACTATTTTGAATAGTATGGAATAAGCAGATTACGGAGGAGGATGGGCTCCTGCCTCCAGCTGGCCTGCAGACTCCCCCTAGAACCCTGGCTGCCCCGGTCTTCAGCCTGCTGGTCTGCCCTGCAGATGGCAGACTTGCCAGCCTCAACAACCGTGTGAGACAGTTAAGGTGAAGTCTCCTCCTCCTCTCTGTCGGTCTCTCTCCCCCGCCTCTCTCTGTCTACACACACACACACACACACACATACACACACAGATGTTCCCCAACTTACAGTGTTTCCACTTTTAAATTTTTGAATATGGTGGCACAAGAGTGATAGGCATTCAGTAGAAACTTTACTTCAAATTTTGAAGTTTGATTTTTTTTTTCCTCTGGGCAAGTGATATTCAGTATAATGCTCTCTCACGATATCCAACTGTAGGCTGATGGTGAATGGAAGAAAGTTTAGGGTAGGCTAGGCTTGGTTATGATATGTAGTCAGAGTATTAAATCCATTTTTTAACCTAAGATGTTTTCAACTTCTGATGAGGTTACTGGGGAGCACTCTCACTGTCAGTCAAGGATTATCTGTGTACACACACACACACACACACACGCACACACACGCACACATCTTACGGTTCTGTTTCTCTGGAAAGCCCTATTAACATACCCATTTAACAAGAGAAGAAGCTAAAATGCAGGTTGAGTAAATAACTTGCTCAATAAGCTGCCAGCACACACAGAGATTGGCCACATCATTTCCTTTTTCCCTCTGGATACACAGCTAAACCGCATTTCCAGCCTCCCTTGCAGCAGGTGAGACTATCATTGAGTGCTGGTCCCTGAGACGGTGGGTGAGTGACAGTCACACCCCAGTCAGCGTCACTCTTCTCTGATCCAAGGCTCTGGGGGTCTGCAGGGTCTCAAGATGGGAGTCCTGCATCCCCAGATAACCACGTGAAGCAGAGCATCTTAGTCTCAAACGAGCTGTACGGAGCCCAAGTGAGCAGAGCATTGTTATGTTTAGTCTGTGAGGTTCAGGGGTGGCTTTTAATTACAGCACTGGCTCTGACAAACACAGCAATGGAGCTAGATTCAAATCCAGCCCTCAGCCTTCAGGGCCCGAATGACTCATCTCTGAACTGCCAATCATCCCTCACGTGCACTGTGGAGAGCTGGGGATAGGAATCATCCCCTTTACCTTGCCCTGTCTGCTCCTGAAAACCCAGAATCCCTCCCTGGAGCTGAATGTTAAACCCATGTTCTCGGATGCCCAGAGTCACGCAGAGAAACATGTGTACCCTGGGTGTGAGGGGCGAGGTGAGGTGTCCCTGAAGGGGCAGGAGAGGAGGAAGGTGTCCAAGTCTGCATTCCTTCTCTTTTCCCTGGATGTGGCCTTCTTCCCCAAGCAGGGTTCCTGGCTCCTCCCCGAATAACAAGTGTGGTCTGTTTATGCTGGAGTAGACTGTGGAAATAAATAGACAGCCCGTTCTGCAGCTAAATTCAACAAAGGAGGGAAGAACTTGCAGCAACTCTGCTCGCAGAGGCTGGCGCGCATGCATTTTTCCACATAAGACTTGTTGTCTAGGCTGTAGTCAGGGCCACTTTGATTTTCTTTTCCTGTGCATTTTGGACTGTGTTGCCACTCTTACTTGTGCCAGCTACCCTGTCCTCTCCAGGACAGTTATCCTCCTGGAATTTGTCTAGGGTCAGGAAAGCCTAGGTTGAAAGATAACAGATTGAGCCCATATGATGAAGTCCTTTTACCCCACCGAACAGAGAAATTCCTAAGAGGAAATTTTGGTTTAGAAAGGATATGTTGGTACCTGTGTGCTTCCCTGAGAGCCAACCTGGAAACTCGGTATGAATCAAAAGATGACCTTGTGTGCAAACACAGCCACAGAATCCAAAACTTGATGTATGTGTTAGACCAACTGAGACTGTAGGAAGAATGTGTTCACTTTAGGAAAACACAAAGTTGAATTCACTATAACCAACTATGTGAGGTCAAAAGAGTTGACAAATTTTTTTTTTTTTTTTTTTACTTTTAAACAAGTATAAGCTTAACTCCAGCTTCTGTTTAGACTGTTTATTTCAAATGAAAAATAGGTCTTGGTTTAGATTGACCAGTTAGTTTATTTTTATCTTATAGAACACTGGCTACTTTTGTTTAAATAAATCAGTGGTTGATTTCCCATGGTGTAACAGAGCTTGAAATTCTCAAGCCAGCATGTCAGAATTTTGGGGATGGGGGCATGTGGTTTGACAAGTCTCCCTTGGTACCGCTTATCTTTCCTACTCTACCACACCGCCCCCGTCCCCTCTATAAGGATCCCTGTGTTGTGATGAATTGCTGGGCATTTATTGGAGACAATCAGGTTTCTTGATTGCAATCAACAGAGGCAGATGCTGGCTAACATTAGGTAATCAGAGACTTATTTATTTTATTAGGAGTCACCAGCTTTGATGAGAGCCCAGGAAACCAAGCTGGGGAACGAGAGGAACCAGGGAATTGCCGCAGCCTCCGGAAGCAGGAAGTAAGAAACACAGCACTCTCTAGCAGAAACTGAGGGACTCCCAGGAACAGAGTGGATCAGGCATTGCTGCCACCTCTGAATGAGAAAGATGTCCCGGTGCCCTGCCTGTGGCAGGCAGAATTCAGCAGAGCCCCCTGGATCCCTATCCCCTGTTTAGTGAGTACCACACTCATCTAGGGAATGATGTGAAAGGATTTTGAAAATATATTTAAAGTCCAAGGTCAGTTGACCTTAAGATATGGAGACTATCTGGATGGGCCTCTCAGGAATGAGCTTGGAAGAGAAGCCTGAGCATCGGATGAGAACCCAGCCTGCTAACAAAGAACACAAACTTGACATCCCAGGATTCTGACCTACGCAGGTGAACAAAGAAATGTGTGTCATCTCAAGATGCTAAGCTTGTGGTGCTTTTTAATGCAGCAATAGGTAATAAGTACTCTGTATCCTGTGTCACCTGTGGGAGATACAGTCTGGAAGACAGTGTCCCATTGAGTGACCTTAGGCCACACATTGGCCTTTGTACCAGGGGAAGGTATTGTGGGGATCTTCTTTTGTAGATGGAAAGTAGGCTGTAAGAACTGCCTCCTGCCTTGGCTATCCACCATGAAAAAGAACTGGTTTCACAATTTATTTAAGGTGTGGTTAAACAGAGGGACAGGTGGTAGGTAACCCTGATAAATGTCTACTATAAAATGCTCCTCAGTAAATATTCCTGTGTATCTCCCACTCACCTGGCCTGGGCTATTTCACGGACAGGTGCTCTCTGCACCCAGGTTGCTAGGTTTTTTTTTTTTTTTTTTTTTTTGTTATTTGCAGAATGTAAAAAAAAAACAGGTAGGGCAATAATGTATTGTGTCTTCAATGCCAATGTTTTTGGGTAGGTTTAGGTATTTCTAAGAGGTGGAGTGGCAAATGAAAAGGCTATAAGTTTGGGAGTCTGGACATGTCAATTTTTAAAAATTTGTTCTAATTAGTTATCTATGACGCTAGAATGCACTTTGACACATTGTACATACGTGGAGTACAATTTCTTATTCTTCCGGTTGTATATGATATAGAATCACATTGGTCATGTAATCATATATGTACATGGGGTAATAATGTCAGGTTCATTCTACTATCCTTCCTAACCCCATACTCCCTCCCCTCCCTTCACTCCCCTCTACCTAATCCAAAGTAACTCTATTCCTCCCTGATCCCCCTTATTGTGAATTAGATCTGCATACCAGAGAAAACATTCAGCCTTTGTTCTGGGGACTGGCTTATTTCAGTTAGCATGATATTCTCCAGTTCCATCCATTTACTGGCAAATGCCATCATTTTTTTTCTTTATGGCTGAGTAATATTCCATTGCATATAATATATCGCAGTTTCTTTATCTATTAATCTGTTGAAGGACACCTAGCTTGGTTCCATAGTTTAGCTATTATGAGTTGAGCTGCTATAAACATTAATGTGGCTGCGCTACTGTAGTATGCTGATTTTAAGTCTGTTGGGTATAAACTGAGGAGTGGGATAGCTGGGTCAAATGGTGGGTCCATTCCAATTTTTCTGAGGAATCTCCATACTGCTTTCCATAATGGTTGCACCAATTTGCAGTCCCTCCAGCAATGTATCAGTGTATCTTTTCCACCACATCTTTGCCAACATTTATTGTTGCTTGTGTTATTGATAATTGCCATTCTGACTAGGGTGAGATGAATCTTAGAGTGGTTTTGATTTGCATTTCTATAATCAAATCTTCAGCATGTCAGCCTAGGATTTGACTTCCTTAACAAGACTCCTAAAGTGCAAGAAGTAAAATCAAGAATCAATAAATGGGGTGGATTCAAACTAAAAAGGGTTTTCTCAGCAAAGGAGACAATAACATTTAGAGCAAGCCTACAGAATGGGAGAAAATCTTTACCACATGTGCCTCAGATAAATCATTAATCTCCAGGATATATAAAAAAAACTTAAAACAAAACAAACCCCAAATATCCCAATCAATAAATGGGCTAAGGAACTGAACAGACACTTCACAGAAGAAGAAATATAATTGATCAACAAATGTATGAAAAAATGTTCAACATCTCTAGAGACTGGACATATCAATTTTAATGCTGGTGTCTTAGTCTGTTGCTATAATAGAATACCAGAGATTGGATAATTTATAAAGCAAAGGAATCTATTTCTCACAGTGCAGAAGGCTGGGAAGTCCAACATCAAGGGTTCAGCTTCTGGAGATGGCCTTGGTGCTGTGTCATGTCATGGCAGAAGTAGACAGGCAAAAAGCAGAAGAGGGAATCCAGTATGATGGGATGTGTTGTAATTCCAGGGACTCAGGGAGCTGAGGCAGGAGGTTCACAAGTTTAGCTTGGAAAAGTTAGCAAGACCCTGTCTCAAAATAGAATCTTAAAAGGGCGGGGATATAACTCAGTGGTAGAGCTGTTGCATAGCCAGAGGGCCAAAGAAGGCAAAACTTGCCTTTTTCAAGAATCTACCATGGTGATAACAAACCTGGTCGCAAAATTATGGTGCTAATCCATCCATGAGGGCAGGACCCTCATCACCTAAGCTCCTTGTGGAGGTCCTGTCTCTCAACGCTGTTGCACTGGGGTCAAGTTTCTGGCACATGAACTCTGGGGGATGCAGCCAAAGCACAGCCCCTGGTTTTTCTGTTGTGTCAGTTTGGGCAGTCACTAAAATCCTGTGGCTTTAAGTTGTCCTCTCCGAAGGTGCCAGGGGCTGGGATCAATGACAGCGAACCCCTCTTCTAGCTGAGAGAACCTCTGATGATCTGTCTTAAATTCCCTCAATTATTAAATAGACACCAGAAGTTGAAGCACGTCAGGTTCTAAGGACGCAGCCCCAAGTGAGGCCAGTGAGGGCTAGTCCCCTGCCCTGTGCATCATCATGGTGGAGAGGGGTAAGCAAGTTTGGAGACATGCTACAAGGAAAATAAAAGCACAGGGTCAACATTACAAACCGACTAAGGAAAATCTCTAAAGACGGCATCCAAATGGGTCTTGGGGTCCTGAGATTGGGTCCATTTCATTCCCAACATCTCCCTTCCTCCCTCCTCATGGCCCCTTCCTCTCCTCCCCTGGTCTTCTATTTTCATGAAATCCATCTCTGCCTTTTTTCTCCTTTCTCTCTAGCTTCCACATAGGAGAAAGAACATGGGACGCCTGAGCTTCTGAGTCTGGCTTATTTCATTTAGCATGAGGTTCTCCAGCTCCATCCACTTACCAGCAATAACATAATTTCATTCTTCTTTATGGCTGAATAAAACTCCATTATGTATGTATGTACCACATTTTCTTTATCCACTCATGTGTTGATGGATACTTAGGTTGGTTCCATAATTTGGGTATTCTGAATTGTGCTGCTATAAACATGGGTATGCATATACACTGTAGTAAGATGACTTTCTACCTCAGGATAAATATCAAGGAGTGGTACAGCTGGGTCATATGGTGGTTCCATGCTAGTATTTTGAGGAACATCCATACCAACTTCCTTAGGGGTTGCACTAATGTACAATTCCCACCAACAGTATAAAAGTGTTCCTTTTCCCTCATGTTCTCTGTAGCATTTATTGTCATTTGCATTTTTGATGACTGAAACTGGCAACATTTTAAACAATAATATCAGCCTCGACATAGTATCTTCAGGTTTGACTCTGGGCCCACATAATATTTTCTCTCTGGCTCTTTAATATAAAGTTTGTACACCTTGATCTAGATTTGTGGCTCTGAAATTTTAGGGTACATCTGTCACTTAGAGAACCTTGCTCCCCAAGTTTCCAGAATGTTCATGTGATACTGATACTGTCAATTTAAACAAAGGTTCCCCAGTTCAGGTCCTTGGAGCTGCCAATCACCTGGAAGACGTGTTGATAGTACAGGTTCCTGAGACCCCAGACTTAGTCAGAATTTCCAGTGACGAGGCCCAAGATGATTCTAGTATGCAACTAGCCGGAGGAACTATGAGTTCAATTATTTTTGTCAGGAGAGAAATTAATTTGTGATTATATTGGTTGCTTGAGCCTCACCTGTCTGTGGGAGACTCTGGCAATTGGGGAATACTGTTGGTCTTGTCAAGACTTGTGCTAAAGGAAAATATCAAGAAATAAATGGTCTGGATCCTTCCAAGACCAGAGATCTTTGTGTAGGCTGTTTCCCAAGTAATATAATCAATAAATGACTTAGTAGCTCATGGGGAAAAAGGACCTATCAACTGTAAAGTCAGTTGGAGCCCACAACAATTTGAGACATCTGCTGAGGAACTTCTGGGCTGCCTGGAGAGTCATTTAATGTCCAGAACAGAAGGTAACTGTCCCTTATACTCTGGGCCTCCTACACCATGACTGGTGACCAATTAAGGAAACTTTAAGAGGGTACTGACAAGTTGGAATATTTTCAGGGGAAGGAGATGAGGGGCCTGGAACTGTGTTCAAGGCAGAGGGGATGAAGGAGGACTTGTAAAACACTGGCCAGCAGACCCCTCCTGGCAGCTGTGTTGTGCTCAACAGTCCTCGAGGTGAAGCACAGTTTGAGCGTGAATGCCTCTGGGCAAAGCCTGAACTTCCTCCAGATGGAAAGTTCTCTGCTTCCTTTCACTTTGTATTAACCAGTTCACAGAGCTTTGTTATCTGCGTGCTCACTGGGACTTTATAATCTGAACACTTGGAGGGAATAAGATGTATATTCAAGTCACAGAAACCTAAGGAGAGAATACTTGCTATTTTTAAACATCTGAAGGCACGCACTCACATATTAATTGATTACATTTTTTAACCACTAATATTGTTAAATGTGAAATAATAAGGAAATAGACATAGGTGTCTGCCTGGGTTCTGACACAGAGCTCCGGCGACCCTCATAGATGGGGTGCTAGGAGAATCTTCCGTTGTAGTGTTTGGTCTTTGGCTCTGGTTCCTGATGTAGAACTCTTAAGAGCTTGTAACTTCCTGAGTGGGGGGTCATCTGACTGAGCTGCAGGTCAGCATTTTACAAGTCCTAAATCCCTGGGGATTTCCTGGCTGGTAGGAAGGTCTTCTTTTTAGACGAGGGGACACTTGGTGTCCTTCTAAATGGGAGCTGGTCACCAGAAACACCAAGACACACATGCATAGAAGTTTGGAAACTTACAGAACTATTCCTTCATCCTCTAGGAGGGGAGAGAGGCCAGAAGAGGAGCTAATAATTAATTGTGCCCTTTTGATGAAAGAAGACTTCATGGGGTTTGGAGAGCTTCCGGGTTGGTGGACACATCCATATCCTTGAAGAGTGGTGCACCCCAACTCCACAGGGAAAGACCCTCCTGTTCTTGGGATATGTCCAGAACTCACCCTGTGTGTTTCTTCATTTGACTGTTCGTTTGCATTTTTTAGAATATCCTTTTGTAATAAATCAGCAAGCGTAAGTAAACGGTTCCCCTGGGTTCTGGCAAATTATGGAAACTGAGAAAGAGATCATGGGAACTTCTGGATTGTAACCAAGTAGGACAGGAGTTGTGGCTAACCAGGGGACATTGAGCTTTCGATGGGTATCTGCAATGGGGGCAGTCTTATGGACTAAGTCCTTAAGTTCTGGGGTCTGTGCTAGTTCCAGTTAGCATCAGAACTGAATTGAACTGTAGGATACTCAGTCGATGTCAGGGAACTGGTCAGAATTGGAAAAGAATTAACTCCACATATCTCAGATATGAAGATAATATGAATACAGAGAAAAACAGATACTTTTCTAATTTTACATGGAGCATAACATGCTTGAAGCTGGACTGGGTTTGCTGTTTTGAATGCCATAATGTGCCAACTATGGTGCTCCGTGCTGAGGATACAGCTGCAACCAATTCAGATCAGTGTGGCCCCTCTTAAAGTTAACGTCCTCTCGTTACAAAGACATATCAGGGGAGCTGGGGTTGTGGTTCGTTGGTAGAGCGCTGGCCTAGCATGTGTGAGGCCTGGATTCCATCCTCAGCACCACAGATAAGTAAATAAAATAAAGGTCCATCGACAACTAAAAACCATTAGAAAAGAAGACACAATGGCAAATTGCGATCAGCACTTTGAAGAAAACAAGAAGGTCTTCACTAGAGAACAAAAAGGGACAACTCTGGATGACGAAGTCAGAAAAGGTGCAGGCCCTTCCAGAAGTGGGCTGTGACTGGTTCCTAAGTGATCCGTGGGTTGGAAACTTGGTCCTCAGAGTGGCCATGTTGAGAGGTCATGGGACCTTTTGGGGTGAAGCCTAGTCGGAGGTCACAAGACTGGGCTCTCTCCCTCATGCTGGCTTCCTCTCTCACCATCTACACCTCTTACAGCCACTCCTGCCACTGTGGTGCTCACAGCCACCAGGTGATGCAGCTAAGGAGGTCCTCACCAGAGCCAGCAGTCTTCTGCTCAGACTTTCAGACTCCTAAACTGTGAGCTGAATAAACCTCTTTTCTTTATGAGTACCAGTCTCAGGTATTTTATTATAGTAATTGAAAAAAAAAATGATATGAAGGAAAAATCAGGTGAAGGTTAAGTGTGTTAATTTTGGTTTTCTTTAATGAATAGATAAAAAATCCTGAGGGGATTTTTTAAAAAATTTTTATTTGTTCCAATTAGTTGTTCATGATAGTAGAATGCATTTATACATTTTGATAAATCATACATAAATGGAGTGTAATTTCTCATTTTTTTGATTGTACATATTGTAGGGTCACATCAGTCATGCACTTATATATATATGTACATAAGGGAATTTTTTTTTTTTTTGCAGTGTTGGGGATTGAATCCAGGGCCTTGTGCTTGCAAGGTAAGCACTCTATCAACTGAGCTATATCCCCAGCCCATGAAGGAATTTTTTTTTTTTAATTGTAAACAAATGGGATACATGTTGTTTCTCTGTTTGTACATGGCGTAAAGGCATACCATTTGTGTAATCATAAATTTACATAGGGTAATGTTGTTTGATTCATTCTGTTATTTTTTTCTTCCCCCCCACCCCTCCCACCTCTCTTTTCCCTCTATACAGTCCTTCCTTCCTCCATTCTTGCCCCCCTCCCTAACCCTAACTCTAACCCTAACACTAACCCCTCCCACCCCCCATTATGTGTCATCATACACTTATTAGCGATATCATTCTTCCTTTGGTTTTTTGAGATTGGCTTATCTCAGCATGATATTCTCCAATTTCATCCATTTGCCTGCAAATGCCATAATTTTATCATTCTTTATGACTGAGTAATATTGCATTGTATATATATTTACCACAGTTTCTTTATCCATTCATCAATTGAAGGACATCTAGGTTGGTTCTACAATCTGGCTATTGTGAACTGAGCAGCTATGAACATTGATGTGGCTATATCTCTGTAGTATGCTGATTTTAAGTCCTTTGGGTATAGGCCAAGGAGTGGGATAGCTGGGTCAAATGGTGTTTCCATTCCAAGTTTTCTAAGGAGTCTCCACACTGCTTTCCAGAGTGGCTGCACTAATTTGCAGCCCCACCAGCAATGTATGAGTGTACCTTTCTCCCCACATACTCGCCAACACCTGTTGTTGCTTGTATTCTTGATAATCACCATTCTAATTGGGGTGAGATGGAATCTTAGGGTGGTTTTGATTTGCATTTCTCTTATTACTAGAGATGTTGAACATTTTTCCATATGTTTGTTGATTGCTTGTAGATCTTCTTCTGTGAAGTGTCTATTCATTTCCTTAGCCCATTTGTCGATTGGATTATTTGCATTCTTGGTGTAGAGTTTTTTTGTGTTCTTTATAGATTCTGGAGATTAGTGCTCTATCTGAAGTATGATTGGCAAAGATTTTCTCCCACTCTGTAGGCTCTTTCTTTGCATTGCTGATAGTTTCCTTTGCTGAGAGAAAGCTTTTTAGTTTGAATCTATCCCAGTTATTGATTCTTGCTTTTATTTCTTGTGCTATGGGAGTCCTGTTGAGGAAGTCTGATCCTAAGCTGACATGTTGAAGCTCTGGACCTAATTTTTCTTCTATAAGATGCACTGTCTCTGGTCTGATTCTGAGGTCCTTAATCCATTTTGAGTTTAGTTTCGTGCATGGTGAGAGATATGGGTTTAGTTTCATTCTGTTGCATATGGATTTCCAATTCTCCCAGCACCATTTGTTGAAGAGGCTATCTTTTCTCCATTGCATATTTTTGGCCCCTTTGTCTAGTATGAGAAAATTGTATTTATTTGGGTTTGTGTCCGTGTCCTCTATTCTGTACCATTGATCCACCTTTCTATTTTGGTACCAATACCATGCCGTTTTTGTTACTATTGCTTTGTAGTAGAGTTGAAAATCTGGTATTGTGATACTCCCTGCTTCACTCTTTCTGCCAAGGATTGCTTTAGCTATTCTGGGTTTTTTATTCTCCATGAAGGAATTTTTGAAGGGAGATTTTAGTTCAATATAAGTGAAAAAGACTTTGTAATTCGAGCTCTCCAACCATGCATTAAGGGGCCTGGTGAGGTAATAAAGTTCATGACAACCAACGGAAGTGACAGAGCCAACCACAGATTTTCAGTAGACAAAATTGTGAAAGAGGAGGCACAAGAAGCTTCCCTCATCTCCAAAAATGATCACTTGCAATTGTGAGATTCTCTGTAGTGATATGATCACCACAGTATAAAACCAGAAAAATCCCATTTTGGGTTCAAACTGTTCGTAATATCTATTGGGTTATCTTTATATTCCATAGGTGAAAATAAGGAAGGATATATGCCCTTTCAGACAGAGAGCAGAGTACACAGACGGTACAAATAAGATCTTAACATGGAAAAGTCCTGAGATGTTAACTGATGTTTAGAAAAGTGATCAGAAATAGTCAATGCATTGTTACTATAATTATGCTTTTCTGAAGGAAATGAATGTGAAACGATCTTGTGGTGGTGCAATTTCTCAATTCCTGTTATCCTTAAAAATTATATATTGAGCCACGTCCAGATGAAGGAAAATTCCAGTCGTCATTCTGAGTTGCTTGCTTGTTTGCTTGGTGGGTGTTAAGGCACCTCTCAGAACCAGACCTCTGGAGCCATCCAGTCAGGAAGGGCACGGTGGTGGCATTAAAACAACAGACAGCTCTGAGGTTACAGCCTTCTGCAAAGGTGATCCTGGGCCGGTTGCTTGGCAACACCAACACCTCCCTCCAAAGACTTTAGCTCCCACCCACCTCCATCACCTCCTGGAAGGCAGTCTCTCCCCCAACACATTAATCATGGCAGCAACCACTCAGGAGAGCTGCTTTGTGTCAGACCTCAGCTGCCATCTTCTCTGATGTTTCATGTCAACTCATTCTCCTTTTTACTGTCAGCTGCAGGACAACTCACAGCCACGGACGAGCTTTGAATTTAGGTTTGCCAGGCTTTCCATCTTGAATTTAGGTTTGCCAGGCTTTCCATCTTGAATTTAGGTTTGCCCGGCTTCCCTCTTGACCTTGAAGGATGTTCATTGAAACTCGGTTTCACTGTCATCAAAATGTAAGACATTCCCTCTGGCTGACTCTGACAGAAACCAAGCATACCCAGAGGCTAGAGGAGGAAACTCTCAGGTTGTGTAAAAAAAAATATTTCTTAAGGGATCCTGTTGCATTTTCAAAGTAAAACTTTGATAGTTTACTTAACTTCATGTTCCTTTTTGTTCCCTTGTGTTGTGATGTCATGTTCTCATAATTAATTCAATATTCTGATAGAAAATAGAGCCTACAGTTTAGAGTACGTATTTTCCTTGGTGAAGTTGGCTTGTTTTTCGTTTTCTTTTTTTTTCTATTTTCTTTATTGAGGTGTAATTTGCTTATGGCAAAATACATAGATCTAAGTGTACAATTCAAGGGTTTTGACAAAAGTATAGGTATGATTGTGTTACCATTAATTTTTATGACCCAGAAAAGTCCTGGGTTCCACTTTCTAATCCCTTCCCTTATCCCCCCAGAGGCAAATTCTGTTCTAACAGAATTTAATAGGTTTGCTGATCCTTGAACTAACCGTAAGTGGCACTAGTATGTACTCTTTTCAGCCTGGTTCTTGTCTCTCAGGATATTCATTCGTGGTATTGTACATATCTTTAGTTCTTTCGATTGCTGCCAGAACTCCATTGTGAGACTCCACCATAATCGACCGATTCGTTCTCCTTTCTCCGACATCTGGTTTTTACACCTTTTGGTTATTCTGAAGAAAGTTGCTCTCAACATTTGTACACAAATGCTTTCATTTCTCTAACATATATTCCTAGGAGTGAAATTACTATGTCATAATGTAGGATATGTATAAAAACCTATCAAATGATTTTCCAGAGTAATGATTTCTTTTTACATTCCCAACAGCAATGTGTGGAAGTTCCAGTTGCTCCACATCCTCATCAACATTAGATATAGTCAGACTTTCATTTTAGCCAGGTAGTGAGCCATATCTCCTTATGGTTTTAATTTCCATTTCCCTGATAATGTATGATGTTAATCACCTCCTCATATGTTTATTGGGTATTCATATACTTTTTCTTGGGAAGTATCTGTTTAAATCTTTCTTCTTTTGTAATTATTTTTTTAAAGCTATATTGATTTATGGAACTTCATATATTTTGGAAATGAATCTCTTTTCACTTATATGTATTTTGAATATTTTCTCATAACCTTTACTGCTTGTCTTCTTTTCCCTTTCTTAATGGTATCTTTGGTGAGAAGAAACTGTTAATTTAATAAACTTGAACTTGTTTTTTTTCACTTAGTGCTTTCTTCATTGTGACAAAGTCTTTAACTGTCCAAATTATTAAGATATTCTTTTGGGTTTCTTTCTAGAAACTTAATAGTACTTTTTGTTTGTTTCGTTTTTACATTTAGATCCATGATTATCCCAAATGAATTTTTTTTGCATACTTTATTATAGGGGATCAACATTAGCTTTTTAAACATTTATTTATTTAAAAAATTTTTAAAATTTGTATTTTATTTATACAGACTGCATTTTGATTAATTATACACAAATGGGTTCAACTTTTCATTACTATGGTTGTACACAATGCAGATTCACACCATTCATGTAATTATACATGTACACAGGGTGATGATGTCTGTCTCATTCCACCATATTTCATACACCCACCCCTCCCCCTCTCATTTCCCTCTACATAATCTAAAGTTCCTCTATTTTTCTCTTACCCCGTTTCCCCCGCCCCCATTATGTATTATCATCCACTTATCAGAGAAAACATTCGGCCTTTGTTTTTTTGGGATTGGCTTATTTCACTTAGCATGATATTCTCCAATTCCATCCATTTATCTGCAAATGCAAATGTCATAATATTACTCTTCTTTATGGCTGAATAATATTCCATTGTGTACATATAACACAGTTTCTTTATTCATTCATCTGTTGAAAGGCATCTAGATTGGTTCCACAATCTAGCTATTGTGAATTGAGCTGCTATAAACACTGATATGGCTGTGTTACTAAAGTATGCTAATTTTAAGTCCTTTGGGTATAAACTGAGGAGTGGGCTAACTGGGTCAAAAAGTGGGTCCATTCCAAGATTCTGAGGAATCTCCACACTGCTTTTCAGAGTGGTTGCACCAATTTGCAACTCCACCAGCAATGTAAAAGTGTGCCTTTTTCCCTACATCCACACCAACACCTATTATTGTTTGTGTTCTTGATAATAGCCATTCTAATTGGAGTAAGATGAAATTTTAGAGTTGTTTTAATTTGCTTTTCACTAACTACTAGAGATGTTGAACACATTTTCATATATTTATTAATTACCTGTATATCTTCTTTAAAGTATCTGTCAAGTTCCTTGGCCCATTTATTGATTGGGTTCTTTGTATTTTTGGTGTAAAGTTTTGTAAGTTCTTTATAAATTTTGGAGATTAGTGCTCCATCTGACATGTGTAAATAGAGAAAGCAATCATGAAATTCATCTGGAAGAATAAGAGACCTCCAATAACCAAAGCAATCTTGAGTAGAAAGAGTGAAACAGGAGGTATCATAATACCAGAACTTAAACTCTACTATAGAGCAAAGGTAACAAAAACAGCATGGTATTGACACCAAAATAGACAGGCAGACCAATGGTACAGAATAGAAGACACATAGATGAACCCACATAAATACAGTTTTCTCGTACTATACAAAGGAGCCAAAAACATACAATGGAGAAAAGATAGCCTCTTCAACAAATGGTGCTGCGAAAATTGGAAATCCATATGTAGTAAAATGAAATTTAACCTCTATCTCTCACCCTGCACAAAACTCAACTGAAAATGGATTCAAGGACCTAGGAATTAGACCAGAGACCCTGCACTACACAGAGAAAAAATAGGCCCAAATCTTTATCATGTTGGCTTGGGATTGGACTTCCTTTGCATGACTCCCAAAGCAAAAGAAATCAAAGCAAGAATCAATAAATGGGATGAATTCAAACTAAAAAGCCTTTTCTCAACAAAGGATACAATCAATAATGTGAAAAACATTAGCTTTTTCCCATGGAGATGTTCATTTGTTCCAGGAAGATTTGATGTTGCAGCACCATTGTTTTCTTCATTGAGTTACATTGTATTTTGTTGAAAATAAATTATATGCATGTGGGTCTTTTTACATACACTATTCTTTTTCACTGATCTGTTTGTGTTTCCTCATGTTAACACACTCTTAGTGCAGCTTTATAAGTCTTAGAACCTACAAAAGAACATGATAGGATTTTGATTGAAGCTATGTTTAATCTATATATTAATCTGGGGATAATGGATATCTTAACAGTAATGAATCTTCTGTCCTTGAACATAGTATACCTCTCCACTTATTTAGGTCTTTTAAAATTTCCTTTTTTGGGGGGGTGGTACTGGGGATTGAACCCAGGGACACTCAATCACTGAACCACATTCCGAGCCTTTCTTTTGTATTTTAGTTAGAGGCAGGGTCTCACTGAGTTGCATAATTTACATAATTATACTGCTTGCAAACAGTGTTATTTCTTCTTAATCTTTATGCCTTTTTGTTCTTGGTTTATCATCCTTATTTTCTAATACATGCATTTAAAGCTCACTCTCTCTCTAAGCACCACTTCAAATATATCTCACAAGTTTTGATATGTTCTTGTTTCATTATCATTCAGTTAAAATAAGTTTAAAAGTTCTATTGTCATTTCTTCCTTGACCCAGGGCTTATTTGCAAGTGTGTGACTTAATTTGTAAATATTTGAGCTTCTTCTAGTTGCCATTTTCTTGTTGATTTCTAAGTAGATTACATTTTGAAGAAAGACTATACTATGAGAGTTCTAGTTACGAATATGTTAGATCATTTTCTATTTACCCATGTCTCTGAAGTCATATTTAATATTTTAATTCTTTTTCTTTCTGTACTTCATTTTGGCTATTTTCTGTTGACCCTTCTTGGCATTCCTGGTCTTTGTTTGTTTCCAGCCTGCTCTTAAAAGTTTATTCATTATGGCAGTCATCAAGAACACGAACAATAATAAATGCTGGAGAGGATGTGGAGAAAAAGGAACACTTTCTCAGTGTTGTTGAGATTGTAAATTAGCACAGTCACTAGGGAAATCAGTATGGAGGTTCCTCAAAAGGCAAGGCATGAAACTACTGTATGACTCAGCCGTACCACTCCTCTGTGTTTATACTAAAGAATAAAAGTCACTGTACTACAGTGATACATGCATTCCCATGTTTATAGCAGCACTATTCACAATAGCCAAACTATGGAACCAGCCTAGCTGTCCACCAATAGATGAATGGATAAAGAAAATGTGGGATATATACACAACAGAGTTTTATCCAGCTATAAATAAAATTAAAATTAAAAAATTTATGTCATTTGCAGGAAAATGGATGAAACTTGAGAACATCAAGTTAAGTGAAATAAGTCAAACTCAGAAGGTCAAGGCTTATACGTTTTCTCTCACATGTGGAAGCTAGAAAGAACAAAGGAAAATAAAAGTGGAAAGAGATCTCATGAATAAAAGAAAGGGAACAGGGGTGGGAAGAAGGGAGGGAGGGAAAAAGTCCTGGGGAGTGATATTGACCAAATTATATGGTCATATTGTGCTTATGTATGAATATGTAACAATAGACCCCATCATCACGTTCAACTATAATGCACCAATAAAATAGTGTGGAAAAAAGTTGATTCATTGCATATTTTGTTTCATAATTTTTTCTGTTCTGGATTTCTCTGTAGGTCCTGTTTAGAGCTTCAGTTTCTCTGATGAAATGCCTCTCTGTTCACCTGTTATGTTCATCTTTATTTCTAAATCCTTGTACATATCTAAAATAACTATTTTAGAGCTTTCATCTGTTGACTATGACATCTGGTCACCAGGGGTTCTGTCTCTATTGACTTTTTATGGTTTTGCTTATGAATCACATTTTTATTATTTTTTATGTTTTATAATTTTTTAATTGTATGTCAGAGATTTTCAATAACTGACCAGTAGTGACTAAATGAGATTATATATATATATATATATATATATATTTTTTTTTTTTTTTCCCAGAAAGACCCTTCCCTATCCTAAATGTGGAATGGAGATTTTTATTAGATCCTATCCTGAGTCCAGCTGAGCTGAAACTGGAACAAAACTTTTATCATATTCAATTTGCATCTTAACAGTGAGATTATGGAGATTTCTCTTGGCCTTTCAAATTATTTTTATCATTATTAATGCACATTATTTGTACAAATTAACAGATTTCATTGTTATTCCCATATATGCATATGTCATGTTTTGATCGTACCTATCCTCCCTACTAACCTCTCTGGTTCTCCCCTTTCTTGCCTCCCACCACAAAACTAAACTTTTTAATTTAATTTTTAACCCCTATTGTGTAAATTAATAGTTGCTCAATCCTCAGCACCGCAAAAAAAAAAAAAAAATAGTTGCACTGGAGCATTCACATACAGGCATTTGTTATGCCTCGATTGTGTCCACCTTCTCTTCTACCATCTCTTACCCTCTCCTCTTTGCCCTTCCTATAGTCCCTTCTACTTCTCTAATAGTCCCTCATCTACTTTCTGGTCATTGGTTTTTATTGTTGTTGTCATTTCTCACATAGGAGAGAAAACATGTGATACTTGTCTACCTGTGTCTGGCTAATTTCTCATGGCATGATGTTTTCTCGTTCCTTCAATTTTTCTGTAAAAGCATGGTTTCATTCTTCTTTACAGCTGAATAATATTCCATTGTTGATATTCCACATTTTTAATCCATTCATCTATTAATTGGCAGGTGCACTGATTCCATATCTTGGCTATAGTGAATAGTGCCACAATAAACTCTGGTTTATGGGTGTCTGTTTTGTATGCTGATTTCATTTCCTTCATGTATATACCCAGGAGTGGTGTGGCTGGATCACATGGTAGATCTTCTTTTACTTTTTCGCAGGAACCTCCACTCTGCTTTCCATAGGACATGTGCTAACTTACATCCCCACCAACAGTGTATAAGGGTTCCTTTTTCTCCACATCCTTGCCAGCACTTGTTATTATTATTTTTTTGTAATTGCCATTCTGACTGGATAACCCCCAAATTCTTGCTTCACATGTGGAGAGCAGATTTCTTTGGTCTTTTCAAGATTCGCACCAGAAGATGTTGGGTTGCAGCTTTGGTTAGTTTGATTTCACCTCCACATTCAGCTCCCGAGGAGTTCTGGAACTTGTGCAGCACAAGGCACGGGGAGATTTCTCTCTGCCTACTAGTACTGTCCCAACGGCTGCCGATTTGGCAACATTCCCAGGGGAAGGATTGTTCTGAGAAATTTATTTTTGTGTTTGGTACTCTTCCAGATTCCATCATGTTAGCCCACTCTGTTGTTAACAGTTTTCAGCTGATTTCTCCTCATCCTAACACAGTCTTCCTGCCTGCGACAAGGTGACTTTTCCACCTGCACTTCGCCCCAATATGAAAACAGTCACCACCTTTGGTCTTCTTTGATAGGCATAGTCGTCTCTGGAGTTAGTGTATTTAGACGTGTATGTGTGTGTGTGTGTGTGTGTGTGTGTCTACTGCTCTTCAATAGCTTTACAAAATCAGTTTTAAGCTTCTGTGCTATTTTCTTTGGTTATGAGGCAAGTGACAATCTTTAGACCTTTTCTGTATCTCAACTAGAAACAGAATCCTATAGTTTCTCAGGGTTTTTGTGTTAGTTTATCTCTAAGAGTTAAGTGTGAGATCTCAGAGCAACAAAAAATATTCACCATTCTGGATTTAGACTTAGAATACCAGTTGCCTGAGTCATGAGAATTATTTGGTCTTGTAAAGTGTTGTTGTTGTTTTAACCCTTTCTCTTCCCCAGCAGTTATTTTTATTGCATATGCCTCTTCCATAGGCCTTTTTTCTTTTTCAATCCAATTCAGATGCCAGTAGTTTATCCTTTACTCTGTCTCCACTGGCACCATCTGATCTAAACTACCGTCATTGTCAAAAAACATCCATAGCTTGTTCCTGACATTCTCGCTGATATCCCCATTTCCCTCGGCCTCATTCTAGGCCAATCCCCACACTGCATCCAGACTGATGGCTACAAAAGTGATTCTGGTCGTGTCACCTTCCTCCTTAAGCCCTTGTAATGACGTCCATTGCTGATGAGATGCAGACAAAGCCCAACGTACACATGTTCTTCAGCTCTCTCCTGTGCCCTTTCCCTGCTCCCAGAGTCCCCTTAGTGTCTTTATCTCCTCCGTCCCTCTACCATACAGTCTTTGTGTGTGCTGATCTCTCTGCTGGGGATATCATTTCATACCCTCCTTAGTTCATTCCTTTTCAAACATTATCTTAAGAATCACTTTTCAGAGAAGTCTCTCCTGACCTCCTGGGTCATTTCACTTCCATCCGTTTTTCTCTCATTTGTGGGCATTTGACTCATGATGAATTTTATAATGTTAGTAAGTTTATCTAGTTACTACCATTCTTCTCCATTAGATTAGAAGCTTCCATGAGAGCAGAGAAAAATGTTTGTTTTCTGGATCATCATTTCATCCCCAATGCTTTGAACACGGACATTTAGCAAAACATATGGTATGAATGAGTGAAAAAATTATTAAATGTGAAGAAAACAAATGTATTTTCTTTCTTGAACCCAGGGTCTATTCTTAGATGGCTCCTGTGTATGTGCTATCCATACACATATCCATATCCATATCTATCTATTTATCTATCTGTCTCTCTATTTATCTAATATCTTCATCTATTTATTTTGTTTTCCAAAATCTTTAAAAGAAGGCCCTTGAATATCACAAGTTTCTTTTATCATATTTAAGCATATAGCTACCAAGTAGGAAATATTCCCCCTTTTAAACTCTGAGTTGACTGTGATGCATGTGTTATTTAATACACCACAGCAAAGGAATATGCTTCACAGAGCAATAAAGGACTTCTCTGATTTCTTCCTCTACTGTCTGCATTGATATGTTTATTTTTCTTGACCTAGATAACTTGACTGGATGGGAATTGAACATTTGCCAATTAATTAGCCACTTAAATCACTTGTGAAAATGGCTGTAAAAACCAATTCAAGCTGACATAGGTGGCTCGTCAGATGCCAGGTAAACATGGTGGTGTTTTCTTTTTCTGTGGTGGTGTCCAAGGAATTGTGGTCAAGATTTAAGATCATGTAAGACCTCCCCCATAGAGCTCTTCTTCAAAGACTGGGTCTCCTTACCTCAGCTATTCTAAATTAACTCCAGGTTTCCAATTCCATTCCTAATCATTCTTTCAGTACAGTGTGCTATTACTGTTCTTGAAGATGGTGGGATGGTCAAGGAAGCATCCTTCCCCCCAAAGTCAGTAAGATTGAGTTTCACACTCACATGGGAGTAATTTTAATGTTTTGGCTCCCAATAATTCTTTGGCATAACATCTCAAATGCTGCTGGTGTTGCCATGATGACTCAGGGTCTAGAGACTGGCTGGTGTTTCTCTGTGGCCTTGCCCTAGAATTGTGAGCCTCAGGGAAACAGCACAATGGCTACACCTTCTCTCACTAGGTTCCATTCCAGATCCTCCACCACCCTGCCCTGTAATACATGGTGGAGGGTTTTACTTGAATAAAAGCAGGAAGACAGAATGAGACTGTCTGCTGAAAGGGAGGAAGCAGTTTCCTGCCATATCTTTATTTTATTTTTTTTTTAAGAACAAGTAAATAAGTTCAGGAAGGACCAGATTGTATCTTTAATACTTAATTTTCTTGACATTTTAATATGATTAACTGAAATGGAGCCAATCTGGAATGGTTTAAAATGTCACGAAATGCCTGTTTGTGGTTTGTGTGTGTGTGTGCCTGTGCACACATGAATGCATGTTACATGTGTTATTAGAGGATAATTGCTCTGTGGTAAAACTTGTTTCCCAAGAACACAGATATCAAGAAACCAGGGTTATTACTCTTGATGGTCAGCTAATTCTTAAGCATTTTCCCTCTTTTTAGCATCTCTTTTTTCAACATGCAAATAAATATGTGGTGCTTATAGGAAGAAAGATGAACCAGAAATCATGAATTAGAATTTTAATGCTAGTTTATCATTCCACTCTTCTTAAGGAGTATTATTAGTGAAATTTTTATTCCAATATTCACTTTACATTGAGTCCTCACCACAGACAGAAAGATAATATGATTTCTTTATATGCACTTATTCAACAACTTTTGAGCATCTGCTCTGCACAAGGTATTATGTGAGTGCTATTGATTATTTAACATGGAAAAATCATAACTTTACTTGAAGAATACAATTAGTTTCCTTTTCCCTATTTTCCCTGAATCCTGATTACTCCCATTAGTAATCACTAGGCTCTTCAATGAAGAAGAGACTTTGTGTCTTATGACATTATGAAAACAATAGTAAAATAATAACTAATAGTTCTGTGGGTTTTATGTTCACTGTACTAAGTGATTTACATCCATTATCTCATTTTGTCCTCATAGCAGCCCTACGAGGTCATAACTATTATACTACTTTACAAATAAAGCCACTGAGGCAGAGAGCTCAGATAACTTGCCCGAAGTTAAACAGCTGTTCAGTGGCATAGCTGAGACTGGATAAGCTGATGAACCACCAAAGGACACCCACTGAGCCTGTTGAGGAGACCTAACACGTACAAACAGACCTACCGTATATAGGACTGAAATGACATCTAGTACATTTAAGGGCAAGAAACCAAGGCACCTTAAGAAGTCCCAAGTTTATTCTGTTGATACTAGACATCTATATGAACCTTTGAAAACTAAGCAGAGAGGTAAAAGTAAACAGACCGGTTAATAGAAGAAAACAAAAATTCTCCGTGCATATCTACATATAGATAAATATTTAGAACTTCCCAAAAGGTAATATCTCAACAAGAGAAACGATAGATCAATAAATAGTAGTAAAAGCAATGCCTAACGTTTACTATGTGCTGGACAATATTCTAATTCTTTTTTGTGTTTTAACATGTCACCCTCAAAACCACCCTACAAAGTGGGTACCATTATTTTCATTTCCCATTCTGTAGATGAGACATGGAACAGATTCCTAACTTTCAAAGGTAAAGTTATGGCCTGACTTAACATGTTAGAGGAAAGTAATTCTACATGATGAAAGTGTTTAAAAGTAAAATATGGAACAGTAAATATACTGGAAGAAAATATAATTAACAACTAAGATAATTTGGTTTGTGAAGTTTATTTCTAAAAAAGAAATACTTTATAATTTTGATTATATCAAAATTAGAATATATATATGTATGATTTATATATGTAAAGTTGAAGGGAAAAAAATGAGGGAAAAACTATGACACATGACAGACAAAATTTTAATACATAAAGATGGACAGCCAATTGAGAAATGAACCATGGCTTGTCAACAAATGAATAAATATTAACAGATAAATGAAATGTCAGTGGATAACCGATGTGAGAATAATTTTGCCTTTACTAGTGCTCAAAAAGCTACATGTTTGAATAATGAGATATTCTGTGCCTGCTGAACTGGTGAATGATGCTATTCATTGGTGAGGTAAGTGATGAAAAGCTACCATCCATTGCTCTATTTTGCTGCTGGAAGTATATCTTTGCTAAAGGGCAATTTTGTAAGATGTGTTAAACCTTAAATTATGTATATATTCTTTGATTTAACAATTCACTTTTTAGTAATTTATTCTAAGGTCACCTTTTATTTTTTCAGTACTTGGAATTGAACCCAGAAACATTCTACTTTCGAGCTACATCTCTAGTCCCTTTTATTTGCTTGCTAAGTTGCCTAGGTTGGCCTTGAACTTTGTGATCCTCCTGCCTTGGTCTCCTAGGCAGCTGGGATACAAGTATGTGCCACTATGCCCAGCCTTTTAAGATCATCTTATGTGCAAAAATTGATGTACAATTGTGTTAACTGAAGTTTATGGAGCAAATGGCTGAACAAGTCTTAAGAGGAGAATGGTCAAATAAATGAAGTCAAATTATTCTTGCTTTGAAATCTGCCCCTAAATATTGAAATCTATGTATAAATATTGGAATCAGGTCCTACATGTCATTTTATGATCATATTTCATTTTCCAGGGGCTAGTGTGTTCCAGGTTATGGCTCACATCTATTCTTTGCTGACCAACATCAATTTTGCCTAATTCTTGATAATGGCATCCCATAACTCTTCCGGGAAATCACCGCTTCCCCATGTAGGTTAGAGGGATTAACTTTTTCTGCCTCCGGAGGTGGAAGCTGGTTGATTTAAGCAAACAACCCTAGGGTATTCCCCTGACCACAGAGATGAGTTTGGAGGTGGACACATCACATAAGCATACTCCTAGTAGGGTGTACTTCATGACTTTTGCCAGGGATGGATGGGACAAGACTATCTTGCTTATTTTCTGGATTTCAAGGTGAAAGCAAGTGGCTACAGAAACTTGAGGCTGCCATCTTGGATCATAAGGAGGGAGTCTGAGAATGGAGCTGATGGAATCAGAAGCAGAGCTGAAAACCGGTGAGAGAGAAACCAGGTCCTCCTCACGTCCTTGAAGATTTCCCAGATGAACCCTTGTCTGAAGCAAGCATTATCCACGTCATCAGACTCTTCAGTAGGTTAGCCAATAAATTCTCTTCTCCCTCTACGTGTTTTAAAGGTGAATTTGGGTAGGGATGTCTGTTCCATGCAATTGAAAGCATCCTAATAGATTCACATTAAAAGAGATCTCCGTCTTTTAAATATAATCCATATACATTCAGGATACAACTATTATAGTTCTGGCCAAAAAGCAGATTGCTGAGGATTAAAATATGTACTCTGTTCAAGCAGAGATGATAGTCAAATATCATATTCATTGAAAGGACTGCAGGAGTTTAAGTCTGAAGTTTTATGCAAATGTTCACATTGTCATAGTCACAGTGTTCATATCTAATAGTGAAAATTGGAAATTTTGTCCTGAAAGTGCAAGAGCTGTAAAATAGTTTCTCAGAGCTGTCAATGGCTAAATAATTTTGGTAGCCACTATGCTGTACATTTCCATACTAAAAGGAGAATTTCTTTCAACTGGTATGTTTAATAATGCCATTAATCATTCGTGTACAACAGAATATTATTCAGGAAAAGGTTTCAATGATGTGTTCTGAATGGAACTTCATACTAAAGATTCACAGCTTTAGCAAATCTCAAGAATCATTTACCTTTGACTGCCAAAAATGACTAGTTGCTATAAAGATAATTTTATATATAATATATATATATAATTTTTAGAGATAATTTTTAACAAACTTCTTTATTTATGGTAACTTTTATTAAGTTGAAGGCTATTAATAATTGTCCTCATGGAGAGTGCTCGTGAAGTTGGTGATTTTGAAATTGGATCAGTGAGGACAAAATGTGTCCATTTTCCTTTAACAATTTGTCCTATAATTTCTAATGTTTTATTTCTTATTATTTCTGGTTAAAAGATCATGGTGTAATGGTCCTTGATTTGGAGATTTATTTTATTTTTCTTTTCTTTTTTTATTTGTTGTTTTAGATATACATGACAGTAGAGTGTATTTTGACATGTTATATGTATGTGGAGTACAATGCATTCCACTTAGAATCCCATTCTTGTAGGTATATGTAATGTGGAGTTGCACTGGTCGGGTATTCATATATGAACAGAGGACAGTTATGCCTCATTCATTCTACTATCTTTCCTATTTCCATTGCCCTTTTCCTTCATTCTCCTTTGTCTAATCGAATCTAATGAACTTCCAGTCTTCCCTTCCCTACCCATCTTTTTTTTTTAAATTATTTATTTATTTTTTTATTATTGTACACAAATGGGATACATGTTGTTTCTCTATTTGTATATGGCGTAAAGGCATACCATTTGTGTAATCATAAATTTATATAGGGTAATGTTTGATTCATTCTGTTATTTTTTTCCCTTCCCCCCACCCCTCGCACCCCTCTTTTCCCTCTATACAGACCTTCCTTCCTCCATTCTTGCCCCCCTCCCTAAACCTAACTCTAACCCTAACACTAACCACTCCCACCCCCCATTATGTGTCCTCATCCACTTATTAGCGATATCATTCTTCCTTTGGTTTTTTGAGATTGGCTTATCTCACTTAGCATGATATTCTCCAGTTTCATCCATTTGCCTGCAAATGCCATAATTTTATCATTCTTTATGGCGGAGTAATATTCCATTGTATATATACACCACATTTTCTTTATCCATTCATCAATTGAAGGACATCTAGGTTGGTTCCACAATCTGGCTATTGTGAACTGAACAGCTATGAACATTGCTGTAGCTATATCTCTGTAATATGCTGATTTTAAATCCTTTGGGTATAGGCCAAGGAGTGGGATAGCTGGGTCAAATGGTGGTTCCATTCCAAGTTTTCTAAGGAGTCTCCACACTGCTTTCCAGAGTGACTGCACTAATTTGCAGCCCCACCAGCAATGTATGAGTGTACCTTTCTCCCCACATCCTCGCCAACACCTGTTGTTGCTTGTATTCTTGATAATCGCCATTCTAATTGGGGTGAGATGGAATCTTAGGGTGGTTTTGATTTGCATTTCTCTGATTACTAGAGATGTTGAACATTTTTCCATATGTTTGTTGATTGCTTGTATATCTTCTTCTGTGAAGTGTCTATTCATTTCTTTAGCCCATTTGTCAATTGGATTATTTGCATTCTTGGTGTAGAGTTTTTTGAGTTCTTTATAGATTCTGGAGATTAGCACTCTATCTGAAGTATGATTGGCAAAGATTTTCTCCCACTCTGTAGGCTCTTTCTTTGCATTGCTGATAGTTTCCTTTGCTGAGAGAAAGCTTTTTAGTTTGAATCTATCCCAGTTATTAATTCTTGCTTTTATTTCTTGTGCTATGGGAGTCCTGTTGAGGAAGTCTGGTCCTAAGTCGACATGTTGAAGCTCTGGACCTACTTTTTCTTCTATAAGATGCAAGGTCTCTGGTCTGATTCCGAGATCCTTAATCCATTTTGAGTTTAGTTTCATGCATGGTGAGAGATATGGGTTTAGTTTCATTCTGTTGCATATGGATTTCCAATTCTCCCAGCACCATTTGTTGAAGAGGCTATTTTTTCTCCATTGCATATTTTTGGCCCCTTTGTCTAGTATGAGAAAATTGTATTTATTTGGGTTTGTGTCCGTGTCCTCTATTCTGTACCATTGATCCACCTTTCTATTTTGGTACCAATACCATGCCGTTTTTGTTACTATTGCTTTGTAGTAGAGTTGAAGATCTGGTATTGCGATACCCCCTGCTTCACTCTTTCTGCCAAGGATTGCTTTAGCTATTCTGGGTTTTTTATTCTTCCAGATGAATTTCATAATTTCTTGCTCTATTTCTGTAAGGTACATCATTGGGATTTTAATTGGAATTGCATTGAATCTGTATAGCACTTTTGGTAGTATGGCCATTTTGACAATATTAATTCTTCCTATCCAAGAACATGGGAGATCTTTCCATCTTCTGAGGTTTTCTTTAATTTCTTTCTTTAGTGTTCTGTAGTTCTCATTGTAGAGGTCTTTCACCTCTTTTGTGAGATTGATTCCCAAGTATTTTATTTTTTTCAAAGTTATTGTGAATGGGGTAGTTTTCCTAATTTCTCTTTCTGAAGATTCATCGCTTATGTATAGAAATGACTTAGATTTATGTGCATTGATCTTATATCCCGCTACTTTACTGAATTCACTTATGAGATCTAACAGTTTTCTGGTGGAATTTCCTGGTTCCTCTAAGTATACAATCATATCATCAGCAAATAGGGATAGTTTGAGTTCTTCTTTTCCTATTCGTATCCTTTTAATTTCTTTGGTCTGTCTAATTGCTCTGGCTAGAGTTTCAAGGACGATATTGAATAGAAGTGGTGAAAGAGGGCATCCCTGCCTTGTTCCAGTTTTTAGAGGGAATGTTTTCAGTTTTTCACCATTTAGAATAATATTAGCCATGGGCTTAGCGTAGATGGCCTTTACAATGTTAAGGAATGTTCCCACTATCCCTATTTTTTCTAGTGTTTTGAGCATGAAGGGATGCTGTATTTTATCAAGTGCTTTTTCTGCATCTATCAAAATAATCATGTGATTCTTGACTTTAAGTCTATTGATATGGTGAATTACATTTATTGATTTCCTGATGTTGAACCAACCTTGCATCCCTGGGATGAAACCCACTTGATCATGGTGCACTATCTTTTTAATATGTTTTTGTATGTGATTTGCTAAAATTTTGTTGAGAATTTTTGCGTCGATGTTCATTAAGGATATTGGTCTGAAATTTTCTTTCCTCGATGTGTCTCTGTCTGGTTTAGGTATCAGGGTAATATTGGCTTCATAGAATGAGTTTGGGAGGGTTCCCTCCTCTTCTATTTTATGGAATACTTTGAGAAGTATTGGAATGAGCTCCTCTTTAAAAGTTTTGTAGAACTCGGCTGAGAACCCATCTGGTCCTGGACTTTTCTTTGTTGGTAGGCTATTGATGACTTCTTCTATTTCATTACTTGAAATTGGTCTATTTAAATTGTGTATGTCTTCCTCGTTCAGTTTAGGCAATTCATATGTCTCTAGAAACCTGTTGATGTCTTTGAAATTTTCTATTTTGTTGGAGTATAGATTTTCAAAATAGCTTCTAATTATGTTTTGTATTTCAGTCGTGTCTGTTGTTATATTTCCTTGTTCATTCCGAATTTTAGTGATTTGGGTTTTCTCTCGTCTTCTTTTTGTTAGTGTGGCTAAAGGTTTATCAATTTTGTTTATTTTTTCGAAGAACCAACTATTTATTTTGTCAATTTTTTGTATTGTTTCTTTTGTTTCAATTTCGTTGATTTCAGCTCTGAGTTTGACTATTTCCTGTCTTCTACTACTTTTGGTGTTGGTCTGTTCTTCTTTTTCTAGGGCTTTGAGCTGTAGTGTTAGGTCGTTTATTTTTTGAGTTTTACTTCTTTTATTAAATGCACTCCATGAAATAAATCTTCCTCTAAGTACTGATTTCATAGTGTCCCAGAGATTTTGATATGATGTTTCTTTGTTCTCGTTTACCTCTAAGAATTTTTTAATTTCCTTCCTAATATCTTTTGTTATCCATTCATCATATAATAGCATATTGTTTAATCTCCAGGTGTTGGAGTAGTTTCTGTTTTTTACTCTTTCATTTATTTCTAACTTCAATCCATTATGATCTGATAGAATACAGGGTAGTGTCTCTATCTTCTTGTATTTGCTGACATTAGCTTTGTGGCATAATATACGGTCTATTTTAGAGAAGGATCCATGTGCTGCTGAGAAGAAAGTATATTCACTCTTCGTTGGATGGTATATTCTATAAATGTCTGTTAAGTCTAAATTATTGATTGTGTTATTGAGATCTATGGTTTCTTTGTTCAATTTTTGTTTGGAAGATCTGTCCAGTGGTGAGAGAGGTGTGTTAAAATCACCTAGTATTATTGTGTTATGGTCTATTTGGTTTCTAAAATTGAGAAGGATTTGTTTAACATACATGGATGAGCCACTGTTTGGGGCATAGATGTTTATGATTGTTATATCTTGCTGATTTATGCTTCCCTTAAGCAGTATGAAATGTCCTTCCTTATCCCTTCTGACTAACATTGGCTTGAAGTCCACAGTATCTGAAATGAGGATGGATGCTCCAGCTTTTTTGCTGAGTCCATGTGCATGGTATGTTTTTCCCCATCCTTTCACCTTTAGTGTATGGGTATCTCTTTCTATGAGGTGAGTCTCTTGCAGGCAACATATTGTTGGATCTTTCTTTTTAATCCAATCCGCCAGTCTATGTCTTTTGATTGATGAATTCAGGCCATTAACATTCAGGGTTATTATTGAGATATGATTTGTATTCCCGGTCATTTGGTTCATATTTAAAATTTTATTTATTTATTTATTTATTTTTTGACACATCTTGGTTCCTCCTTTATTTGACAGTTCCTTTAGGATAATTCCTCCCTTTGCTGATTTGCTTCTTTGTTTTTTATTTCTTCCTCATGAAATATTTTGCCAAGAATGTTCTGTAATGCTGGCTTTCTTTTTGTAAATTCTTTTAGCTTTTGTTTATCATGGAAAGATTTTATTTCCTCGTCAAATTTGAAGGTAAGCTTTGCTGGATATAAGATTCTTGGTTGGCATCCATTTTCTTTCAGAGTTTGAAAAATGTTGTTCCAGGCCCTTCTAGCTTTTAGGGTCTGGATTGAAAAATCTGCTGATATCCATATTGGTTTCCCCCTGAATGTAATTTGGTTCTTTTCTCTCACAGCCTTTAAAATTCTGTCTTTATTTTGTATGTTAGGTATTTTCATTATAATGTGCCTTGGTGTGGGTCTGTTGTAATTTTGTGTATTTGGAGTCCTATAAGCCTCTTGAACTTGATTTTCCATTTCATTCTTCAGATTTGGGAAATTTTCTGATATTATTTCATTGAATAGATTGTTCATTCCTTTGGTTTGTTTCTCTAAGCCTTCCTCAATCCCAATAATTCTCAAATTTGGCCTTTTCATGATATCCCATAGTTCTTGCAGATTCTGTTCATGATTTCTTACCATCTTCTCTGTTTGTTCAACTTTGCTTTCGAGATTAAATATTTTATCTTCAATATCTGAAGTTCTGTCTTCCAGGTGTTCTATCCTATTGGTTATGCTTTCTATGGAGTTCTTAATTTGGTTTATTGTTTCCTTCAATTCAAGGATTTCTGTTTGGTTTTTTTTCAATATCTCTAACTCTTTATTGAAATGATCTTTTGCTTCCTGAATTTGCTCTGTTAACTGTCGATTGGTGCGATCGTTCAATGCCTGCATTTGCTCTTTCATCTCATCATTCAATGCCTGCATTTGCTCTTTCATCTCATCGTTTGCTTCCCTAATCATTTTAATTATGTACATTCTGAATTCCCTTTCTGTCATTTCTTCTGCCATGCTTTTCTTGGATTCTATTGATGTAACATCTAGATTTGTTTGGGACATTTTCTTCCCTTGTTTTCTCATATTGTTCAGGAATCAGTGGGTCATTAAGATATTGCAGATTTCCTCTATCAACTTATAATGTCCCTGAAGATTGCTAGTATATCCCCTCTTATCCTTCAGTAGCCTGAAGTCTTGGAGGAAGTTGATAATGCGGAGCTCCACGAAGAAGCTGCCTCTCTAGGGTGGTGACCCTCAGGTGGCGTATATTCCCTGCTAGTGGTCAGAGTTGTCTCCACTTGTTGACCAATGGTCATCCAACGGGGAACTAGGCTGCGGGCACTCGCCTCCTCCTCTGGCAACTGCCTGTGGCTCTGATGTAGTCACTCCGAGACCAAGCGACCCACCGCGCTTCTCCTCTTCCTCCGAGCAACCCCCCGGGTGTTCAGAAGCGGTTGTTCTGAGTCCAAACAGCTCGCGATGCAGCTCCTCCTCTGGCAACTGCCTGTGGCTCTGATGCAGTCACTCCTAGACCAAGCGACCCACCGCGCTTCTCCTCTTCCTCCGGACAACCCCCCGGTGTTCAGGAGTGATTACTCTGAGTCTAAACAGCTCACCACGCAGCTCCTCCTCAGGCAGCCGCCCGGAGCCCCAGTGGTTGCTCCGAGTCCAAGCGCTGTGCTGAGCCGCCTCCTCTACGATGATCCCAGTTGGCCGTGTTTACCGCTCCAGCGGGGGGAGGGGAGTCTCGTGGAGCAACTCCACTTCACAAATTCCCTGCGTTCCGGGGCTACCACCCCATCCGGGATGCCTCCCCAACGGGAGAGACTCACCCGGCAGCTTTGAGTTGGTCCCAAGTCTCTCACTATCTCCTCTTTTGAATCCTGCGTCCTGGAGCAATGTGAAATGCAGCCGCCCTCTAGGCTGCCATCTTGAAACCCCAGCTCCCTACCCATCTTTGTTGTGGGTTAGCATCCACATATCAAAGAGAACAATTTGGCCTTTGGTTTTGGGGGACTGGTTTATTTCACTTAGCATGATATTCTCTAGTTCCATCCATTTACCAGCAAATGCCATAATTTCATTCTTCTTTATAGTTGAGTAATATTCCATTGTGTATATATACCACAGTTTCTTTATACATTCATCTGCTGAAGGGCACCTAGGTTGGTTTCACAGATTTGTTATCATAACTTAAGCTGCTATAAACATTGATGTGGCTATGTCACTGTAGTATGCTGACTTTAAGTCCTTTGGATATAAATCGAGGATTGGAATTACTGGGTCAAATGGTGGTTCCATTCCAAGTTTTCTAAGGAATCTTCACACAGATTTCCAGAGTCGTTGCACCAATTTGCAGTCCTACCATCAATGAATGAGTGTACCTTTTCTCCATATCTTCACGAATATTTATTGTTACTTGTATTCTTGATGATTGCCATTCTGACTAGAATGACCTTGAATCTCAGTGTATTTTTAATTTGCATTTCTCTAATTGCTAGAGCTGTTGAACATTTTTCCATATTTTTATTTTTTAAATTAGATTTATTTAGTTATACATGACAGAGTGCACTATGATACATTATACATAAATGGAGTATAATTTCTCATTTTTCTGGTTATACATGATGTAGAATTCCACCTGTCATGTAGTCATATATATACATAGGTTAATAATGTTTGATTCATTTTACTGTATTTCCTACCTCCATACCACCCTCCCCTCCTTTCATTCCCCTCTAACTAATCTAAAGTGACTATATTTTTCCCTACCCCCACGTTACCTTTATTGTGAGTTCACATCCACATTATCAGAGAAAACATTAAGCCTTTGGTTTTTTGGGACTGGCTTATTTTGCTTAGTATGATATTCTTCAGCTCCAACCATTTATCAGCAAATGCCATAATTTCATTCTTCCTTAAGGCTGAGTAATATTCCATTGTATGTGTATACCACATTTTCTTCATTCATTCATTCTTTTGACTATTTGTATTTCTTCTACTTGAAAGTGTTTGTTTAGATCCTTAACCCATTTATTGTTTGGTTTTTTGTTTTGTTTTTGTTTTTTTGGGTTCTTTTGCTGTTAAATATTTTGAGTTCTTTCTGTAGCCTGGAGGTTAATGCTCTATCTGAGGTGCATGTGGTAAAGATTTTCTCCTATTCTGTAGGCTCTCTATTTGCATTCTTGATTGTTTCCTTTGCTGTGAAGAAGCTTTTTAGTTTGAATCCGTCTCCTTTATTGATCCCCCCTTTATGGATTTTTGATTTTACTTGTTGTCCTTTTGTGGTCTTAATGAGGAATCAGATCCTAAGCTGACATGATGCAGATTTGGGTCTACCTTTTCTTCTAGTAGGCACAGGGTCTCTGATCTCATACCTAGGTCTTTAATCTACTTTGAATTGACTTTTGTGCAGGGTGAGAGATCGGATTCAATTTCATTCCGGTATATATGAATTTCCAGTTTTCCCGGCACCATTTGTTGAAGAGGGTATCTCTTCTCCAACTTATGTTTATGGTGCCTTTAATTAGTATAAGACAACTTTATTTATGTGAGTATGTTCCATTGGTCTTCATGTCTGTTTTGGTGACAATACCATGCCATTTTTATTACTATGGCTCTTTAGTATAATTTAAGGTCTGGTATTGTGATACCTCCTGCTTCACTTTTCTTGCTGAGGATTGCTTTGGTTATTCTGAGTCTCTTATTTTTCCAAATGAATTTCATGACTGTTTCTTCTATTTCTATTAGAAGAATTTCTAATGGGAATTGCATTAAATCTGTATAGCACTTTTGGTCATTTTCACTATGTTAATTTTGCCTATCCAAGAACATGGGAGACCATCTTCTAAGGTCTTCTTCAATTTCTTTCTTTAGTATTCTATAGTTTTCATTGTAGAGGTCTATCACCTCTTTTCACAGATTGAGTCCCAAATATTTTATTTTTTTGAGAATATTGTGAATGGGGTAGTTTTCTTAATTTCTCTTTCAGTTGATTCATCACTAATGTATAGGAATGCAATTGATTTATGGGTGTTAATTTTATATCCTGCTGCTTTTCTGAATTTGTGAGTTCTAGAAGCTTTCTGGTAGAGTTTTTTGGGTCTTCTAAATATAGAATCAAGTTGTCTGCAAATAGGGATATTTTGAACTCTTCTTTTCCTATTTATATTCCTTTAATTTCTTTCTCTTGTCTAGTTGCTCTCGCTAGGGTTTCAAGGACTACATTGAATAGGAGTGATGAAAGAGGGCAACCCTATCTTGTACAGTTTTTAGAAGGAATGCTTTCAATTTTTCGCCATTTGGAATGATGTTGGCCTTGGTTTTAGAATATATAGCTTTTACAATGTTGAGGTATGTTCCTACTATCCCTAGTTTTTCTAATGTTTTGAGCATGAATCAATGCTGAATTTTGTCAAATGCTTTTTCTACATCTATTGAGATAATCATGTGGTTTTTGTCTTTAAGTTTATTGATGTGATGAATTATGTTTATTAATTTCCATATGTTGAACCATCCTTGCATCCCTGGAATGAACCCCACTTGATCATGGTCTGAAGTTTTTTTCCTTGAAGTGTCTTTTTCTGATTGTGGTATCAAGGTGACACTAGCCTCATAAAATTGGAAATGGTTCCCTCCTTTTCTTTTTCATGGAATAATTTGAGAAGTTGGTGTAAGTTCTTCTTTGAAGGTAGAACTCAGCTGAGAATCTATCTGGTCCTGGGCTTTTCTTTGTTGGTAGAACTTTTTTTTTTTTTGTAGATGGATACAAAAACTTTATTTATTTATTTTTGTGTGGTGCTGAGAATTCAACCAAGTACCCCATATATGCTAGTCAAGTGCTTGACCACTGAGCTATACCCACAACCCCTTGTTGGTATGCTTTGATGGTGTCTTCAATTTTGTTGCTTGAAATTGATCTGTTTTAATTTTTAATGTCCTCCTTAGTCAGTATGGGTTGGTCATATGTCTCTAAAATTTTGTTGATGTCTTCATGATTTTCTATTTTATTGGATATAGATTTTCAAGGTAGTTTTGATTATCATCTGTATTTCAATCATGTCTATGGTGATATTTCCTTTTTCATCACAAATTTTAGTGATTTGACTTTTTTTCTCTCTTTTTCTTTGTTACCTTGGCTAAAGGTTTATCAATTTTATTTATGTTTTTAAAGAACCAACTTTTTGTTTCATCATTTTTTTGCATTTGTTTTTGCTTGTTTCTTTTGATTTATTGATTTATTATTTCCTGTCATTTTGCTTTATTTCTGGTTTTTAATTTGAACTAGTTTCTCCTTTGATTGATTATTCTTCTAGTGTAGTTCCTTCCTTTGCTCATTTTCACTTTTATTTTTCATTTCTTGTTCATGAAATATTTTATTATGCTTTGTAGTGCAGGCTTTCTAGTTGTGAATTCTTTTAACTTTTGTTTATCGTGAAAGGTTTTTATTTCATCATCAATTCTGAAACTTAGTTTTGCTGGGTATAATATTTTTGGCTGGCATCCCATTTTCTTTCAGAGTTTGGTATATATTATTCCAAGACCTCCTAGCTTTGAAGGTTTGGGTTGAGAAATCAGCTGAGATCCAGATTGGTTTCCCTCTAAATGTGACCTGTCAATATTTTCTGTCAGCTTCTAAAACTCTATCCTTATTCTGTATGTTAGGCATTTTCATAATAATGTGCCTTGGTGTGGGTCTGTTGTAATTTTGTGTATTTGGAGTCCTGTAAGCCTCCTGTATTTGGTTTTCCATTTTATTCTTAAAGTTTGGGAATTTCTCTGATATTATTTCATTGAAAAGATTGTGCATTCCTTTTGTTTGTATCTCCAAGCCTTCATCAATCTCAATAAATCTTAAATTTGACCTTTTCATGTTTCCCCCTATTTCTTGAAAGTTCTTTTTATGGTCTCTTAACATCTTCTCTCCATGGTCAACTTTATTTTCAAGATTATGTATTTTGTCTTCATTGTCTGAAATTGTCTTCCATGTGATCTAGTCTGCTGGTGATGCTTTCCAATGAATTTTTAATTTGGTTTATTGATTCCTTCATTTCAATGATTTCCAACTGATTCTTCTTCAGGATATCTATCTCCTTTTTGAAATGATCTTTCACTTTTCATATTTTCTCTGATTTCATATTTTAAATCATCTTAACCTCATAGATCAGTTTGCTCACAAATTTTCTGAATTCCATCTCTGACATTTCCTCCACTTTGGTGTCTATGGAGTCTATTTTGGAGGTATCCTGTGTTGTTTGGGATGTTTGTTGCCTTGCCTTTTTATATTATTTGTGTGTCTGGCTGGATCTGATGCTGTAGAGTTTCTATCTTATGTATTTATAATGCCCCTTTATGTTACTAGTACCTCACAGATGTGGGGGGCAATGATAGCAACAATTGATGCAAACAATATATAGCTGTAGACTAGGTCCTTATATCCTATTTTGATATCTAGTATCAGTTGGATACAATATGTAGAAAGTAGGATCCACAATTTCCATCAGTTAAAACAGTAAATAATCATGCATTATATCGGGCTTAAAATCAAACAATAGGTGTTGTCTATGACTTCCACTGTATTGATTATTGTTGTGACATTGGTGTAGGGCTGAGGTTGTATAACTCAATTAGTATTAAGACATGTTAAGGACAGAGTTGAGTATAACAAAAATAGAAGAGATAGAAGGATAGAAAAGTGTTTGCACTTTTAAAGGGTGAATAGGGAAGATGCAGTGATAACTTAGGATATATGTTACTGTGAGAGAAGAGGAAAAAATAGAAGAATATAAAGGAGTAGAAAAAGAATGGAATTTGGGTATCAGAATAGAAAAAAACTGAGGGAGACAAAGGAGATAGAGTAAGATTATACAAAACAGAATCAAAATGAGCTAATCAGAAACCCTAACTAAAAATATGGAGTGTGGGAAAATAACAACTTCAAAAAAGGAAAAAGGAAGAAAAAGTACTAGAAATGAGGAGAGAGAAACAAACATGTATACGTCTAGGAGTCCTTGAATCAACCAGTACACGCTCAAATAAAACAAAAACCCAATATAGAAAACCAAAAACAAAAAGAAAAGCAAAACAACAATGGCAACAACCACAGCAACAACAAAAAAGGAAAACTCTTGGTGAAATGTTAAGAAATTAAGAAGTCGTTTCCACTTTGGTGGACAAAATAGTCACTGAGCATATGTGTTCACTGTCTGTGACCAACTGATGTTCTTTTTGTTTCTTCCTCAGGTGGAGCTAAGTGAGGAACTATGGGCTATGGGTTGTCGAGTCCTTCCTTTTTATTGTGTTGCTCACTGAGTTGAAGGTTAGGGTTTAAGACTTTCCAGTTTCCCTTTTTGGGAGATTAGTGTGGGTGGGCCAGGCTACAGACTGGGTGGTGGAGCTGCTGAGTGGGTCAGGCAGGCCTGGAGGTGGAGTGGCAAGCCCAGTAACCTGGGTGGAGGGAGGGTGTGAAGCGTCTGGTCACAGCTGTGGGGGCCTGGCTGATCACGTCCGGGGGCCCCGCTGCCCTCGGCCAGGTAGTTCAGGGTCAGACTCTGGGACCTGCAGGCTGGCAGCAGAGCTGTGTTGGATTTATTTTTCTTCTTGTGAAATTTTTAAATGGTTCTTCTTAGTTATAGGTAACATTAGGATTCATTTCAACATAATTATAAAATTATGGAATATCATTTATGCTAGTTTAGTCCCCAGTACTTCCCCTTTCCCTCCTCTCCTTCCTCCCCCTATTCCCTTCCCTCTCTCTACTGATCAGTTATTTAAATTTTTCTTTTTCTTTTTCCTTTTTTTTTTAAGTTAGTGTCTTGTGGTTATTCATGATGGTGAGGCTCACTGTGGTGTGGTCCTAGACGCAGACAGGAAGGCAGGTCAGATTCATGCCTCCGTTCTTCTCTTATCCCATCCCTGCTCCCTCCCTGTCTGTCCCCTTCATCTAGTCCACTGACCTTTTTTCTATTTCAGTGGAATCCCCCCGACCCCGCTTTTCTCTCTCTCTCTCTCACCTCATATTTTGGACTAACTTTCACATATCAGAGAAGATATTCAAACTTTGGCTCTCTGAGTCTGGCTTATTTTGCTTAGCATGATAGTGTCCAGTTCTATCCATTTATGTACAAATGCCATAATTTCATTCTTTTTTATGGCTGAATAATACTCCATTGTGTATTTCTTGAGAGATTTTAAGGTGTACATGATAATTTAAATTCATTCTCAAAAATGGTGAAAAACTCTAAAACATTATTGTTTCTTAAAAGAAACTCATAGTCAGATAGTTAGACAATAGAATATAGTCTCTGTTATGTTACTATTTAAATTTTTATAGCTATATTTTGGTTCAAAAGATATTATGATCTATCTAACCTATTTAGTTAATGAATACATTATGGATATTGTATCAATAGTTTAGTATTAGCAAACTATTTTTTAACTATTTAACATGTTGAAAGTTTCTAAAGAACATTTTAGTGTAAAAATTAATAACTTTTATAATTGTTCTGTTATTTTAGCATTTTACCCTCAAAAAATGTATGTATATTTTCAATATCTGTACCCTATGAGAATTTCAGTAAACAAAGTGCATAAGGATAGTTTCACTTCAATTTATATTTAAGATCCTTTTGTGCATTTTAGGAGAACATTCAGATATCAACCTGAAATCCGACTGTGTCTTGTTCATGGTACTGACATGATTGCCAGTTAGATGTGACAGTGAAGAGCTCCCCAAGACAACCGCTGAACGAGTTCAAGGTTCCTGGATGGTAATGAAGTTGGCATTGAAGGCCAAGGCCAGAGATGAAGCCAAAGAGCAGGTTTGGAAAAACAGAGACCGAGGCCCGACGTTGGTGCGTCACAGGTACATCATTCTTAGTGGCTACCTTTTATGACTAGCAGCGGTTACTTGGCCAGTCCCCTGGAGAAATATGTCTGAAAACACGTGCCCCAGGAAGATAAGCAGTGCTTATCTCAGGGTGGTGCAATTACAGATAACTTTTCTCTGTTGCTTATCAGTATTTTCCATGTTTTTCTACAATAAATATTTGTTCATTACTTGGGTAATGAGGACCACATGGAAGTCTAGAACCTTGGAAAGTTAGGATGAGTAACACTACAGCAACAATAAACAAAGAGGCAGAAACAAGATGGCATTTAGAAAGTCTTTGGAGGGGCATGCTGGGCAGCCCTGTCTGGTAAGACCTTGTGCAGACTTGGCAGAGTCAGGAAGTTTCTCCCAAGAGGGATCCTCGATTAACCTTGCTGCTAGTTAAGCCCTTTCAACAGACGGGATGGGGAGCCTGCTAATCTGCATCTAAGTTTACCTCCAGGTGGGCGTTGCATTTCCTTCCCTAAGTCTTCACATTTTTTTGCTCTGTTCATTCACCACACCCTTCTCTGCACAATTGCAGAACTGAGAGTCAAGGAGGAAATCTCTCCTCCAAGGACATGCTCCTGTGGCTTCAAATATCATTGTCACAATAATTTTTAAGAAAAGTTTGTTAATTAGAAATAGGTCTTGAAGCTCTAATTTTTTTTTGTTTTTTTGCCACTTTAGAGTATCTTTTTATTGTATGCTTTATTTAGTTATACATGATAGAAGAATAAATTTTGATTCACTGTACACAAATGGAGTACAACTATTCATTTTTCTGGATGTACACAATGAAGAGTCACACCATTCACGTAATCATACATGTACACAGAGTAATGATGCTTGTCTCATTCCAACATCTTTCATTTCCACTGCCCCTCCTCTCCCCTCATTTCTCCATACACAATCTAAATTCCTCCATTCTTCCCTTGTCCTCCCCCATTATGCATCAGCAGTCACATATCTGAGATAAAAATTGACCTTTTCTTTGTGGGATTGGCTAATTTCACTTAGCAAGATATTCTCCAACTCCATCTAATTACCCATAAATGCCATAATTTTATTCTTCTTTATGGCTGAGTAATATTCCACTGTGTACATATACCACAGTTTCTTTATCAATTCATCTGGGTTTGTTCCATAACTTAGCTATTGGAAATTGAGCTGCTATAAACACTGATAGGTTGCATCTTTGTAGTGCACTGCTTTTAAGTCCTTTTGATATAGGCCAAGAAATGGGATAGGAGGGTAAAATTTTTCTTTCATTCCAAGTTTTCTGAGGAATCTCCATACTGCTTTCCAGAGTGGTTGCACCAATTTGCCATCCCACCAGATATGTATGAGTGTACCTTTTTCCCCACCTCATCACCAACACTTATTGTTGCTTGTATTCTTGATAATAGCCATTCTAATTAGAGAGAGATAAAATCTTAGGGTAGTTTTGATTTGCATTTCTCTAATTACTGGAGAAGTTGAACATTTTTTCATGTTTATTGATCATTTATATGTCTTCTTCTGTTAGTTTTTGCTCAGTTCCTTACCTATTTATTGATTGGGTTATGTATTATTTTGGTGTTAAGATTTTTGAGTTCTTTATTAATTCTGGAGATTAGTGCACTAGCTGAAGTGTGTGTGGTGAAGATTTTTTCCCATTGTGTAGGCTCTCTTAACACTTTTGTTTCCTTTGCTGACAAGAGATTTTTAGTTTGAATCCATCACATTTATTGATTCATGTTTTTCTTTGTTGCAATTTGGGAGCATTGTTAAGGAATACTGATTGTAAATTAACATGATGAAGAACTATTGAAGCTCTAATTTATAGAGGAATCTTGGAACCTAGCAAATAAATGAAACCAGAATGATTAGTACCATTCTATTCTCCTCTATCTTTGAAAGCTAGAAAAAGATAGAAAATTCATTTGAGGTGGGGATAAAAAAGCATGAAACACACACACACACAGATTATTCTTTTCCATGTTCCCTGCCCCCAAAATGCAGGAAAAGTCATTGCCAAATCATGTTGGGCTGCTCACTGGAAGGAGCACAGCCTTTTCTTGGGGTGGAAACAAAAAGAGGATCATGGGATCTGGCATATCTTTACAAGTGAGGGAGTTATTTATGGTCTGATTTCCAACGTAGATTCAAATTCTGGCCACGTTTATATACTTTAAAATGAAGTATAGCAAACTAGGCACAGTGGCACAGGCCTGTGATCCCAGTTACTCAGGAGGCTGAGGCAGGAGGATTGCAAGTTCGAGGCTAGCAATTTAGCTAGACCCTGTCTCAAAATAAAGAGGTCTGGGGGTGTAGCTCAGTGGTAGAGCACTTGTCTCAAATGTGAGAGGCACTGGGTGCAATCCCCAGAACCACAAAACAAAATCTAAAAAACAAAGTAAACTGGAAAAGAAAAAGTGTTCACCATAAACAGTGACCAGCACCTTTTTTGCCAAAACTGTTCCAAGTCGGTGTGAACCTCAGAGCTGAGTATGGGGTTGAGCTTCGGGAAAGAACTATGGATCCCATGCCAGATCTATCAGACAGTTGCTGCAGGGAGTCTTTGTGATGAACACCTCCGGGTACATACAGCCTAGCAGGAACTGGAAAAATATTGTATGTGTTTTCCTGGAGTTTGCCTCTTTGTCAAATCCCTAATCTTATGGAGACAGATGAGAGGCTGGCCAGCAGGTAGGGGGCTGACCAAAGACCTAACTACATGGAGAAAGTCATGAAGCGAATGCCAAAGGGACAAGTTGAATCAGTTACCCTGTAACCTTGGAAGTACGTCAGGTTTTGCCGATGCGTATTACGCTCCTACTGATAGGGTTAGGGGATGGCTGCAGATTGAAATCAAGGTTATAACTTTATTTGAAATATTAGAATAAGTAATTCTAATTGGGAGCAAAAGTTATGCTAAAGAATCCACTGAGTTTGCTTGGCGTGCACACTGAGTGACTTTAGACCAAGATCCTTTCCTTCTTCAGAATTGGAATTGGAAACCTTTGGACCCAACTTAAAAGAACTCAAAACGCTTCTTTCCAGTTCTTCCATGCATTGTTGTTTTTCTTAATTTATGGGGAAAGTATAAAATGTACTAATTTAAAGCTACAATTTAATAGATGTAAGCCAGCTGTTCAATCTTGGAAAATATCTTATCCTGAACTTTCTCCTTTCCTGAAGTTTCAGACTCGGTGCAGAAGCATGTGGGAGTGGGAAGTAAGATGGATTCATCCCATTCACGGAAATTTGATTACCATTTTGCTCAGAACGTCCCAGTCAAATGAATGCATCAGGTTGTCATCAGCCAATGGGTTTGATCCCAAGATGAGCTATGCCCAAAGATGGAGTTATGCTACTAAGGGCTGAAATCCAAAAACACTGTGGGACAGTGGCCAGGAACTGAGCTCCTGTGCCCCTTGAGCTGGCACTGTGACAGGTCTGTGGTAACTGCTGCTGTCTAGGACCTAGGCTTATTAATGTGACCAGGGCTGAGCAGAGCAAACCGTTTGTGCCTCTGCCAAGAGCGAGGTGGTTACTCTGGGAGAGGTAGTCTGAGGAGGGCCTCCTAGGCCTGCTTCTGCAGAATTTTCTGAGGCAAGGCTGATTAGAGTCGACATACCATTGTCCTATAGAAACCTAATAGGACACACATTTTTTCCCAATAAGTGAGACAGTTACAGAATCCATATTCTTTAAATACTCAAAAGGGGATCTCACACACATGAAAGAGTAAACTTATAACTTCTATCCCTTAGGGGGGGAAATTGTATTTTCAATGACCAAACCCACATGGTCTTTCACTTAATGTTGAATACTGTCGTCAGAACTGGGCTGGAAGCCAGTTCTCAAAATAACATAAATGGGAAATATTTAGGCAAGCCTTGTGATATACACTAGATATGTTTGGTTATTGTAACACGTCTCCGTTAGTGCTTTCAAAGTATCCATGATGAGTGATGGGGATTGAGATTATTAGGGCAGGCGTTACTTCCCTTAGACAATGTGGTGGGCTGGAGGCCACAGGAATCAGAACTTCCTACCAGCAAATTAGGGTGTATGGGTCTCATTTGAGAAGCGGGTTCAAAAATAACAAAGGCTTCCAGTGGAGTAGGACCCAAAAAGGTACTCACTTCATCTGGAGCATAAGAGGGTTGATCTTCAGAGCTATTTATCATATGACAGATAAATTTCCAGCCTGTTAATTTCAGATGGTCTATGAAACGGGGAGAACAATGCTCACCACCTTGGGAACCAAACATAGTGTTGGCATGAGCGCAGATGGGCAGTGTGCAAGGATTACCACCCTGGTGCTGCTACTTAGGAAGGCCCAGGAGTGGAGGCCGGGATGTGCTTTTTATTGGCATGTGTTTTGAAACGTCCTTAAAGCCAACAGCATCCAACCTGTGCTTTCCATTCTGCCCACAGTTTGACAGGTAACCTAATGGAAAGTAGAGATTGCTTTCAGTGGTGTTACCATTGCTCAGCTGTCCCCAATTTTTGTCTCTAGAAGGAGGACGATCACTAGTAGAATTAAAATCAACTGAGAAGGTGTTTGTGAGATACCCTGTAAACAAAAGAGGGACACTCCAATATCTACCCCAAAGTTTTGGGTTGGTGTTGCTGGTGTAGATGCTCCATGTAGGTTTTATTATTACTCAGGTGTGGCGAAGCCAACCGATCAGGAGGTCAAAGTCATTGAAAAGATGACTTGTCCCTCACAGTCCCCAAGAGGAGGGGCTCACCATGACACCCAGGGCAGCATGGGAAAGTGCCTGGGGGATGCAGGTGGCAGGAAGAATGAGGGGAAACCAAGGGTGAGTGTGTGCGTGCGTGTGTGTGTGTACGTGTGTGCGTGCGTGTGTGTGTGTGTGTGTGTGTGTGTGTGAAGGAATGGGTGGCCACAGCACATGGGCCAGGCAGGCCTGGATTGGCTGGGGGGAATGTCCTCTAGTTGCCTGGGAAACTGGTCCTGGGCCACTAAGGCAGGGGGACAGTGAGAACCCCATAAAGGCAGCAGTTAGTGAGCATGGACTCTGTTTGCCTAGAATAGTGTGTCCACCAGGGAATTACCTGATGTCTCCTGGCTTGTTTGCTGAGCAAAGTGTGTCTCCGGGAGGAGCAGCCTGTCCAGGGCTGGCAAGGCCCCAGGTGCCTGAGCACAAAGAACATAGATGGCAAGAAAATATAGAAAAGGATACCAAATACGAAGATCCCGTCAGTGCACAGGCCAGGGGAGTCCGGGTGAGGATGGGGATGGAAATCTCAGCTGGGGAAAGGCCTCTGTCCCTATCAGTCCCCTGCACACATTGTGAGCTCCCTGTGAACAGAAGGGATGAGTGCAGAGTCTGATGGAACCTTCCCTCTCTGGTCCCGAGAGGGGCTCCCAGGCAGGATGAGTAGGGCCTGTGGTGTGGCATGGGCGGGGGTAACCCCTCCCGTCAGCCCCCAGCCTCTCCACATGACTGGTTCAGCTTCAAGAGGGGTGGGACACGGGGGCATGCTGGGTTGTGACCTGTGGCACGGTGGGCATTGGTGCCCCAGTTTGGGCAATGGTAGTTGTGAGTTTCTCCCTGTGACTTTGCAGGCGGGTGTGAAGAGTTAGGGACCAGGAGAGAGAGAGGGCAACAAAGACACAGACAGGAATCTCTGGGTACTCCCAAGGGTGACGTGGAGGTGCACCCAGAACCTGTGACCATACACTGAGTCCTTGTGTCCGTCACAGCTGAAAGCCCATCTTGCTTGTTTTATACCCACTTCCAGCTCTAGCTCAAAATGGGGAACAGTACCCCAGATTGCCACAGATCTGGATCTATTGCCTGGATCTGCTGGATACCAAGAAAGGATGGTATGTTCAAAGAAAGGGGGAAGCCAGAAAGGCAGGAGGAGCCTTTGGACTCTATGGCAGATCTGGCACTTGTGGAGGGAGAGAGAAGGGGGGAGAAATGGCTGGGGAGATGCTGCGATAACAGCTCCAGTCCCAGAAGGGATCAGCCTTCAGATCCCACCATGCTTGGTCACCGGCTGGAAAGCACATGGTGAAGTGCGGCGAAGGGACGGCAGCTGGGGCCATCTGTCAGTATGCTCCCAGTAATAGGAGATTTGAGTGACATATTTCCATTGCCACCACATCTGGGATCAAAACAATTTTGACTGCTTCTCATATCAAATTTGGCTTGAACATCTGAAGGTTTGCTACCATGGGAATCGTTAATGAATGTTCCATGGGATTTGAAGGCAATCCCAGAAGAGGCGTTCTGAAAAGAGCTAACGTGGAATTAGCATAGATCTGGTAAGGCCACTGAGGGCGGTGGGCAGGTTGATCACGACACAAGGGCAGCTGGAGGCGCCGGCTGAGTTCTGGCCCTTGGTTTGCTGATCAGGCTGTGTGCTCTTAGGCAGGGCAGCCTCTGCCAAGGAGGTTGCTTTATCTCATTTGCATAAATGTTAGTCCTGGCACCTGGTCCCAAGGCGTTTGTTCAAAGTCCAGTCACATGTACTACAGAGGCACTTGTAGAAAGAGGGAAACCTGTTAAAAACTTCTCATTGACCCACAAGATCAAAGGCCCAGGCACATCCGTGACAGCAACACTGGCCTCTCTACCCACTTCCTAATTCAGAACTTTTCCCTCTGGTGGAACCTCTCCATCCCCACCCCATCACGTGCCTCTTTCTCCTTGACTCATGGCGGTCTCCCTACTGATCTCATCTAGGACTGTCCTGTGCCCTCAGTTTTCCTGGACCAAGACTTGTGTTGCAGCCATCCCGCATCACCCTGCTGGTTAGCTCTGCGTCAGAGACAAGTGGGATCGAATAGCCTCACCAGGGCACTGAAGACTGGCAACAGCTGCCAAGGAACAGCAAGAGCCCGCGTTTATCCAGCGTGCTTTGTGCCAGGTGTCATGCCAAGGGACTTCATTTCAGATGCACACAGTGGTGAAGGGGTACTGTTGTCCCTATCTTTTTAGGAGGAGAACCGGAGGCAGAGGTTAAATACCTGCTCAGGATATGGCAGAGCTGAGTTCTAACGGGTATTCTCCCTGTGGATTCCTCTCAGTGGCAGATGCTGCAGTCACAGGACCTCTGACAGGGCCCTTTCTGTAAGTCCAGAAGGAGGGACACCTTCTGGAAAAGAGAGTGGTTTTGATCAGTGCTCCTTGTAGGATGCCACACGAGTGGGTATTTTTCAAAAATTGTTCAAATAATATCCTTCCATCAATTGAGTTGACCATGAGCAACATTTAAAAAAGGAAAATACAAGTAAAAGAGATGAAATAATAGGGGAGGACATATCAGAGGGCTTTGCATATGCAAAAGGTAAATGTCATTGCCTAGAATGATCCATTTTATATTTGTATATGTTTGCTAGTGTGCGTGTACATGTATTTGTGTGTGAGCACTGAGTTCTGTCAAACTGCGCAGGCAATGTATTCTTAACACAGGGTGGAGTTCAAGTGAATCTGTCTGACGCCAACATGGGTGGGGAGTAACCTGCTTCCTTATTTGTCTGTGCTGGTGGGAGAAGAACTACGTGGACTGTTAGCCTGACTGGAGCTCACACCACTCTGCTTCCGGTTGCCATCCTGCTAGGGGAGTAGAGATCCGGCAGGCAAAACTCTGCCCCTGGGAATGTTCTGTCCCTTTCCTCCTGCTCTCTCCCACAAGCACACCCTGAGGGCAGCACAGAAACTTGGACCAACCTAACCAGGCTTTATCTCGGGAGATCTTCCACATTTACAGGGCACAAAAATGAGAAATCATTACTTTAAAAAAGATCGTGTAATTTAAATATCAGAAGCATTTGCAGGTTGGCAGCAGGGAAGCCTCTTCAGGGAATAGGAGCAACTGCTTTAGAACCTTGTTAGCAAACAGAATGAGTTAACTAGAGCTCGGGATGACACGGTCGTTACATCTGATCAACCTGTGAGCAGTACAGTGAGTTCCAAAGCCAATTTGAGGGAATGTGGGGGCGCTCTTTCTCAAGCATGGAATTCCCAGTTAGAGATGATTCTGTCCATAAAATATTTAAGCCAGAGTTGCTATGTCTGGCCAACAATCATGAGGACTAACATTGGTTAGTACATGGTAACTTACCAAAGGAAAATAATTTACCAAAGGAAAGTAAGCTCTTTAATATAGATAGATACATGTGTAATCCTCATAACAACCTATAAGATTTTCTTGTTATCCCCATTTTGCAGGTGGGGAAATTGAGACTGAGAGGTTAATTAAGTACGTTTTTCATGGTTGTGCATCTAGAACTAGCCTAGAGCAAGCTCTGTAGGTTACTGTGAGGGTCGGACAGCAAAAATGGCCTCACTTCTTCCTCACTTGCATAAACACTCTTCATGGTGTGACTTGCCACTCCCCCATAGAAGTGTGGGGTCTGTTTCCCCAACCCGCAGATCAGAGTTAGACTCGTACTCTCTCTGCCCAACTGAGAAGGTGGAAGTGACTGTGGGAGGTGCCTAACCTGGGCAGTCCTGGCAGGCTCTGCTTTCTCCTGGAGTCCCTGCCTCCACCACAGGAACAAGCCAGGGTTAGTCTGCCAGAGGACCAGATAGCACATGGAGCAGAGAGGAGGCAGCCCAGCTGGGCCATTCTAGACTAGCCAGCCCTGGCCAACCCATCAACTAACTGACTACAGACACCTGAGTAAGTCCAACCTGACCCAGCTTTGCAGAATTCAGAGTCATGAAAAATAATAAATTGCTCCATTATAGGAGCCTATACAAGATAAAGTTGCCTACCATAGTCATTTCTTCTCTTTTCTTTGAGGACAGTCCTGCTGCCCATGACAGAGGTTTAAATGTCCTTTGTTCATTCTTCAAACTTCCTTTGTAGTTGGAATGATCTAACTTTAGCAGATACACAGGGAAGTCAGTCGAGGGAGGTAGGGAGGTGGGGTAAGGTGGGGGTATCTAACACATTAGGGATGGCAAATGGAAAGTTGAAAAGAGCCTAGACTCCTAACCACATCATTCATCTGTGGAAACAATTCTGGAACTGCCTTACCTTCTGACTTCTTCACTATATAAGCTCCTGTGTGATGATTATTCTAAGTGACAAGGGGCTGTCAGCAGAGGCCAATCCTACAGTCTGGTTTATAGCCATCGTGCTGTGTGATGTGGAACTTCAAGTGCCGTTAAGATGAACAAAACTCTTGTAGAGATCCAAGTGAGTCCTTAATGTGGCTGCTTAGTGCTGGCGAGCCCAGACGTAGACGCTGCCGCTGGCCAATCATGGGCTGGCATGATTGTTGGTAAGGAGCCTCCGTCTCCTGGATGATGGCAGGTCCAGAGCAGGATCTTTCATGGGGGTGCCAGGAGGACCCCAGAGCTCTTGTAAAGGATCAGAAACAGCAGGGAAGAGGGGGATTCACAAATGCACTACTCATGTGCCCTGCGTGGCCCTAATCCCACATCTTGATTTCAAGGACTGCAGAAACTGTTCTAAGCTCATTTTAAAGTTTCTTCGTATGGATTTGATTCATTAAATTTCCATATTTTATAATGTTTTCAATTGTATACATCTCAGAAATTGTGAAATGCAGACTGCCTATACTCAGAAAAACCTGCGTCAGACTGAGAACTAGGTCTCATGCTCACCGGTTTGGTTGCCTCTTCAGATGAGCCCCGGGTGATCTGTCGGACTTTGGCACTGTTCTGTCTCCCCCAGTGGTCAGGTCCTTTGGACCAGAATCTCTTCTTATTTCTCTGGAATCGGGTTTCCAGTGACTCAGCCCCATCTGCTTCACACACACCTGTCTAATCCCCACTCCTTGCTTGATCCCTGCAGTCTACCCTGTCTCTGACAACCCTGGTATTTCCATTAGCCTCCTCCCATTTATCTCTTCTCTTCTTGCATAGCTAGAGGAAATCTCGGGTAGATGGGTCATAGTTTTTAATTTTAAAACATAGCCCTTCCATCCTCCTTCTCCTGCCTGACCCCACAACATGCATAAAAATCCAGTGTGAAGATTGGAGGTGGAGAAAGTGAGAGGATGTCCAGACAGATGTACATTTTTTGGAAAATGTGAAACTGCCTGTGTTTATCTTCTAGCCAGCCAGAGGACTTGAGAGTGCTGTCATGCACACAGATATCAGCACTCGAGATTAAAATCGGAGCCCTTCCTCCAGGCTTTCCACCTGCCTGGAAAAGCCTCGTTGTTTTTTAAGTAGGAAAGACCTCCCGGATCCTGAAGAGCTGCTGTCTGGTGGTTGGAAGGCCTTTCGGGAACACAACTTGGGTGGGCATTTGGAAGGGGCGCTTCCCCTTTTCTGCTAAATGCTCACTGGCTTGCAGAGACCAAAATGCTCACTCTAGAAGCTTCAGCTGGAGTTTTACCCAAAAAGGAGAGAAAAGAAAAAGGTGGGAGGAACACAAAACTGCAGACTACTGGCTCCCCAGAGACTGCACATGATGCTATTGACTCGATTTCGGCATTGTAGTCATCCTGTCAATCACAGGGCATTTTCCCTTGCAATGAGGGACTGTACTCTCTGGGGTCATGCATAGGACTTGGGAAGGACATCCACATGGCAAGTCAGGGTGAAACATACCTGACCCTTCCAGCTGTCACATATTATAAACATAAAATATTGTATAAGGTATATGTAATATAGAATATATTATAATATATAGTATCACATATATTACAAATTTTATGTAAAATGTTTTTGTTGCTGTTCTCACCAGGGAAAGGCCAGCCTGTCACAGCTCATTGTCTCCAATGAAGCCTTGAAGGATGGGACCTTACTTTGCTTACTTTGGTGAATTCTGTTGTGGAGTTTCTCAGCCTTATAGGTTCAGAAACCCATGACCAATTCACTTAGTGATCTAGTTTTCAGAGATGGGTTCACATTAGCCAGAGTTTACTTAATTAATATGCGAGACTGGTCACTAGTTAATACATTTACAATAAGAAAGGATTGTCCTGGTGACCAGAACACTCACACCAGCAGACTGTTCATGATACCACTCTGTAGGAAGACCTGCAAAGGGAGGAAGGAAGTTCCCATGAGACTACCTAGGTCAGCACCAAGTCACATGATTGAAGCATCGATTGGCAAAAGGCCACAGCCACCTGTCATAACCCACTCCATTTCAGGATTGATCTTGCCAATGGAACCAGAAAACTCTAAGTCCACAGGCAAGAGTGACCTTCTCCCAGGATAGTACTTCTCTTCTCTGTTTCTTAGCCTGGTTGACACATTTCCTTAGATATGTTCATCTATTTAGTCAGATCACACCATCTGACCTGGCAGACCAGGGAGACACTCTGCTCATGAAGGTGGTAACGCTTATATCTCTTCTGATCTATTGTGTATTGATTTCAAAATTCAAAATGTTAAGGACACTTTGATTTTGGTCATTTTCAAGTTGTTGGGGGACATCACGTACTTCCAACAGGTCATCCTCTGCCTAGAGGAAAACATTCTAGTATTTTCCTTCTATGCAGTTCCATTTTGTTCTTGAGTCTTTCCACAAGCACTGTAGCTTCATGGAACGACCAGAGTCTCTAACACTTCAAGAGCGGGTAGAGATTCTCTACCTCCAAGAGCAGTTAGAGCGATTCAAGGAGCTGATAAATGGATCCACTGGCGTTTCATTTCTATCCTTTCTTCAACTCAGTGATTATCTTACTCAAGTCTTGATGCTTTTCTCTAGTATTCTCTGAACAGTTTCCAAACACGTTTCATTTTCCTCTAGCCCTTGAACTAACTTCTCTTCCTTCCTCTCTCATTAGAATATTAAAGGATTGAACAAGAGCTTTCATGTCCATAAATTTCCATCATCTGTTCCTTCCTTTTTTTCTCAAAGGAAGAAGAGTCCCTCCTCCTTCCAAGTACCAGTCCTACAGTCCTTGCCCTGGATTCCATATTTTCTTAGTTTTTCCAAGACTGTTTTATTTGACCTCCTCTCTCATGAGTTTTCCATTATTCCTTCCTCAGGGGCTCCTATTCCTCATCTTACAAATGCAGTTCTTCCCCATTTAAAAAACTCTTTTTTCTTAACCCTTTTCTGTCTGGAGTTAGCATCTTACCTCTCCATGTGAACCTTTCGAAGTGGGAGTTACATTGCGTTGCCCCATTTCCTTTCTGCTGTTTTCTTCCTTACCTCTTTTAGACTGCCCATCTCCCCACTGCTCTTCTGACTTGCTGTCCTGAGGAGAGGAAGAGGAAGAAAAGGGGGAAACAACTTTCATGTTGTGTTTAGAAGCAAATCTATTGGAATCACAAGTTTCAGTAAGAAAACAGGTTTATGAAGAGCTCAGAAAGATCTGCTGTGTAGTGAGCAGGACAATACGATTAGTAAGTTCATGGGGTGAGACACCCCCAACCCAAAACCACTGTATACATTAAAATTTATGAGTGCAGCCTCTCCATTTACTACAACAAGCATATTCTAGCAAAAATCATTTTAATAATAAACATAATGTGTCCAGTTATAATTTTTACAACAACCATGTAGAGAAAGATTTGCAGTTATCATAGCTTTGTAGTTGAGGTTTACATTCCAGGGGAGATAACTATAAAACTTGTGGTTAAGGGTAGAAAATCACAGGAGGACTCCTTGCCTTTTTCAATAAACAGTTCAATTTTATGATGACAAGGTACAGAGTATGTATAGATTTAACTTAAACAGGAACTTTCCCCCACCTGCCTGGCACTTATTCTTTATGCCTGATGGTAACCGGTGTGTAAAATTCTCTGATCGGACTTCCTTATTTTTACAACCAAAGATAATTCTAATCCAGAAACTTGATAGCTTTAAAGCACTTTGGTCAACAATCTTTTTGTGTTTTTCAAAGTACTCTTTCTTTATTATTTCCTTTATAAACTAGCTCAGATCTTCTAACTTTTGAAACTAGTTTGTTACTTTACAAACTAGTTGAGGTCTTCTAACTTTTGAAAAGACAAAAAATTCTATCTCAAGCCTGCTCCCTCTGTATATGTTTAGCATCTTTGCCCACCTTGCTCAAATCTTGGAGGTCAAGGCTAGGCCATTTATCTCCACCCCAAGGTTTCTTATTAACTATTGTGGTCTGCAAAATATAGATTAAACAAGGATCTTAAATGGGACTGAATCAAAGTTTTAAGGGCTTGTATTTTTTATTTCCATAGAGCTAACTTTAGTTAGCACCAATAGCAAATAAGTTTCTTTGTATGTGCTGTATTGCTAAATAATCATACCTGTACTAAGGTGGGTATCATTTCTTTCAATAAGTAGTTGAGAGAAGGGTTTTGTAGGACAATCAACAACCTGGTGACCGTTGCCCATCTAGCCCTATGGAGATTGGGTTCCACAGTCTGGCTGCCAGCTGCAAGCAGCAGTAATCAAGGCTGGCTAACTGCAGTGGAGAATACTTGACTGTGTTGTCAGGTAGCGCTCAGAATCCCAGGGAAGTCGAGAGACACAGATGTAGCTGGCAGTAATCCCCAGTCAGCCAGAGGTGGACGGGTGAGGGCATTTCTGGCAGCTCTGGACTTTGTAGCTTTCACTCCAACACTGCCAACTCCTGATACCCCCAGAGAGACTCTCTTGGCTCCCTGCCCTGAGGTAGGTGTGTCTAACTGGCAGGACCCAGCTCGTGGACCTGTACCTTAACCGAAAATGTGTTTCTGGAACTTTCCATTTCTTTAAAGGAAGATAGGTTTTGGTTCCCCTCAAAAATAATGTTATTTGTGTGTTTGTATGTGTTATGGGTGGCAGACAGTGAATATTTTCAAATAAGGGAAATTACTAAGCAATAGACCAATATCCCTCATGAACATCAACAAAAAAAATTCTGAACAAATACAAGCATATAATATACAATTTATATGTATATACATATACATATGTATATGTATATATGTATATGTTATATATATATGTATTATATATATATGTATCTTTTTATATATCATGACCAAGAGAGTCATGAATATTTGGTACAGTATTCAAAATTCAATTTACCACATTACAAGATGCAAAGGAGACCTCATTCATTTCCACCCAACTCTGGTCATGCAGCTCAAGCTGCCATCGTGGTCCCTCCACTGCTGTTGCCCCTGCAAGTCTTCATGAAGGCCACTAACAGCGCTTGGCTGCACCCAATTCTCTTCACTTGGGTCCTCGCCAACTGCAACCATTGACTCTATGTTGGGTTATTCTAGTGACCGAGACTGCTGCTGGGATCCGGGGTTTGGTGCACCTTGATTTGGAAGAAGTAGGGCAGGGCCCCTATCTGGAAAGGAGTTTGGAAATCCTGGGGAGAAACTAGTTAAAAAGAAGTGGAATCTTGATGAGTTGCTCACATTTAAGAAAAGTTTTTATCAGGAGCACCCTGCTTTGGCCAGGCGTACAGAACAAGAGGTAGAGACAGACAGAAGAAGCAAGTAAATTAGAATTAGAGGTAGTAAGTGTCCAAAGCCAGTTCTGAATTTCTATGAAGCAAATTTCCTTGCAAACATCATGGATGAGATTGCAAGGTTCATGGAACTCACTGCAGTTCAATTTTGGGAATGGCCAGATGCTCTAAGTGGATTGGATATGGTTGGAGGAACACAGACTGATCTGAAAAGACATTGTCTTATTTGCTGCCTGCCATGGTCCACATCAGTCATCAGCCATTCCTAGAGAGAGGTGATGGGCCTATTTGCTAGGTGCTGGAACTGGCCCAGCAGGTGCAGCAGGTAGCTACCAAATTCTGCAGAACTTGTTGCTTGAGGTCTACTTGCATGGTGGTGCTTCCAAGGGACCACAGATATTTGGAGACAGGTATGGTAATCTGTATTATAATACATGGAAGACTGTGGGAAGACCAATCTGAGAAGAACAACCTTGTCCCTGATGAAGCAGATAGGATGCTTGATATGAGCTTTGATCGCCAAATAAGAAAGATTGCAGATCAGATAAGGTCTGAGAGGCAAGTCCTAATATGGAGCATTACTTGACCAAAAGAAGTAAGACAACTTGCTGAAGATTTCCTGAAAGACTATATTCATATAAATATTGGTGCTCTAGAACTAAGCACAGACCACAACATTCTTCAGATTCTGGATGTATGTCATGATGTAGAAAAGGAGGAAAACCTTATTATGCCTGACGGAAAAGATCATGAATGAGGAGGAGAATAAAACCATTGTTTTAGTTGAAACCAAAAGCACGTGTGATGAACTTATCAGAAAAATGAGGAGAGATGGGTGGCCTGCCATGGGTATCCATGGTGACAAAAGCCATCAGGAGCATGACTAGGTTCTAAATGAATTCAAACATGGAAAAGCTCCTATTCTGATTGCTACAGATGTGGCCTCCAGAGGGTTGTAGGTGGAAGATGTGAAATTTGCCATTAATTTTGACTACCTAAAAGGATTATATTCATACAATTAGAAGAACTGCTCATAATACCAAAACAGGCACAGCATACACTTTCTTTACACCTAATGCCATAAAGGAAGTGAGGGACCTTATCTCTGTACTTTGTGGAACTAATCATACAATTAATCCCAAATTACTTCAGTTGGTGGAAGACAGAGGTTCAGGTCATTCCACGGGTAATGGAGGCATGAAGGATGACCATAGGGACAGATGCTCCATGGGCAAAAGGCATGGATTTAACACTTTTAGAGACAGGAAAAATTGTGTCAGAGGTTACTCTAGTCTGCTTAAGTGGGATTTTAGGTTTGGCTTATTTCACTTAGCATGATATTCTCTAACTCCATCCATTTACCAGCAAGTGCCAGAATTTCATTCTTCTTTAAAGCTGAGTAGTAGGAATATTATATATTATATATATATATATGTATGTATTATAGGTATATATATTCACACTATATATATATTATATATATATATATAATATATATATATATATATTCACACTACATTTTCTTTATCCATTCATCTGTTGAAGGGCATTTAGGTTGGTTCGATAGTTTAGCTATTGTGAATTGAGCTTCTAAAAACATTAATGTGGCTCTGTCACTGTAGTATGCTGATTTTAAGTCCTTTGGGTGTAAACCAAGGAGTGGGATAGCTGAATCAAAGGTGGTTCCATTCCAAGTATGAGTGTAGCTTCTTCCCCACGTCCTCACCAACATTTATTGTTCCTTCTTTCTTGATAACTGCCATTCTGATTGGAGTGAGATGAAATCTTAGTTTTGATTTGCATTTCTCTAAGTGCTAGAGATGTTTTAGAACATTTTTTCACATGTATGTTTTCTCTGATATGGATAAGCTAATTCACAATAAGGGGAGTGGGACAGGAAAGAATAGAGTTACTTCATATTAGGTAGAGGGGAGTGAAGGGAGGGGAAGGTGCATAGGAGAAGGAATGATAGTAGAGTGAAACAGACATTATTACCTCATGTACATGCATGACTGCCTGACTGATGTGATCCTGCAATATGTATTAATCAGAAGAATGAGAGATTACACTCTACTTAAATATAATCTGTCAAAATGTATAAATGCATTCTCCTGTCATGTACAACTAATTAGAATAAATAAAATTTAAAAAAATTTAAAAAAGATTTTGGGGCAAACACTTAAAATGGTGTTTACAGTGCTGCAACTTATACCAATGGGAGCTTTGGAAGTAATTTTGTGCCTGCTGGTATACAGACCAGTTTTAGAACTGGTAATCCAACAGGGAATTACTGGAATGGTTATGATAGCACTCAGCAATTTGGAAGTCATGCTCCACAAATGCACAATGATATGAACCAACAGGTATATGTATATCCTGTTGCTGCAACTGCACCTATGATCGGCTGTCCAGTGCCAAAAGAATATTCTCAATAGGCCTTTGGAAGTATATAAAAATGTCTGTTTTTCATAATTGCTCTTTATATTGTGTGTTACAGACAAGATAGTTATTTAAGGAACATGGGAAATACAGAAATGACTGACATAATTATGGTGCACGTTTTCACTATTCAAGTTGGATATTTCTCTACATTCCTGAAACATTTTTAGATTTTTTTTTTAACTAGAAAATGCAGGCAATGTTTTCACAAAAGTAACTGTACAATGATTTGAAATACAATAAATGAAGGTGATACATGACCTTCGAATAAAAGATATTTGAAGACTGAAAAAATAAAAAGGGAAACCTATGTGATCATACTAATAGATGAAGAAAAATAATTTTATAAAACTCAACATTTGTTCATGATAAAAAGTCTCTGCAAAGAATAGAACTTCCCCAATCTAATAAAAAACATTTACAGAAAGACCTAGCACTACAATAATGTATAACTTGATAGAAAACTATTGAGTATTTTTCCTTTAAAGCAAAAATGTTTCCTCTCATCACTTCAACATTGTACTGGTGATGACTGAAATGTTCTAAATCTTGCTCAGGGTGATGGTTGCACAAGTCAAAATTCATTGAGTTGAACATGAAAATTTACAAATACTCATTTATACTAAATCTGAATCAGGTACTTTTTTCATCAAAAATCAAAATAAGAAACACTTACTAAAAAAAACTTGATTGTAATATTTCTGAACAACTGTATTGAAGTATAATTGACAAGCAAAAATTGTATATGTTTGAAGTGTGCAATTTGATATTTGTAACATTTTTTTCATATTTGAAGGTATCTGGCTGCTATCCAATCCCTTGCCTGAATCTGACATTCTTAAGATTGTTGTTACTCTCAGAATCTTACAGACATTTTCACATTATCTCTATCATTGATGTTGGTATTGAGAAGATCAATGTTAATCTGATATTTCCTCCCATGAGATACTTGTTTTGGTTCTGTCTAGATATCTGAGAATTCTATTTTTTTTATAATTTTTTCTTTGTTCTAATTAGTTGTACATGCGAGTAGAATGCATTTATACATTTTGATAAATCATACATAAATGGAGGGTAATTTCTTATTTTTCTGATTGTACATATTGCAGGATCACATCAGTTATGCAGTTAGTTATACATGCATATGAGGTAATAATGTCTGTTTTGCTCTCCTATCCTTTCTACCCCCATACCCTTCCCTTCCCTTCACTCCCCTCTACCTAATATAAAGTAACTCTATTCTTCCCTAGCCATCCCCCTTATTGTGAATTAGCATCTGCATATCAGAGAAAACATTTGGCCTTTGTTTTTTTGGGTTTGGTTTATTTGGCTCAGCATGATATTCTCCAGTTCCATCCATCTACCAGCAAATGCTTTAATTTCATTCTCCTTTAAGGTTGAGTAATATTCCCATGTGTGCATATACTACATCTTCTTTATCCATTCATCTGTTGAAGAACACCTAGATTGGTCCCATAGTTTAGCTATTGTGAGTTGAAAAAACTTACCACCAAAAAACAAATAATCCAATCAACAAATGGGCTAAGGAACTGAACAGACACTTCATAGAAGAAAATATATAATCAATCAACAAATATATGAAAAAATGTTCAACATCTCTAGCAATTAGAGAACTGCAAATCAAAACTACTCTAAGATTTTATCTCACTTCAGTCAGAATGGCAATTATCAAGAATATAAGGAAAAATGAATGTTGGTGAGGATGTGGGGAAAAAGCTACACTCATACATTGCTGGTGGGAATGCAAAATGTTGCAACCACTTTGGAAAGCAGTATGGAGATTCCTCAGAAAACTTGGAATAGAACCACCATTTGATTCAGCTATCCCACTCCTTGTTTAGATCTAAAGAACTTAAAATCAGCATACTATAGTGAGAATTCTATTCTTTATCCTTGAAATTCATTGTCTTAGCAATATAAGTGTTCTCCACTAATTGTTTTTCTAAACAGAGTGTAGTCTGATCTGCAGATTGAGTTATTTTCTCATTCCAGTAAAATTTGTATTGTATTACTTATCGTTTTTTATTCCATTTGTGAAATTCATTGAAGAACACTAATTTTTATGTAGTGTCAATTTTGTTTTATCAATTAGTCTCTTTGATTTCCTTGATCTCTTTATGTTTTGTTTTTCTTATCTTTTGAATCTGTACTGACTTTCTTCTACATTGGTAAGTTTATATTTAGGTGAGTCTACTCTATTTCTTGTAGTCTCAGGTTTAATCACAGCATATATTTGTTAGTTCATAACTTTCTCATTTATTCTGTGTAATCATCTTGATGGGCAATGGGCAATTATTGAACTTATTTTATTACTAACTTATCTTTATACTGTAACTCAAAGCATTTGTGAAGACTTCCATCTGATTTGCAATTGTTTTACATGTAAGTTGGTTTCTTATCTTTAGCCTTGCAGTTTGTGTGTGTGTGTGTGTGTGTGTGTGCGTGTGCATGTGTGTGTGGTTGTCAGGGTGCTAATTTTCATCCTGCTCAACATCTTTGGGTCCAGACCTATTATTTTCCCTGAGTAGTGTAGGTATCTGCTTATCTTCCTTGTCTTTGGGACACATTGGTTTTCCTGATAAGCCATCATTATAAAGCCTGGTTTTCATGTTCTTTCCACTTTTTAGTACAGTCTGAGGGCACAGCAACACAGACCAGAAAGAGCCCGACTGAAGTGGTGTGCGGGCTTAGGCAGAGTATCCAGGTTCAGCTTCCTTTCTAAAGTTTTGTAGGAGGGCTTTCTTCCTGAGTTGAGGGTTTGCACTCTGGTTGCATGGGATACCCTCACACTTTGAATCCACCATCAGTTTTCTGTTTAGTTTGAGGGCCTTCAATGTCTCTGGAGAGGAGGTGACCCATTGTTCATTTACCCCGTGTTCTACCATCTTCTCGGGCTCTGTCTTGGAGAGTCAGCTTCCCAGTTAGCTTCTCTCTCAATTTTAGGATATCATTCCGCTGTCCCTGGAGTTAGTTGATATACCCAGTTGGCTCTTGAGGAGAGAGGTAGAGTTAGTCACTTGCCATGGTGAACTGTGCTTCTGCACTTCAGAATTTTCTTTCTTTCTTTCATCAGCTAATGCTGTTTCAAAGTTAATGGCCTAGGACTGTGTCCTTCTCTGCTCTGGTTTCTGCTGCAGAATTTTTGGGGGATGGCATGTCTTTTAGATGTATCATTTTGTCATTTGGGGGATACATTAGGAAAGGGCTTCATCCTGCTTGGGCAACCCGGAAGTCCCACCTCCTCTTTCCTCTTTGGGCTTCCTTGGAAAGTTGTTTTTCTGCTCCCCACGGCCGTTTCTCACTGCCCCTCAGTCTCACTCTTTACTTCCACTAAGTGGTCGTTTTGATCCACTCTTCTTTTCCCCATGTCTTCATTTCCCCTCTCCTCCCATCTTGTCTCTCGATACACTCTTTTATAACCTCTTAATTCAATTCTATGCCCCATTAGTATCTTCAGGCAGATTATTTCCTAAATTTCTATTTTAGGCTCTGATTTCTATGAATGAGTCTCACTCCCCATTCTCTCCTGAATGACCTACTGGGTGAGAACCCTACCACAGTCTGAAGCTTGGAATGCCAAAAGCTTACTGTCTTCCCTTCCAAGCCAATGCTTGGAGTTCTCTATAATTCTTTCCTTTCTTTGCCCCTCTATACAATTAGTTAAGTGTGCCACACTTCTTTGTTTCCCTCCATTACTCTTGAATATGTTGGTATTTTTCTCACTTGAGCTTAGTAGTAGACCCTTTCTTGATTTCTTCCTCTTCTGCTCAGTGCTCCACACACAACTCCCAAGATATCTTTCTCTAGAACCTTCCATGGAGATCTAACCCCTTTTCCTGGTATTCAGGGGCTCCCATAGTCTGAACTCAATTTATAATACGATGCTTGTTTTCCACAGAACCCTTTCAAGTGCCCTAGATTTCAACCAAAACCAGTTGTCAGGCACTTGCACAGCATCTTGTGTTCTTTTCAATGTTGAAAGAACATGGAATGACATCGCCACCATCTTAATCTCTTAAAGATTTGCCATTTTCCAAAATCTAGACCAAATTTTCCTTCCTTCATGACCCTTTCCTGATCTACTGAAGTGGTGGTCCCTCCCTACTCTGAGCTCCATTCTTTATCACTCACTCCACACGTGATCCTTTGATCATTGTGTAGGCATCTTAACTTGCCCCAAGACTGTAGATTCCTTATGGAGCAGAGAAAGATTATGGAAGCTAGAATATTTACAGAAAGTTGTGAGGTAGTAAACTTGGACATAAGATCTGAATTCCAGATGAGTTTTTCCACTGTGGGAAGTGGGGCGAGTCATTCACCTCTGAGACTTACCTTTTTTTTTGGTTCCAGGGATTGAACCATGTGAAGGGTTAACCACTTAGCCATATCCACAGCCCTTTTAATATTTTTGTTTTGAGACTGAGTTTGGTTAAGTTGCTTAGGGCTTTGCTAAGTTGCTGAGGCTGGCTTTGAACTTGTGATCCTCCTGCCTCAGCCTCCTGAGCCACTGGGATTATAGGCATGTGCCACCACACCTGGGTGGGATTTACTTTTTTGTGTGTGTTTAAAGAGATTGTTACAAATGTTAAATGAACATGTATGAAAGTGCTTTATAAGTATAGACTTGTGTATACAAATACACACATATGCATATGTACAAAAATAGATAGGTAAAATGTACACTAGACTATAGCTTGTTTCTTCAAATTCTCCACAGTATCAAGCTTGAAAGTTTAAACATAGCATGTCATTAAATGTTTATATGTAGCTGCACTGAAGCCTGCAGAACACCAAAGAGATGCTAATGGGTGAGGATAATGTACAGGAAGTTGATCATTTATGTGGTCATGCTGGCAATTTCCCAAGCTGGAGAATCACTCATGTTCATAGAGTAAGATTTCATGCATGGTACAAAGGAGCTGCCTAATGGAAGCAAATAGATTAGATGGTTCGTGCCGGTACGTCTAGCCCTTGACATCAGGTCCTTCACAGAGCAGTACATAAGAGCTGTCATATGTAAACATGTGTATCGGTAGCTATTCTATATACATGCACACACACACATTTGCATACATACCTATGCAACTTCGTATGTAAGTTTATGCTAAATGTGCTTCATGTAAATATAGACTTTTATCTTCTTAAATGTTTCCTTTTATGGTCTTTGTTGCCATTCATTCAGTCACCATTGTTGATATTTTCCAAACTCCGAATTTTCCAGAAGTGCTCTGTTTATAATCAAAGGTACCAAACTGGTGTATCCACATCAAAGTTGGTCAGAGGGTGACAAGACAAGTACATGAGAATGGTCATTAAGTATTTCCTTTAATAACTGACATCATCTGGATCGAATCCTGAGTATGTTCAGATTTTCCATGCCAGCTTCTGCTTTTCCTCCTGAGCCACATGCTCAATGTTTTTAAAATAGTCCAGTTTTGAATTTTTTTAAATCAAATTTTTGTAGAAAACTGTCCCTCTGGAAGGGGTTTTAACAAAAGCCAAATATGTAGTCTGAGACTCTGCCTATGATGTGATAGGTTTAAGACCATGTTTGCAATGTCTTACTGAATATTCACGTTCATTTTGCATCTGAACTGGGCAGTTTGCAATGTCTTACTGAATATTCATGTTCATTTTGCATCTGAACTGGGCAAAAATGAACAACATTTCTTGTCCCAGGCTGAATACCCTGAACTGTGCCTCTGGTGGCACTACCTACATGGGAGATGAGGAACATTATTTGGTGAGAGTGTATTCTAAGGAGAGAAGGAGGCAGGACAGACGTGGCCATTCAGAAGCCTGGTCCTTTCAGTGACAGCAGCTATTACTCAGTCCCTCCGTGAAATCATGTCTAAGTTCTGGGACCGAAAGATTGGGAGTCAAAACTCTGGGAGACATGGAGCAAAGCCATATTGTGTGGCAAAGGTAACGTTTCCCACTCGCCACAGAGAAACCCTGCCACCTCCGGAGCCTGGCTGGATGTGGAAGTACCCAGCAGGAGGAGTAGCAGCACTGTGAGGTGGGAGCCACTCTAGCAGGAGCAGAGCTGTGTGGGGAGCTGAGCCAACACGCAGCAGACAAGCGTGTACCTTGACGGGGACGGGCTCTGTGCACTGTTGGTGGTGGAAGGTGCTGTAACGCAGCGCCCTTAGGAAGGATGGCTCCCTTCCTGAGCCGTGGAAGGGAAAAGCATGTTGAGAAACACATACTTAGAAAAGTGTCCACCATGTTTGCCACAGATGTTTGTGCAAGTTTATTCAGGGACAGAGGAGAATACCATTATTTATCTTTGAGGAAGTTTATCAAACGCTTAACAGTTTTTATTTCATTTATCCTTTTAAAAAAATGTTCTTGAAAGTATGAAGCCTGAAATAAGGCACAAGTTGTACTGATTTGTTATTCTTATTAAATGCATCACAAACAGTTTGTTGAATGTTTTCAAGGAATATTAATTGAGCCTAAAAAGTCAAGTTCTTGACTTTCCATTTCCTAAGTAAAAACAGACTTTATTCAGAAAGTTGCTATTAAAGACATTGTAAATGATGGCAAGTTTTAAAGGAAAAAAAAATTCTTGCTGTTGTTATAGATGATCAGATTCTGGAGCTGAAAATGTCCCCCCAGGGGTGAGGAGGGGTGGCATAGTTTATGGTGAAAACAGACAGGAAAGTGAAAACGGGAGGAAAATGTTATCAAGATGGAGAAATACACAAGAGGAGGGTTACTGCGTGGAGTTCTTCAGCACGGCACCTGGACGAGCTTAGTCTTCTCCAGGAGGTCCACCTTTCTGAGTTGCCATGACCAATGCAGTCTCCATTCTTGGACTCAACCATGAATCACCAGCTCTTTGTCACTAAGGACTAGTGGAGGTCCTCGGCTGATCGCATCCTGGCTCACTGCACAGAGATGTGAGCAGGTGAGGTGAACGGGATGTGTGAGGGTTAGGGTGACGGGCGCACGGGATATTCAGGAAGACGGAGGAAGGGTGCCGAGTTGGGAGTTCAGGGGGAGCCTGCAGCGCGACTCTTCCAGTGCAAGCGGTGGGTAAGCAGGCAAAGGGAGGCGGCAGAGGCTTTGTGACTAGAAGAAAGGCAAGAGCAAAGGCACAAGAGCCTGGGAGCCGAAGGGGACCCTGCAGGAGCGAGGGAGTGCCGGCACGTGTGCGGGCGGGGCTGGGAAGGCGGGCACCAAGGGGCAGTCACAGTGCTGAGGGGCAAAGCGGGTGAGAACCCAGGGTAAGGGAGAGCAGGGCACCAGGGTCAAGAGACCCACCGAGGTGAAGACCAGGCTGGAAGTCTACGAAGGGGAGGAGGACTACATCTGAGTTGACGTGCAATGTCAATTAAATTCTTACACATGACCTACTTCTATTTTGTCTTATTTTCCACGTCGCTCAACAAGACATATATATGATGTACACATAGAGTGATACGAATCTGAATCATCAAATTTTGTGATTAAATAAACACTAGGCTTATTGATCATATATATGATTATAGATTATATGACACCAATTTTTGGACGTACACTATATACATTTATGCTTAGTGCACACTTACATAATCACTAAATTTGTCAAATTAACTTTATTATAAGTTTGGAATACAGCAATGAGCACTATACTTGCAAGTCAGAAGTGTTACTTTTTTTGTTGTTGTTGTTATTGTTGTTGTTGTTGTTTTGTTCTTTTTAGATATACATGACAATAGAGTGTATTTTGGGCATATCATATATACATGGAACATAACTTATTCTAATTAGGGTTCTATTCTTGTGGTCATACATGATGCGAAGTTACCCTGGTCATGTATTCAAACACAAGGATAGGAAAGTTATGTCTGATTAATTCTACTGTCTTTCCTATTCTCCCTCTACCTTCCTTCCCTTCATTCCCCTTTGTCTAGTCCAGTGGACCTCTATTCTTCCCTTCCCCAGACTCCCTTGTTGTGGGTTAGCATCCACATATCAGAGAGGACATTCAGCCTTTGGGTTTGGGGGACTGGCTTATTTCATTTAGTATGATAGTCTCCAGCTCCATCCATTTACCAGAAAATGCCATAATTTCATTCTTTTTTATGGCTGAGTAATATTCCATTGTGTATATATACCACATTTTCTTTATACATTCATCTGTTGACACCTAGATTGCTTCCATAGTTTGGCTATTGTGAATTGAGTTACTATAAACACTGAAGTGACTGTGTCACTGTAGTACACTGTTTTTAAGTCCTTTGGGTCCATACCAAGGAGTGGGATAGCTGGGTCAAATGGTGGTTCCATTTCAAGTTTTCTGAGGAATCGCCATACTACTTTCTAGAACAGTTGCACCAATTTGCCATCCTACCTGCAACATGTGAGTGTGCCTTTCCCCCCCACATCCTCACCAACATTTATTGTTACATGTATTCTTGTGGTGGCATACACCTGTAATTCAAGCACTCGGGAGGCTAAGGTAGGAAGACAGCAACTTCAAAGCCAGCCTCAGGAACTTAATGAGGCCCTAAGCAACTTAACAAGATCCTGTCTCAAAAAATAAAAAGGACTGGGGATGTGACTCAGTGGCTAAGTGCCCTTGGGTTGAATCCCTGGTACAAAAAAAAAAAAGTAGTATTACTGTGTAATTGTTGAAGCAGCATTTTGCCCACTTGGATCTCAGTGTTTCAACACACATGGACTATGTTACGTCTACAATGCCTTTGGTCTTGCGTGAGTTTTACTTCCTCATGTGTTCCTTCTTCCAGAGCAGTGACTACTATTGAGAAGTCAAAAAGCCTAGTTCTCACCTACGCTCTGTCCCAATAAGCCATGCGCCTTGCAACAGTCTCTGCCTCTGTGTTCTCATTTCCAAAAGGTGCCCTTTGGAATTAATGGTCCCTGAGAACTCTTCCCGGTTGGCATGACGTGGAGTCTGGATGATGTGATCAGGACCTAGGACTGGCGGCTGTCAGCTGTGACCCTCCCCATTGTGCCAATTGACAGGTGGATTGGGACTCAGGTGGGTCCTCTGTTGGATAGCAATAGTGATATCCAGGCCGGAGGGGCATGGCTGCTCTGCTTGCTTCATCAGGATCTCGTGAAGAGTGAGAGATCGTGTACGGAAACGTTTGTTAGTAAGCAAGTGCTCTGCAGTGTAAGCTAGGAAGCGCGCTGCCCCATTCTAAAATTCTGACACCAGGGGCCATGAGGTTAGGTGACTTTCCCAAAGTCTCACTTTTCTAGTTCCTTTGCTTCTTTTAGATGAATGTTGTTGCACTAATATGCTAATATATTAATACATACGCAGCACACATGATGATGTTTATATAGTATTATTCACTCTACAAACTTGTTGGCATAACACAATGTCCAGCACCATTTCTAGGAGTCTAGTGTGTCCTTCCTGGATCAGCCGCAGTGTGGTTTACCAAAAGGACAAAGCAAAACTGTACTTGCTCTAGGTAGCGGGGCAGCAGAGCCTTAGTACAGTCTTTTGCAGTAAGAGCTACCAGAACAAAAAAGTGAACAAATAAGTAATATGTCACTTTCAGAGTAAGGTTCACCTATGTACCCTTGGACCCCATGAGCCAGGAGAGGTGAGACTGAATCAGGAAATTAAATTAAAAAATAAATAATGGCAAACCCTGATCCCATCATCATTTCTCACCAGACCCAATAAGACTTGGAAAGGAGCCGTCTGCGGAATTCATTGTGAGTCTTGGAGGAACAGTATGCAATTTAAATGTCTGCACAGAAAAATGCCGGGGTGGACGGGTGGGTCAGGCGATGTCAGACGGCTGGGCTCACAACCCCGCCCCCAGACCTTTCCCTACTAAATACAATGATGTGTGGCCAGCCCTGAGGCTGCCAGGCTGTGATTGGCAGTTCCTGGAACTGCCTATTTGGGGGAGATTTTTCTTATGGAAATGGCAAACCAAGCTTGTCAGTATTTTTCAGAATTTATTTACCTAGCAGAAGAAATTATATTATGTTTGAGTTAGACTATTAGTTCAGCGACCTTCAGGTTAAAAGCTCTCTTTTTTTCAAATAGGTGAACAAGTCCCTGAGAGGTGAAGGGTCCTGTTAGACCACCCGACAGGCTAGGAACAGAGTGGAAAGTTGAAATGCTAGGTGAAGTTGGTCCTCACTCCTTCCTTCCTTCCTTCCTTCCTTCCTTCCTTCCTTCCTTCCTTCCTTCTTCCTTCCTTCCTCCTTCCTTCCTTCCTTCCTTCCTTCCTTCCTTCCTTCCTTCCTTCCTTCCTTCCTTCCTTCTTTCCTTCCTTCCTTCCTTCCTTCCTTTCTTCCTTCCTTTCTTCCTTTGATTCTTCCTTTCTCCTTTCCTTTCTCTCCCTCTTTCCCTCTCTCCCTTCCTTCCCTCTTCCCCTCCTTTCTTCCCTCCCTCCTTTCCATATTTATTCAGCTCCTATATTATGGAAGGCACTTTATAAACCCTGTAGGATACAAAGCTAAACATAAAGCCGGTCAAGGAGCCTCCAGTGGAGACAAGCACATGAGTAAACATGCAAGGCAGGGGAGGATGAACTCACTCCCAGTCACCCAAATAACCTACTGTGTTGCCTAAAAGAAAGAAGGCTCACTGGCCAGCGAGGCTTCATGGGACAGAAGAAAGGCCTTTGAGAAGAGCCTAGAATGATGGCAGAACTATGAAGGGTAAGTAGTGCTGAGTGGGAACTGATAATAAATACAGGGGTGGGAAGCAACACATCTTTCCAGGTTGGCCATGGAGTGAGAGGTGAGGGTGCAGGAGCAGGCTGGGACCTTCTCCTTTTTCTTCATTTGTTCATTTTAGTTATACATGACAGTCGAGTACATTTTGACATTTTATACACACACGGAGCACATCTTATTCTAATCAGGATAAGATTCTTGTGGAAGTTCATGGTGTGGAGTTTCACAGTGATGTATTCATATATGAATAGGAACATAGCAAAGTCATGTCTGACCCCTTCCACTGTCTTTCCCAGACCCGTTCCCTTTCCCTTCCCTTCATTCCCCTTCGTCTAACCTACTGCACTTCTGTTCTCCACGCCCCCTGCCTTGGATGCATTAGCATCTGCATATCAGAGAGAACATTCAGCCTTTGGTGTTTTGGGACTGGTTTATTTCATGTAGCATGATAGTCTCCAGTTCCATCCATTTACCAGCAAATGACATAATGCCATTCTTCTTAGTGGCTGAGTAACACTCTGTTGTGTATACACGCCACATTTTCTTTATCCAGTCATCTGTTGAAGGGCATCTAGGTTGGTTCCATAGCTTAGCTGTTGTGAATTGAGCTGCTGTAAACATTGATATGGCTGTGTCTCTATAGTATGCTGATTTTAAGTCCTTTGGGTATATACTAAGGAGTGGGATACTTGGGTCAAATGATGGCTTCATTCCAAGTTTTCTGAGGACTCTCCATACTGCTTTGTAGAGTAGTTGCACTAATTTGCGGTCCCATCAGCAATGTATGAGTGTTCCTTTCCCCCTCACATCTTGTCAATCTTTATTGTTACTTGTATTCTTGATAACTGCCATTCTGCCTAGAGTGAGAGGAAATCACAGTGGTTTTAATTTGCATTTCTCTAATTGCTAGAGATGTTGAACACTTTTCATAGATTTGTTGACCATTTCTTCCTCTGTGACATGCTTGTTCAGTTCATTGTCCATGAATTGAATGGAAGTTTGCTTTCAGTTGACAGCCAACAAGAGGCCACTGAAGACTTCTTGGAAGGGTTGACATGACTGCAGGATTGGACAGAAAGGGAAGCGTGATGAAGTCAAAGTAGGAATGAACTGGGACCTTGGTAATGGGGACTGAGCCTGAAAGGAAGAGAACCACTTAGGATCGTTGTGGAGACACAACCAACAGCCCGTGGTGTGTTGGCTAGATATATTGGTAGGTAAAGAAGAGGCGTGTTTAGGCACAAAATGATAACAAGAGAACAATCATACGTAAAAGGGATATAATGACAAATTTTTGAGTGCCTTTGGAAAATGCTGCAATACAAGGGCCTCTGAGAACAAGGCAGATGGAGGGCAGTGAATCACAAGCAAGTTACTGACTTGGTTTTCTCCACAGAGACTCAGCAGCTCTGGAAGACAAATGGAGAATAAAGCATCCGGGGATTTCCCAGAATTAGGATTTAGGATAAGACCAAGGAAGATTCCGTAGAGCTGGACAGGGCACTGTCGAAATAGAGTTCAGGCTGGACAAGGACAGAAAGAAAAGCCGAAGGCTGAAGAGTAAGATTGGTGGCGTAAGCAAAGGTGTAGTGGGGGAGATGGGGCTCAGGGGGAGTCAGCAAGAAAGATGGCAGGTGAAGAGGTGGTGGTCAGCAGGGAGAGCACGAGGGCTGGAAATTTTGGGGGCAGAAACATTTTGAGTGATGGAAAGAACCAGCGTGGTGTTGGTCTGTGTCGGCCTGTGCAAAAACCAGACCTGTGGGTATCAAGGAGCTGAGGCTGAGTTTAAGAGAATGACCCACAAGAATTTCATTAGAGTCTGTAAAAGACATGTGTGGAGTGTGTGTGTGTGTGTGTGTGCGTGCGCGCGCGCGTGTGTATGTGTGTATGTGTGTGCGCATGCTAAGGAAAGAATTTCTGTATTGTCTGAATTTATTGCAGCCTCCTTAGTTCTTTATGAATTGGACCAGTGTGGAGTTTACTCTTATTGTATACAACCCATGTGTTTATTCATGTCTTTGAAATATGCTGGATGTCTTTTTCTTTTGTTTTTCTTTGTTAATTCTGTTCCTGGGAAAACATCTTTTGCACTGTCTTCTGCCAACTTATATTTTTCTTAAATTAATCTTTGCTATGTCTCTGAGCTTAATCTAAATACCTTACGCCCAGCCAGAAATCTCTGATGCTACGTTTATTCCACCGGCTGAACAGTGAAGAAGGAAAGGTGGACAAGAAGGAGAGGCTCCAGGTGGTGGGGGCGAGGGAGAAGACAGGGGAAAGGATTTAAGCCATGGTGGAAGTCTTGCCCCCAAGTGCAGCATTTTAGAAGTATATCACACCTAGGGTTGGTTGGTTTTTATTTGGTTGTTTTTTCTCTCCCTGTCCCCCACCCTTAAATGATCTTGTGGGGGTAAAGGCAGGAAGTAAAGACATAATTTTATCTGGACAAGGAAGTGAATTTTTAAGAGGTGAAAAAGGAAAGCAAATACTTCATGCTTTGCTTTGGTTCTACAATGCGGAAGTTTGACTCAATTGCTGCTGGACTAGAAGCTATTCTAATATCCACGGATAAGCACCTTGTCTGGGTAAAGAACATGAGGTATCCTCACACCTCACAATCCCTTTTGAGGTGGTGTGGGACCCTTTGCAGCCATCTCTGCATGCCACCCCCCCCACACCTTCTTGGCGAGAGCCAGGACAGTTAATTAAGTCAATAACTTTGCTTATAATAGCAAGCTGGCCTCATTCTGCTCAATTTATGAACTCTTTCCCATTCTAAATCCCTGGGATGATTTTGTTACCCTCCCATGTGAGAAATAGAAAGTTTGATAGTTCATTTTCAGAATGTAGAATTTAGTCTTTATTGGACTGTAAGATCCAACTGTGGCCATTTTAACTATAGCCCTTCCCTTTGCCCACCCCAATTTTAAATTAGTTAATCATGCAGATGGTTACCCTGAGCTCCTCCTATCAGAGCCAGGGGCAGTACTGCGTAAGGGATAAAAAAAAAAGCAGGTGGATCGCCCCCCCAGGTGCATTTCCTTGCTGGATTTTCTTTGGCAACGCACCCTTCTGCAGAGGTCAAGTTTGCCTTGCCCAGCACACGTTTGATTCCTTGCCGCACACCTAGATGTCTAACACCCTCTCCCAAGGTTTCCTTACCTGGTGTCACTCAACACAACAGAACAAACCTGATTTGGACAAATCAGTGCAGAAACTTTATTCTGTGTATACAAAGGACAGAGAAGGGAGAACTCATACTCTAAAGACACCTGCTTCCCGGTGTGGGTCAAGAGGCCCGCGGTCCCCTCAGGTCAAGCAGGGAAAAGGAGAAGCATGTGCAGATCCTCCTCTTTTGCTCAGTGCCTAATTGCACAAGGGCATTTTTGTGCTGGCCACCTGCTGCCATCTTGGATTTTTATGGTTTGGGTTGGTTTTGCAGGCCTTCTGCCCTGGCTCCTGTTGAGCAAGCACAGCTGGGAGAGCAGTTAGGCATGGTAGAAGCCAAGGAGGAAACTCACCGGGGGTTCTTTAGGGGAATTAGAATGACCCTTTGGTCCCACTCTCATTTCTCCTGCTTTCTCCTGATAATGCCAGAAGAGTGAAGCTGTGGAGATTTTGCAACTGACCACAAAGGAGTTCCTCCAGAGGGTGGTGGAAGCATTATTGCTAGAGCTACTGTCCAAGTACAGCTCTCTTCAAGTGAGTGAGTCACTGGCTGAAAGCAAAGAAGCAAACTGAGGAGAGGAAGAAGTGGTTTCTAATGAAGAGATCTTGGCAGAGGAAAAACTCAAAATCTGGACCTGGAACTTCCTGTTTGAAATTTATACTCTGGGCTTAACAATTAAAGTCTTAGCTTTGAGTGCAAGTAAAGAACAACAATTTTGTTATTCTGCAATTTTTAGCAGGGTGAGGTGCCTGGAGGAAGAAGCTAACAAATAGCTTCTAAAATATGCAATAGTACCATGACTTAAATCTCATTGTTTAAATTCTTTAAAAACAATTTCCCCTTACTGAATCCAGGATTAAATGGGGGGGCGGTATTTTTTCTTCTTCTTGTGCTTCATGCTAATGAAATATCTTTCTATTTATCTTTCGTAAGACCATGTTTCATCACTTGTAAATGGGATTTACTTTGGTCAGATGAATTTGTATAAGTTAGACAACCTTTGAAAGGTGGAGAAAAAAAACTTTTTTTTTTTTTTTTTTTTTTAAGAAAACCTGTCCTGGGCTGTACTTACACACACACACATGCTACTTTTCTTTCACCTGGAGACCACCAAGATCGTGTAGATGGTGGGGAGCTGGTCTGGTTTTTGTTTGGATTGGGTATTTTTATTTTTAATATTTGTCTTCTGAGTCAGAAGTGGTTATCTCTTAAAAGAAAAATTTGAGGGCTTGAAAGCTGGGTGTTTTGCTTTCCCCTCCGAAATGTTAACATTTAGGTAGCCTTCAATGTGCTTCAAAGTTAGCACCCCACTAAGATGAATTAGTGACCTGCCCCCCACCCCGCCCCTCCCCCACACTGGCCTGATTGCCTCCCTGTGGCGGGCTGCAGCCCGGTCTGGCCTGACGTGGGCAATTCCATAGGAGACTTTGCTGGTCAAACTGGGTGGCATGAATGCCTGACCAGGACAATGGTGGCTTTTCATGAAGATTTAGCAATCTGAAGAATGCAGCAGCCTGTCCTTGAGAGGAACCTGCTTCTGTTGATATGTTTATGTGGTTTCCGGAGGTGGAGGGAAGCAGAGGGCCAGGGAGGGGAGTGAGGAGTGATATGTGGATTGCCTGGAAATTTACAAGTCAGTCTGAACCTGATTTATTGAGACTTTATGAAAACTTTTTTTTAAAGTCACCTATCCAGTTTCCTGACACATTGTTAAAGATTGATGAAAACAAGCTTTTCTGCTGCAAACACTGACTTTGCTTACTGAAAGACCCTATTGCCATCACAGTATACAGCAGTTTGAGCATCTCTCTCTCCTTGGTTTGCTGATTCAGAAATCCTCTTGGTGTATATTCTGTCACTCTGGGTGTTTTGGGCTTGTGTGGCCTATTTCAGCAATGGCGTCAATGAACCAAGACTGGTGTCTGTGAACCTGTTTTGTCCACCACTAGGCCCCCTTGTCAGGAGTGCTGTAGAAAAGAGAGCGAGTGGCTCTATGCACATCTGTCCTCACTGCCTGAAATGCAGTTCAGACCAGATGACTTCTTAGGGGTGACCGCACACTCCCTGTACCTGTGTGACCACCCTTTTCTCTGCTATTCTGGAGCAGCACAAATCAACATGTCTGCTTTTCCAGGTCTGGGGAGGGGGGACTCTTTCATGTAGGAAGCTGCAGGCACTGACATCTCATGGCCTGTGGAGCTGGAGAGAGCTGGGTTCAAATTTCGGTTCAGTCAATCACCTCCTCTGAACCTTGGTTTTCTTACTGGAAAAAAATGGAGGTATCTGTGTCTCATGAAAGGACTGTTTTGAGCTTTAAGTGTAATGGGGGCTTCTTTAAAATTGGGGATTTAAAGGCGAACTTCGTCATTGTCCTGACTAACTCCATTTTGTCTAAACCTTTCTCTCTTTTCTCCTCCTCAGTCTATTTCAAATTCTAGGAACAGTTAGCCTTGTAGAACCCCCGCCCCCAACCCCTGCCCAGTGACCAGAAGTGAAAACTGTCCTTCAAGCAGTAATGGCCCCCCTGTCCCGGGCAGAGTGCTGTGTAACCAGACCTGAGGTAATGATCAAATGGACTACCATTTGACCAAGACTGCGTCACTACGCTACATCTTGTCTCCTGCCCTGGTTCTTCAGATTTGTCAGTACTTCCAGAACAAATCTTAGGTCCCTAAAACTTTGTTCTTCCCCTTGTGGGCACACTGAAATAAATGGTTTTTCTGCTTCCTGTCCACTTATTTTCTCTGCTGTTTGGTCCCCTGAGGGGAGTGGCTGGACCTGGTCTTTTGGGACACCCCTGTATCCAGGTCTTTGGCCTGGCACTCCAGTGATGTAAGTAAAGTAGCAAAGTGGTTCTCCTAGCATAACTCCTGCAAAAAGTAGGTGCTGGGTCAAAGTGGGAGCAGCACAACTTGTATGTAGACACAGCTTTACTTTTGTTTGCCAGGGTGCTTTAAATTTTTTGGGGGGTGGAGCTAATGAGGTTCCCTTAGCCCAGATGGGAAATCAGGCAGGCCTGTGACTTTTATGCTCATTCCCAGAAAAGTAAGAACGTGAGTCTTTTTAAGTCCTATGGTATTGAATAAGAAGACAAAATGCCTACACCGGTAACATAGTCCACACTTGAGCTAGCAGCAGATCTCCCCCCACCCTGATGTCCCCTGTGGTCCCCTAGTCGTCCTGGCCTTTGCTCTCTTCTTTCTCCACTCGCCGATGACTTGTTCTTTTCTCTTGTCAGTTTGGTGGAGATGATTCGGGTGGGAGAAAGAGATAAAAGGCAGGACAGGTCCTAATCAGATTCTTGGGGCCTGGCAGAACACAAGGCTTTTTCTCATGACCACATTTTTTGGAATCTGTGGTGGTTCCCTGTGCGGCTCCTCTTTCCCTCAGTTCCCTGGACCTGGATGGAGCCATTTTATTGTGACTTGATTTTGTGCTGCTTCATTGGTCCAGGGCAGCCGGCGGTCCACCTCGGCCTCCTTCATCTGATGCCACCTTGCTTCCTCATGTGCCCCCATGGGCTCCCTGTCCCCTGCGGTCCACAGCCCACCCTCCTTGCAGGGATCACAGGGTCTAAGAAGGAGGTCCAGGAAAGAATCTCCGAAGTACCCGCCCCACCCCTTGGGAAGGTGGAAAGGAGTATTGAAAGCAGATTTCTTCAAAGAGTTCCTTACAAAATTCTCTTTTCTCCTATCTCTGATCCCTGTTTCATGCTTCAGAGTCTTAGAGTCGTTCCTCTGTGTGTGTGTGTGTGTGTGTGTGTGTCTATGTGAGATGGTGGGAGAACCTGTCTCCTATCTGCCTTGTTATCTTGATATTTATCATATTGACACCTCAGTCTAAATTGAGGCAGGAAATTTACCCCTTCCCACATAAACACTTTGACCATCATTTATCATAAGGGAAACTTTAACTGATGGCTGCGATGGAGCAATATGGAACATTAGCAATGATTAAAAACCCAGTACCCCTAGAGGAGACAAAGCACAAGTTCAGGGCAACTGAAAAGAAACTGGTACTTGATATGACAAAGTAACAATGATGAAAAAATAGAACCTGGTTGGATTTCCTTTAATTCATTGTCGAGTTTTGTTTTTATTTTGAATTTCACTAGTGCTGCGGGAGCAGAACAGCTTAGAGGGTCTCCGAGCCATTCAGGTTGTGAGTGCATGAGAAGATTCAGGAACATTCCTGGGGCAGGTTCTGCTCTGACAGGGACTTGGTTCAGGCCAGCCCAACTGCCTCTGCACACTGGCCCTCAGGTGGCCTTCCTCCCCGTGTCTCCAGGCTACCTGGCCCTGACAACCAAGCTTCAAATCCAACAGCAAGGCCTTAGGCACATTACCTGACCTCTCCAAGCCTGACTCCTCATCTCTAAAATGGGAAGAGTACCAAGCGTATCAACCACGTGGTTTGTGTGAGCAAGCAATGAGGTAGGGACACACCCTGGAACGTCAGCTAAGGATGTTCTAGTGCCTCCTATGAGCCACGCACCAAGACACCAACTCACTAGGTTGAGTTGAGAAGGCAGTGAGTTCTCCGGCCCTCACCTCAGGGGATTCTAACCTGTTTTTCACAACTTCCCCCAACTGATTCATCTGCGTGAACCAGCTTGGAAGTTCTGTGTTCACCTCTTCCTCTACTTTGGAATTTTCTTTGTTTCAACAGCAAGTATTTGCTCTGGTTTAGGTAACATAGGCTGCTGGAGTAAGAATGTCACACTAGGGTTCCGCCACGGACCCAGGGACCAATGGTGTGCTCCTGGGGAGGTCATTCGCCTCCCTGGGTCTGTTTTCCTCATCTCCAAGCTGGGGATAATAAAGGTGCAGTGGCCTCCTAGGTGCTGTGAGGATTCTGTAGCTTATATGTGCAAAGAGCATAAAGCAAGCTGGGCACAGTGAAGTCCTGTATGTGTTAGCCACTGTCAGGTCTCCTTATTTGGGGATGGGGAGCACTTGTACCCTGAGGATGTCTTACACACTATTAACAAAAATTTGAATTCTTTTACAAATGATCTTCATTAACTAGGTAATTCTTAAGTATAAACTGGGACTATGAGCAATTCAGAACTTCAGAATTGTAATAATCATTGCATTTTAAATAATTGCATGTCAAATACTAATGATTGCAAAGCAATTTAAACATCTAAAACAAGACAGAAATTCCTGCTTCAGTTACCTCTACGGTTCTCAGCTTGCTTTCCCCTTGTTTAAACTCCTTCACCACTTCAGCTTAAGTCTTCTTTCTCTCTCTTTAAATTGGTAACACCTATAGATTCATCTTTAAACACTTTTCATGCCACCTTTTAAGTTTAATTTTTACTATCCAGATTTAAACCATCTTTAGTTTTTTTTTTTAATTTGAAAGTAAAGAAATTTTTTTAAATTAATTTTTTTGGTTATACGTTTCTACAAAAGCATCATAGAGGTTACCAAAGAGATGTTCACATTAAAGCAGAACTAAACAGCACTTAAACAACTCAAATGATTTTGTTAGGGTTTTTTTTTGTTTTGTTTTGTTTTGTTTTTGTTTTTTTGGTGCACAAATTTGTAAACTAAGTCAAATTCAATTTATAATTAAGTTGGGTGTCTGTACTTGGAATCCACCACCTGAATTTAAAATGCCATTGTAACTAAGAATAGTGAGCATATAGATTTAAAACATCTTTGCATATATCCTTCATTATTTCTTTAGGACAAATAATTAGAAATAGAATTACCAGATCAAAGGTTATGCTTTCTATGTTTTATTGCATATCACCAAATTGCATTCACAAAAATCTGAACAAGTTTATGCTCTCACTAACAGTGTGAAAGATGCTCCCACACTCCCTTACAACACTTGTTAATATCATTTGCCAACTTTTATAAGTTAAAATGGCATCATATTGTCCATGCACGAGGGTGAACATTTATAAGCTATTCCTTGACAATTTTTCTTACCTTCTGACTTCTGCCCTCATATCCCTTGACCTTTGATCAATTTTTTGGTTTTCCTTTTTATTAACTGATTTAAAGCTCTTTATATATTAAATAATTAAATAATCTCAAACATCGCAAATATTATTCTTATTTTCTTCTCGGTCTTTTAATATATTCAGTATCTGTTTCTGGATAAGTAGAAATTTAGACACGTTTGTAACTTAAAATTTTCCTTTATTTTTTTTTCTTTTATGATAGGCCTTATTATAACCTTTAGTTTGCATAAATATTATTTTTAAGATCTCAAACTCTTTACTTTTGTTGCTTTGTTTTTTTATTTATTTACTTTGCTTTTTCAAATAGCTGCATACTTATCTCAGTATCATGTATTAATCATACCAAGTATAGTCCCTAGTATGTAGTAGAAACTAAAAAATTGTTTGGAATTAATACATAATTCAGTTAACTGTTTTACTCAGGAATTATTTTATTAGAGTTAAATCTAGCATTTACTTATATTTAGCAAATGAAGAATAAACGGAAATATTCACATGGGGCAAAAGATCACAAACCTTAAGGAAACTGGCATGTATACAAAAGAAACTAGAAGTGGATAAATGGATTTCATGTGACCAGAGCCACCAGCCATCCAATGCTCTACTCCCCACCCCCCATGTCAGATGCTAAGAAGAATGGGCCTATTTTGACAGAGATGGCAGACCCTGTTTGTCTGTCTGATGACTATTCCCCGCGTTTCTCTTAGTAATAAAAACTCTGATGTTATTTAGGCATGGGTCAGCAACATGCTCAGGAAAGGTGGTCCCAGGACAAAAATTGTGAATCATCTAATCATATAAATGTATTCTTCATTATCCTTTTGCAGCAATTGGTTTACCAGTGGGCACATAACTCAATTCTGACTAAAGGGGAGGGAAGGTCTACTGGTGGCCAATAGGGATTATTTACTCCGTGTATGTGTGTGTGTGTGTGTGTGTGTGTGTCTGTCTGTCTGTCTGTGTGTGTGTGTCTGTCTTTCTCTTCCTCCTTTTGGATATTGTCATATGAGAATGGGACACTTGAGCCTATGATCAGTCATCACTCCAACACGAGGGAGCTCTGCATCTGGACTAATAATGTTGAGTTTCTAAAACAATCTGTCCACCTTTGAGACTCATTATGTGAGATAACTAAGCTCTATTTTAAAAGTCATTTTCAGTGGTTGCAGTTTTTGTTTTTTTAGTTATGTTTTACAATGCCGTTCTCAGCCTTTAGTTTCTGTCTTTAGTTTCTGTGAGTCTTTAGTTTCTGTGAAGTAGTGAGTTATATGGTTGCCATGGTGTTATCCAGGTTTAAAACACCATGATTCCAATTAATTTCTAGTTCCCCTTTGGAAGGTCTTTCTCATCTTTCTTCTAAGAGAGGAAGTCTTTAAAATCCTGAAATACAGAGAGGGATAATATCTGTAGAGTACATTTCTCCTGTAATCTTCTAAAACAACTCTGAAAAGTAGGTATACCCATTTTGCAGACAAGGAAGTCAAGGCTCAGAGAGGCTCATGACAGGTCCAGGCTCATCCTGGTTAGTAGGCTGAGTCAACACTTCAGCTCCGCTTCTCCAGCTCTGATCCCCTTCTTCTTTCCCCTGTGCCTTCCAGCTGCAGACACCATTATCGTTAGTTGGTTTATAGCAGCAGACAAATCTCCAATGTAATTAATTTCCCCCTGCTGTCCAGATGATCACTGATCACTCCAAGAACAACTCCACAACAGCCAGAGAGTTGAAAAGGAATGTTACCACCCACCAGTGGGTTCTTTTTTTTAATGAACTTACAGGGTCAGGCTCTGATGTTTATATGAAAGGAGATAAAGCACACCTGTTCTTTTGGGAATATACTTTAAGGAAAGGAGAATATATGACTTATTTTGGATAGGATATTTATAACCTACTAATCTATAAACTAAATGATGAATTACTGAGTCAGAGGCCTGCAGGTCCTGGCAGAATGCAGTTTATACCCTGATCGTGCAGTCCAGCCCTGAGTGGAAGAGGAGAGAGATGCTGTGACAGGTGGGGACGGGCTCTGGGCTCACGGTGACCTGTTGCTGATGAGTAACTGCTGCAGATGCTTGAGGACATTTGCCTGCTGTCTGTCACCAGCAGGAAGGCTCACATCATCTAGGCCGCACATTCACTTTGTAGGTGAGGAAATCACCTTTATGGTTTATACCCTCAGCATCTATCTCAGAATCTATCTGGCCCATAACAGGCGCCTAGTAAGTATTTTCTGCATCCTGTTGTTGATTAATGAAATTGAACTCTAAGAGGTGAAGTTACTTGTTCAGAGTAAAGTAACCAATAAATGACAGAGCCCAGACTTCTGGTCTCTCATCTAAAAAACTTAGCTTCAGTAAAACTGAAAGTATGGGCTCTGTTGGGAGGTCAAAAATATCACTATACATGGGAAAATCATTTAAAATTGTGCCTTGGAATATCTGGATTCCAATATAAATAAATCATTCAGTTAAAAAGAGGCCAGTTACATGTTGAATGTATCCGGAAAGACTATAGTAGCTCTGGGCACATTTAATCATGAAAATACACCTGTCCCCTGGGGCCACCTAGAGGACCCAAGGAATTGCTGGTCAGCCTGAGCAATCTCTTTTCTATGACTGGCAAGACCCTGGTCACCCTTAGAAAGATACCTACAGGCCATAGACATAGCTTTCTTACCAGTACTTCAGTCTCTAAACATGTGTGGATGGCTCAAATGTGGTACAGTGAGGCATCTTAAAGGAGAAGCAAAGAAGCTTACTAGAAACAGAGTCTGAAGAGATCATGTCAAAAGGTAAGAGAGGAGTTCAGACACTTTGACTTGGTAATAAAGGAGGCATAGAAGAGAGAAAGAACTATTAGTTCCTTGGAGGCAGAGACTGAATAATGATCATTGTAACACAGCAGACAAAGAGTTCTTGAGTAAATGAAAATTACAGTCATGTATATATGTGTGCATATATAACCATATATCAAACATACATGCATGAATCATTAGTTGATGGAACAATGTTCATCTTCCCTACTCTTTCCTGTCTGAGTCGCCTCTGTCCATTGTTCTGGTTTTCATTGTAAATCAGGGCCTCCCAAATATGGATCCTGACATGACTGGCCCAATTGGTCACAGTATTTGGCACTGACTGGCAGAGAAGATGGAATACATAAATGTCACAAGATATTTTCTTAGGACTACTGGTGAAAAGCTTCTTATCTCTTCTATAGATTTGACTTGGAGAGATTCTTTCTGGTAGAAAGAGCCATTGCTTTGTAGAAATTCAGGAGGTGTGATTTGTATCATGTGTAAATCAATTCAATGAGTGGTATACACTTGGAGTTGTGCAATATGGTGGTCCTGTCAGTGACCATGAGTGAGGAAGCATGTATTCCCTAGAAACTTCTGGCAGCTATTGTACAGTCATCAGGGAAGACAGTCTTAGAGCTCAGCACAACATGTAGACAACAGAGAGGAAATACGGGATGGAACTGGACCTTTGGTGACATTGTGGAGTGAGTGGAGCAAACCCTGCTGAACCTTTTTACTTCATTGGTGGTTGATACTGCATTTCCTCCATTGTCTGATCTGTTTCATTCTAATTTTATATTAATTGCAACTAAAGCATTCTGAACGGATACACACAGAGCAATGGATATCTTAGATCTGTAGCATTAGTGTCATCAGTGTAGACACCCAGGTCAGACCACTTGGATCTCACAGGGACTATTTTGCCCCGAGTGTCCAATTTCACACCCTATTTATAGTCCCCAGATAATTACCGAGTGTCTATTTCAGCTTGGAATAGACATGAGAGCATCTGTACACATTGACCAATTCTCTTCAGCAAAATTACAAAACTTCTTTTATACAGCAGCATTTTGTTAAGTGCAAGTTCATGACATATAAATTACAAAGAAAAAAACTAAAAGTGCCTAAAATGTGAACAAGAGAAGAACCTGTCCTTTAGGAACTTACAGTTTCCTGACAACCTAGAGTTGTCAGGAAGGTAGAAGAAAGGAGGCCACCAGTACCTCCTGTAACATAAGGCCCATTGTTAACGGTTGAAAGTGAAGGTCAAATACCTCAGTGAGGAGGGAGAAAGTAATTCCAAGCTGGGGCATCAGTAAAGGGGTCAAGAATAAGTTGCCTATGAGCTGGACTTAAAGAATTCACAGAATTTCCATAGCCAGAAATGGGGATAAGGGCATCCCAGGTGACAAAGAGTAAGCAAAGGTCAGGAGGCAGGAACTTACAGATGAATGCACTGGCATATGCTGGTGTGTGGCAGTAGAGTAGTAAAGGATTAAGTCAGAAGGTGGGAAGGAACAGGAGCGGGGCAAGCCTGAAGATCTGAGTTGTACTTTACCGAGCAAAAGAATAGTTTTAGCACAAACACTAGTCGTAAATATATGTGGTTCTTATTTTGCTGCCAGGATCCAGACTAAGAAGTTCCTGCACACTAGCAACTTTAATCTTTATAAGCCCTTGACAAAGTACCATAATTTTTATTTCTATTTACAGAGGAGAAAATCAAAGCACAGGATGGTTGGATAACATGTCAAAGATCATGCTGCTAGAAAGTGGTGGAGGTAGAAGTCAAACCCAGGCAGACTGGTTCCAAGATTTGAGTACACCAAGGTGCTCAAAATGGTTCTGATGTAGTTGGTGATGACTGACGAGACTGGGGAACAAATGGCAGATGGCTGTCCCATAGCTCAGGTGAGAACAAGCGTGTGGTGATGTCAGAGATGAAAAGAGTAAAGGAGAGGGAGCTGAGAGAGACACGCAGAGGAAGGAGACAAGACACAAGATGATCAACCACGGCACTGACCCCTGTGGTTTACCCTGAAGTGTTTTAAAAATCAAGCTTCCAAATGCATTTTGATGACGGATGCACTCTTTCTCCAGGATCACACCCAGACTTCCACCATCTCCCTCTCAAGCCTGACTTTTGACAGCTAATGTATTTATGACCCCCCCCCCATTCCATAGGATTGATGTTAGAGATAAATAAAATGAGTCAGCATGTCTAGCTTAGATGATGGGGCAGTATGGCATAGGAAGAGGCCAGGAGGGACCAGGCAGGTTTGTAGATGGCCAGTAAGATCATGGAAGTGTGGCCTGGAGCTTGGAATGGTTGTAACAAGGAATGGTTGTAGTCACTGGGGCAGAGAAACTAGTTAAAGTCACGTGAGGGCTGAATCTACGTGCTTGAAATGGCGGAGTCTCCAGCATAGACAGGGGAGTTCTTTCCTGAATGATGTATGTCATTCAGTTAGATCCCATCATGCTCAGCAGGCATTAATCATGCAGATTTAGTGCTTAGAAACCCTAGAACAGTGAGTGGTTCAGACTCAGTCTGCACATTAAAATTATCTGGGGAGCTTTAAAAATGCCGATTCCAGGCTTCCCCTCCCCCTGCCCATGAATTAAATTAGAATCACCTGGGCCTAGGTATAATTTTAAAGCTCCCAGTGTCCTAACAGGCAACCTGACGGGTTAAGCAACACCTGGAAAGTTTATCAGTGGGTCAAAAGCTTTGTAGAACAAAAAGCTCTAGTCCTGGTGTGGCTCTGCAGCCATGATCTTGCCTGGGGCAAAGGAGACAGATTTTTGGCAAAGCAAATCACTGGAGCTGTGTGATGTCTGAGATGAACCACAGTAAGGATCATTGCTCAGATCCTAAATGTCGAATGGGGCCCAATTCAACCCTTTCTTCTAAATCCAGGATGGGCCTCAGGACTGAAGTGGGACTGAGCTGCAACCTCCAGGCAAGTGGGTCTGCTGTAAGAGGAGATGGGATCGAGATGCCAAGAAACTGCTGGAACATTAATGGTTTTTAATGAGTACAAGGTGAACTTCGCTCATCTTTGACTATAGAAAAGTTAAGTCAGCATCAAAGTACAGGCAAATAAATAGACAGATAAATATATAAGAGTGTTCCAGGTGGTGTTAATGCGAAGCCAGGTGGAAATTCAGAAACTGACAAAAAAGATATAAAGAAAATAAAAACACTCCAGGTCTTGCTACTGTGGATGGCTGTTGTGTTGCACTGTTATTTTGATCTCTCCATGATTGACCTCATGCTGTGTTTATAATTTTATATAGTTGTACCTTTCATGTGACATTGTATAGCCTAAGCACTTTCCAAGTCTTTGGGCCCTTAATTTTAAATGACTCCATAATTTTTAATTTATATGGCTGAAACATAACTTGCCCAATCATTTCCAAATCTTTGAGCACTCAAACCTTTTTTTGTTTAATATTATAAATGGTCTTGGTATTATTTGTGCCTAAATTTCATATTAATTCCTTAGGTAAGATTCCCAAGAAGGAAACACCTGGTCAAGGACTATGAACGTTTTAAGGTACCGATATGGTGTAGATCTGAAATGTCCCTCAAAGGCTTGTGTGTTGAAGACGTGGTGACCAATGCTGCTATGTCCAGAGGTGGAGCTCTTGGGAAGTGAGTGGACCAGGAAGGCTCTGACCTCATCCATCTCATCCATTGGTGGGTTCATAGCTGAGGGAGGTGGTGGAAATGTCGGGAGGTGGGCCTACTTGGGAGAAGTAGGTAAGTAGGGAAGTGTCTTTGAAGGGTATATCTTGTTCCCAGTCCCTTGCTCTCTCTCTCTCTCCCTCTCTCTCTGGCTTCCTGGCTGCCATCAGGTGATCAGCTTCTCTCTGTCACACCTTTCCACCTTGACTTTCTGCCTTACTTCCGGCCCAAAGCAATGGAACCAATTGACTACAGACTAAAACCACTGAAACCTTAAGCCAAAATAAGTCTTCCCTCCTCTAAGTTGATTTTCTTAGGTATTTTGTCACAGGGATGAAAAGCGAACCCAGGTATTTCTCACAACTCTATTTATGTAAAAATGGGAATTACTGGGAGGAGCTAGGATCCTGAAGCTCTATAAGCAGAAGAACATGGTGGATAACCAAACATTAGGAAGGGGGAGCCCAACAGCTCTTCAGTCTCCCCACTGCCGGGAACGTTAGAATGTTAGATTCACACACAGGGCCACCAGGGAGTCCCTGTGAGCAAAGCAACCACCTCAGCATCACAGAGATTCCTGGAAAAGGAATCTCTGGGTCACAAGAGTATGGATATTTTACCAGTTCTGACTAGAAATGTCTAAATTTCTTGCTGGAACGTTCCAACTTAGACTTCCCCTGCTCTGTATATAACATTCTTATATCTGGCATTAGTTATTTTTTATACATATGTAAATTATAAAATTATATATGCATCTAAATATATATTTAATTCCTCCAAAATTTCACAGGTGACAGACTCTATCTTACTTTGTAATTTTAATTCCCCCCCCTTTTAATACAATGATGTCTGAACATAGTATTGATCAGCTATTTGTATTTGCCCTTCTGTGAACTGAATTTTCATTTTCATCATTCATGGACTGACGAGGATCCTGGTTATGTGGGTTGTTCAAAAGCATGGTTCTCTATTCCCTCACACCAGAACGCCTCACCGGGTTCTGAAATAGCCATATAGTTAAGCAAAGGCATTTGTTTCTTTGAATAATGCCAAAGTTTCAGTTCAGGGCTGGGATTGTGGCTCAGCGGTAGAGCACTTGCCTCACATGTGTGAGGCACTGGCTTTGATTAAATTAAAAAATATAAATGCATATAAATTAAAAAATAAATAAATAAAGGTCCATCAACAACTAAAAAAAAAAAAAAAATTCAGTTACTACTCCACGAGCCTCATCGGTGTGCCAAAGATTTGAATTTTGTTCCAAAGGAATGTTTTAAAAAATTCCAATGGTCCATATAAAAACCTTAAAGCTTCCCCATCATTAAACATAATTTAAAGAACTCTGATTTGCAATGTATTAAAAATCCCTTTTGGCTTGTGTGGGAGTTAGGATGCTGACTTTCACTAGCTACTGACTGTTTAGTACTTGGAAAAGAAAAACACCTCTCTCATGAGGGCAAAGGAATAAACCTATCAAAGACCAGCCATCAGAGTGCATGGCCTGGGCTGCTCATGGTCAGCCCAAGGGAGGTATCACCCTTATGGGTTTTTTAATGATCATTAAATAACTCTTGATATGCCATGTCGGGTCCTCAGTTTCATGTTTCTAAAGAACAATCGTTTGAGGCTAAGCAGTTTTTGGCCTCTTAAAACTTGAGATCCTCATCTTAATCACGATAAAAATCTGTTTTAAAAAACAGAACATCATTAATGATTTTTCATTATATAAGTGAAAGCAAAAAAAAGGCATTAAGGATCAAATGGAAACAAGATCAAGACCAAGAGATTCTCCTTGCGGATTCTCGTCCATGTTTTCCTCTCATCTCACTGTAAATTCACATGGTCAGATGTTTCTGATTCCTAGTGCTTATCACAAATGTCCTTCCTGCAACAGGTTTGATGAGTCCCAAAGAGGACTCAGGTCTGTGGAGTCTGAGGTCTCAAAACACCCTGGTGATCTAATCAGTTCTTAGAGTCATGATGAGCTTGTAAAACAGCTGACCTTGTTGGGAACGTCAGAGACACAGGCTCTGTTTAAACTCATGTCTGTCAAGTGTCAAGGACGGATCTTCCAGCTTTTCAGACCAGAGCAGGGAAGGGGAGCAGAAGGAGCGAAAGAGCTGCACTTGAAACTTGTCTTCAATAGACTGGCCCCCCTGGACGGTCCTGAAGATCTGATGTGGGGTGGGGGCAACACCTCAGACACTTACAATTAATTTGAATACATTTTTTTCCTACTATATAAAACTCAAAAAGTAAAGGTTTCAAGGCAGACTTCAGGGGCTCAAGGGTATCATCAAATATATGTGTTCCTTCTGTCTTTGCTCTCTGCCATCCTGTTTGTGAGCTACAATTTCCTCATGGCTGCAAGATGGCTGCAGGGCCTCCAAAATCATGTTCTCCACATGCCATCTTCCCAGATAGAAAAAGAAAGAAGTGAGCAAAAGATTCCTTCTGTGCCTGGCAATTTTCTATCAACAAAAAAATCATTCCCAGAAATCCCCAGTTGACTTCCTCTTATATCTTATACCAGAAATGAGTCACTTAACTACCACTGGCCTGACAGGCGAAGTTGAATAGGCCTGCTGTCATCTTGTTCATTTTCAGGGCGGAGTTCATTGCTACAAAACTGAGGCTCCACCAGCAAGCGTGCTGAAGGACAGGCTGCTGCAGAGGCAACCTCCTGGGGTTGTCCTGGTGCTTATAATAACACCTTCCACTGGTAAACTGCTTTTCAAAGTAACCTCACTGTGGTTGTATGGTCAAAAGTAAACTAGGAGAGAAAACAACCTGGAAAGCCATGTACGTGGTCTTTTCGGGGTAAGGCTAAGAAAAGGGAAGACCTTATGGATCAACCAGAGTAGGTACATACATTCTCACTGAGCATCTGTTCTCTGCGGGGCAGAGTGCTGGGCCACTGTCAGATTGAAAAGTCCTAGGGAGGTGTGACGTGGGCTGGATCTGCAAGGAAACTGTAACAGGTAGGCAGGGGATGGGCCATCCTGCTATTAAAGAGAGAACAGAAAGAATCAGAGCATTACTCAGGGCCGAGCTGTGAGGTGGAGAAAATAACCACCAGGGCGAGGGCAGAGGGCAGACATCATGTGAACTGAGGTCTGCAGAGGGCTCCGAGGAAGAGCTGGATTTGGGGGCTTGAAGGGATAGATCCGCAGAGAGGAGAGAAATGAAGTGGGGGGACACTGCAGGCCTGGGGGCAGGGGCACGTGCAAGGCCAACCAAGAACAACTGTCCCGGAGACTGAGATGCCTGAGTCGGGTGCAGATCTGGAGACCGCTGCTTGAATTTGCGGACATCACCACTCAGAGGTGAACGTCGGCCGCAAAGTGGCCCACGCCTGTACTCCCAGCAGCTCAGGAGGCTGAGGCGGGAGGATCAAAGCCAGCCTCAGACACTTAGTGAGCTCCTAAGCAATTCAGCGAGACTCTGTCTCTAAATAAAATATCAAAAAGGGCTGGGGAGGTGGCTCAGTGGTTAAGCACCCCTGGGTTCAATCCCGGGTACCCCCGCCAAAGAAAGAAGTGAATCTCCCAGCAAAATGGTGTCTGACGAAGGAGGTTTGCTTAGTGACTTTCCCTGGGGGAGCAGAGGTGTCCTGGGCAGCGCAGTGCTGCCTCAGATGCCCGCACGTAGGCGCCCTTCAGTTCAGGGGTGCAGAGCGGTTCTGACGGGCGTGGGCCGGGCTGCCTCCTGCCGGGACAAAGGTCCATCTGTATGCGCCTCACAACTCGCAGGGAGTCAGACATCCCCGCAGCTCTGTCCTGACACAGCACTGCGTTCGGAGAGGTGGAAATCCCACTCCAGCCCCGCTTGCCTAGCGATATTCATCTTTACTACAGATTTTCTTAACTGGTGCCTGAAAACCTTGAACCGCTCGCTCTGATCCCAGAGTGCTCTCCCTGAGCAGCTGCAGCAACTTGGCCCCTCCATCCTCCAAATCACATGCTCTGTCCTATCGACCCCACCCATTGTCCATGCACGTCACAACTTTCCCAGAAGCCCACATCCTCTCTGTGCAGACGAAGGTCCTCAAGTATAAACTGGATTCAAAAAAAAAAAAAAAAGCTCAGGAAAAAAGAGGTGGGCACTGGTCCCATAGGACTGGCTGCAGGGTCTGGGGCTGGGAGGAATGACCATGAATCATATATATATATAACACACACACACATATATGTATTATTATATATGTATTATATATATGTATTATTATATATGTATTATATATATGTATATATACATATATATGTATTTACCTAAAATATTTATGTATATATGAAACATAAAATGTTCCCTTTGACCATTTCTGAGTGTACAATTCAACGACATTGATTATGTTCACACTCTTGTATAACCATCACTACTATTTTCAAACGTTTTCATGACCCCAAACGGAAACTCTATACTCACTGAGCAAAAGTTCCCTAGTCCTTTCTCCCTCCAGCCCCTGGTCACCTCTAATCCATGTTATCTTCTATCTATCTGGATGTGCTTGCTCAAGATGTTTCACGTAAGTAGAATCATACATGATTCATCATTTTGTGGGCAGCTTCATTCACTTCACTTTGTGCTTCCAGACATCCAAACTGCAGCTTTGCTCCTCTTTACGGCTGAATAATATTCCATTGCATGTACATACTACTTACTGTTTATCCATTCATCTGTTGGTGGACACTTGGGTTGCTGCTGTTGTAAATATTGCTGCTATGAACATGAGCATACAAGTACCCATCTGAGTCCCTGTTGCCAGTTGTTTGGGGTATGTACTTAGGATGGAATTGCTAGATCATATGGTAATTCTGTTTTACTTTTTTGAGAAACCACCAGACTGTTTTCCACAGGGATTGCACCAGTTTATATTCTCACTAGTAACACACAAGCGTTCCAATTTCCCCATGTCCTGACTAACTCTCGTTTTTCTGTTTTTGTCTTTTTTTTTAATCATGGCCTTCCCAGAAGATATAAATTAGTATTTTATTGTAGCTTTGACTTAGATTTCCCTAATGACCAATGATGTTAAATATTTATTGTGTGCTTGTTGCTATTTTACATTTTTGGAAAATATTTATTCAAATTCTTTGTCCATTTTTAAATTGTGCAATTTATCTTTTTGTTGTTGAATTATATTTTTATGTGTTATGGATATTAGACCCTTTATTAGATATGTGACTTACCAATGTTTTCTTCCATTCTGTTGTCTTTTCACTCTCTCTAACCCATTAAATCCCAAGTTTTCAATTTTGTGAAACAAAATAACAAATATTTAAATATTATTTCGAAGTGACCCTGAGTGGTACATTTGTTGTTCAATTTTTATAGGTGTTCCACTTCTGGGGCTGTGGCACAAAGTGGGTTTGATAATGTTCTTTGATGTAGAAGAACTTTTAGTTAGGCCCAGTTTATCTCTTTTTCTTTTGTTGTTTATGTGTTAGGTGTCTTATTTAAGAAACCATTGCCAAATCCAATAAGTTTTTGGTTGAAGTTTTCCCTCTATGTTTTTACAGTTTTTAGCTCATAAGTTCAGGTCTTTGATCTACTTGGAGTTAATGCTTGGGTGTGGTGTGAAGTTAAGGATCTGATTTCATTCTTTTGCATGTGGATATCCAGTTTCCTAGCAACTTTGTCGAAAAGACTATCCTTTTCCAATTGAATGGTATCAGTGTCCTTGTCAAAAATTAATTGACTATGGCTGTGAGGGTTTATTTCTGGGCTGTCAATTCCAACCCATCGGTCTATATGTCTTTCCTTATGCCAGTACCATACTGCTTTGATTACTGTAACTTTGTAGTAAATTTTCAAACTGAGAATCTACAGACTCAAAATGCGAAGTTTCTCCATTTGGAAGTCAGTGCTTTCTCTACTTCTTAGCAACTGTTCCTGCAACAAGTACGGACATGCCTGCCAGCCTGTGGTCTCTCTTCCTGTTCCAGGACTGGTTCTGGTTGAGGTCACGGTCGTAGCAGGGAAAGCCCTTCATTTTTAAGTCTTGGCAGGGGCAGGACCAAGTGAAAGCTCAAAATAAATGCTCTGAGGTCTTTCCAGAGACCTCAGGTTCATTGGTTGGTATTCCCAGGCAGGGTCAAGGAACGGGGAATTCAGAGCAATCCCAAATAAAGGAACAGATGTTAATGAGAGGGCCAGAGTGTCTGTCAGGTTCTAAACAGGACTCTAGAAACCACTTCCAATGTCACTGTGGAAAGAAATGAATTCAGGGGACAGACACAAAGGGGTGGAGAAAAGGAGAAGAATAAAGAAACAAAAAGGAGCCAAGCCAAAGATGGGAAACAGCAGGAAATCCAGTGCCACTCCTAAGTGGTATGGGCAGATGGGGGAAGCAGTGTTACCAAGACCTTGGGGCCAGGATCACCCCGTGGAAGATGGGAACTGTCTTTCGGATGGCAGGAGCTGGGACCCCAGGAGAGAGGTGGCCTCTGCCAGCATTGCCTCCCGAGATGGATGGGAAAGGGAGTGTGGCCCTGGCTTTTCCCACCCTCCCCTCACCCCACCTTACCCCTGGCTGAAATCAGTACAGCACCATGTGTCCTGGGAGACCCAGGAAATGCAGTCTCCCCAATTCACTCAGTCTGCCCCCTCCTCACACTAGTGATGGACAGTGGAACAGAGGAGACGGAATGGAGCTGAGGCTGTATATGATATATAAGCCCAACAATTACATACAAGAAAATCAGGACCCCTCTCACGCTGGAGCGCAGGACCACAGTTTTGAGATGTGCTGTTAAAAAAAAAAAAAAAAAAAATTCAGTAACGACCACAGAAGTACAATTGTGAGGCGGAGATGAGTGAGAGGCAAGCATGCAGGCTCTTAATGTTATGGAGCTAGGAAACGGTTGGGAAACGGGCAGCACGAAGACGCCCTCTTCAAACTCCCATTCTTTGGATTAACTCAGAAGATTCAGACATGTTGCTCAGAGTAATAGGAAGGAGTTTTTTGAAGGCATTAGAAAAGGGAAAAGGGGACACTCTCAAGGGATAGAGTAGGTCCTTTCAGAGAGAAAAGGGACAATGTAACTCTCTTGGGAATCCCAGAGAAGTTTCCAGAGAGTCCCACCTAGGTGTACCTGTTGACTTTTGACGGACAGTTGGGTGACATCAGACTTTCAAGTCCCACTGCCACAGCAACTCTAGGTCACCTTGGCCCATGCTGACTGCTTCTAACTGGATTCTCAACCATACCTTCTTACAGGTTTCATGATTAGGAGGTACTATCCTTACCTTCCAGAGTCTCAGGATCTGGTCACAAAAGTCTCCTGAGTTCCTCTGATTGACATTATCTTGGGCCTGCATTTCTCCTTCAGTTAGCAGGTAGTTTGCTGAGGAATGTGACATATCCTGTGGAATGTGACATATCCTGTTCATTTAAGTGGATAGGGCTGCAGATAAATTGTTTCTTGGAAAAGAAAGCATGTGGGGATCAGCACAGGGGGCCGTTTTACAGAATTATTCTCTTAACCTCATGTTCCCACCATCCTCATCTGTCTGTTCCCTAACATTTACACGTTATCAGGTTTAAATTCTTGAAAGGCCTAGTGAGGCCAGTACATCAGATCAGTTTTAATGACAGAGAGAAGGAGTTTGTTAAATAGCTGGTCCAAGCTTGTAACTGAGGAAGCCAGAAAAGTCAATCTGGGCTCCTCTTCCTCCCCTCACTCTGTGCTTATAACCCCACTCTGTGCTTATAACTGCCTCTCAAAAGAAAACCACCGTCTGAAGTTCTGTCAGACAATGGAAAGAAATCTGCTCCTCACAGCACTGTTTCCCAGCTGTCCTGACCCTGGTGGGCCATGGAACTGTGTGAGCGTCCCCCAGCCGAAGCGCCAGGGAGAAGATGGGAAGAGAGGGGAAAGGACAAGAACTGCACCCGGCTGCAGGCCTGGAACCTAGGGCGAGGGGACCGAGGTGCCCTACGTGGTACCTGTCCCATCTGCTCGGCTTCTCCTTGCCCCAGCCCTAGGCCGCCAGTTCCCCACGTAGGATTTTCCCAGATTCCCATGGGGGTCCTTAAGGGATGAGATGAGTGGATTCACCACAGATGCCCAGGGCAAAGGGAAAAGTCCTCGTCCAGTGAGGACATCAGGCAGAGCCCACTGGCCCTGCTCCCCACACCCACCCTCACCTGTCTAACTTATTTTCTAGCTCTCTCTCCTGGGTTCACTTGCTCCAGCTACACTGATCCTCTGGCGGTTCCTTCCACACATGAGGCATGATCCTGTCCGAGGACTTTTGCTCTTGTCATTCCAACCTTATGGCACATTTTCATGGATTTATATGCTTCCTTCTTGCCTTTCTCTCTTTTAGGTGCTGTGTTCAAAAGTCACCCATACCACTGAGATCTTCCCTAATTATTCTATTTAAAATAACAAACTTTCTTCTCCGTATTTAAAATAACAAACTTTCTTCTCCGTGGCAAAGTTCCCACCTCCCTGTCTTCTCCACAGCACTTACCACCTACACCAAAGGTTTCAAACTTCCCCAAGGATCAGATTTCCCTGGTGTGGGGTAGGGAGCGGTGGAACATGTTAAAACCCAGATTCCTGGCCCATCCCCAGCTTCTGATTCCATAGACCTTGGGAGGGGTCTAAGAATGTGCATGTTCAGAAGTTCCCAGGAAATACTTACCAGAATCACATTTTGAGAACCAGTGTTACATAACTATCCATGTACAAATTATTTACATAAAACGTATACACACAGAGATCAATTTTTGTTGGCATTTTTTTTTACATTTTTAATAATTTTTAAAACCTTGGTATTTCTACAATTATATTCTCTTTTCTTTATTTGCAATCACCCCCATATCTTGTAATGAGTTTGGGACTTTTTTTGTTTTTTTTTGTTTCTGGTTGTTGGAGATTGAACAAGTGTCCACTTGATTGTCCACTTGATTCCTGAGCCACATCCTCAGTCCTATTTTGTATTTTATTTAGAAACAGGGTTTCACCGAGTTGCTTAGCACCTTGCTTTTGCTGAGGCTGGATTTGAACTCTTGATCCTCCTGCCTCAGTGTCCCAAGCCTCTGGGATTATAGGTGTGTGCCACTGCACCTGCATGTGACCTTTTTGTAATAAAATACTTTTCCTTTTTTATTATCCACTTTCTCTTCGTCTCTCTTAGTGTTTACATTCCTTCTCTTCTTTTCCCTGTTTTCCTTACCTATGTTCTAGCACGTTGTACTTTCATAAGTTGAATAGTTAACTCATCCTCCATCCTTCTTGGTCTGCATACTGGTATTTAAACTTCTCTACTGTCCTCTTGACTCTTCTTTAGCATCCAGCATTCCACTGATTTTGAAATGGCACACTTTTTTTGGACAGAACTCTAGATATTTAACAATGCTTCTGATTTCCTTTTGAAACCAAATATTGTTTAGTGGTAACTTATTTTGGGTTTCCAGACAGAATTTTTAAAAACACTATCAGTTTTTGGATTTCTAATGTTATAGCACTGTGGTCAGAGAACTTAGTCTGCATGATGTTGGTGTCTGGTAATGTCTTGTATCTTCTCTGCAGCAAAGAACAGGTCCAATTTTTGTAGTTTCATATGAGCATGAAAATATATAAATTTTGTTTGCTGGGAGTGAAAGGATATATATATATATATATTTTTACACATAGTATTTTATACATAGTAGCACTTATATTGACATATATTAGCACTTATTAATCAAGTGATTCAAATCTCCTGACATGTGGTTGTTGATTGTCTGCCTGGTCCAGTCTTTCTTTCCACCCATTTCTCTCGTTCTTCCTTCTGGGGTCCTACTGGAAAGATGTTGACACCTCTACGTCTTTCTTCCATATCTCCCAACTCTTCTCCCCTTCTTTCCCTCTCTTCCTCAATTCTTGGTATCTACTGGGATAATTCTTCAGCCTGAGCACTCAACTTGCAAATTCAGAACTGGGGTCCCTCCAACCTCCATTCGCACGCAGAGACTTTGCCATTTCCCGGTCCACAGTAAAGATGGGGTAGGAACCAACTGTGCCAAGGAATGTGGGGGAAAGAAAGTGACAAAAAATATAAGTCCTCACCCAGAGGCTGGCCTGGGCATCAGTGTGCCCCAAGCTGTCCCCAGCACAAGGTCACTATCCCTCTCCCCTTCTTACTCACCCCTTGACCTAACTGGGTCCCAATCCAGACTGTCCCCACAGTTTCTCGCAATGTTGGTGTTACTTGGCCCAATGCACTTATGATCCATTGATCTCCTCGTCTTTTCTATAGAATCTGCGGCCCTGGATTCCAGTCGTCTACGAAAAGTCATTTCTCATCCGTCCTGATTTATCTGTGGGTCCCAGTCTCAGTTTTTATAGTCACTGCTTGTCTTAATTTTATTATTTTCAAAACAATGCAAGGAAAAAAATATGAAGAAGTTTGGGATCATTTTATTAGCAACAAATGTCTGTCGATATTAACTTATCCCATGTGTGATATATGAGTGATACAAATGCCAAACTATTAAATTCAACTTAAATAAGAGGAATGGCAAAGAATGAACTGAAATTCTTGGCTAGCAGAGTAGCCACATTTTTCCAAAAGACTTGACCTGCTGAAGTTCAGAGGTCTGGAGTAAAAAACTTTACAGAGTAACTTCGAGACAAGTACTGAATCTGGGGGAATAAATTTCTCAGGATTAATTCCCCTGGGTTTTAACAGAATGACTTCTCCATTGGGTTGCCCAACTTAGCAAATTAAAATGTAGGACACCCAATTAAATTTGAAAAGTAGCTATAACTGCAGGTTTGTAATTTTTTTTTTTTTAAATAATGGAATGCAAGACATTGAGGACATCCTGACAAAGTGAATGCATGACAAGACAAAATCACTAAATACAGGACTGATCTTGTCTATACAGATTGCCTGGCAACTCCATTTCTCCACTGCCTCGTGTTACTAGATTTGCACAGGACTAAGGGTTGCTCACAGCCATTATGAGACAGACCTTCCTTCCAGAGTGTGGACCATGACCACCTAGGGAGAGAATATTTGAAACTGAGACCGTTCAGGAAATTCTAGAACTGGTATTTTCATAGACTGTATTTAGAGTGGAAATGCTCAGCCCTGAATGTACACTAGCATCCTCTGGCATTGAGTTGCCAGCTGAAATACAGGCCGCCCAGTCAAATCTAAACTTTAAGCACAACCATTTCCATGCTATGTATAGAACATGCCTAGTATTTCTATGCCCAGTAAAAATTAGTTATTGTTTATCTGGAATTCAAATATAACTGAGAATTTGTTAGGTTGTCAGCTCCTACTGGAGATCTCATTTTAAAAACATACCTTCTCCTGGGCCACACCTCAGATAAATTAAATCAAAATCTCACATCAGGATGCACCTACTGGTCCAGTTCAGAATTCCTCTAGATGATTCCAATATGGCACCAGGGTCGATGGTCCCTCCTGTGATGTTTAGAGCTTAGCTTCCACATCCATAGGTACCAACTGGGATTTGTTCTAGTTCAGGTTCAACAGCCCAAGGTGAGACTGAGAGTCTGCTTTCTAACAAGCTTGCAGGTGATATGGTCCCACAGTCGTAACACTGGTTTGTTGAACAAATACTTATGAACACCTGCAGGTAAGATGGTGTTAGGCAAGGTAACAGAAAGGCCTGCCATAATTGAAAGAGTATAAACTCCCCTTTCAGCTTGAGACTGTCCACAACAGATGTTTGGTGAATTTTCCAGACCTTTTCCTCACTAGCAGTGTAGTGGAACCTCCTGAAATGAGCAAGTCCTTGGTCCAACTTACTTGTCTTGTAAGCTTCAAATGGTTCCCCCCCCCACCCCCCCGGCTCCTCTCTCTCTTTGTAGTACCTGGAACTGAACCTAGGGGTGCTTAACCACTGAGCAACCTCCCCAATGCTTTTTTATGTTTTATTTAGAGACAGGGTCCTAAATAATTGCTCAGAGCCTCCCAAGTTGCTGAGGCTGGTTTTGAATTAGCAATTCTCCTGCCTCAGCCTCCCAAGTGGCTGAGATTACAGGCGTGTGCCACTGCACCTGTCTCAGAGTGGTCACCTATCTGAGTAAAAGATGTCCCTGGGGCACTGAGGAAACCCTAGCATTTGTCTTGATTTGGGTGTGTGCACAGTCTTTGCCCCCAAGTGCTACACTCTGGGAAGAACATCTTCCACGAGGCAGAATTGACTGGCAGGGATCAGCAGTCCTCTGTGCCAACAGCTGCCATGCATTTTCTCTCTTTGAACACCCAGGAGTCTTCTCTTGGCCTGACCAAAGCTGGGGTTTGATCCCAGGAAGAATCTGACCCAGAAAGCATTAGAGTAGCCACCATAGCCCCACGGAAAATCAAGAGACTTTACAGGGGCAAATATATGGAAACCAATGGTGTGGGGTGGGTGTGAAGATGTGCGTAGCAGGGAAGCCTGTGGAATAAATCAGATGGGGTCCGTGATACCAATGGGCACACTTGAACTTATTCTGTTACTATGTGAAGTTCCAGAAGTTCTTTTTTCTTCTATCAGCCAGCTGTTTCTTCCTGTTCATTGTGTAATCACACACACACACACACACACACACACACACACACACATTCCTTCTTAATTCAACTGTTAGGGAAAGTCCAAAAGTCTAGATCACTATTAAGATCACCAGGAGCATGTTGACTTGTTCCTCGGGGGTTGTTTACCCAGGTTATGATCTTTAAAGGAATTTGTATGCGTTGGTTGCTCACTAACATTGTCAAGTGTGGAAACTTACAAAATCACCCTGCCAGCTATCAGGTACCACCCTGCACCAGAGCCACGCTCAGAATACTCCACAGAAGTAGCACAGAGTAGGTCCTTGTTTCTATTCTCCCAAGGATATGGGCAGGTTAGTTGGAACAGCAGTGTTGCTTTGGGAACGAGAAGGTCTGGTTTCCATTTCAGCTTTGCCACCTAATGGCAGCGTGATTTTAGGCAAGATGCTTGAGTGGTCTGATCTCAGTTTCCTACTCTAAAAATTGGACCAGTAACACTCAAAAGGGCTCCTGAGGTTCGGGGAGAGAAAATGCATGATAGCTGTCAGCACAGGGGACTGCTGATCCGTGTCAGTCAGTCCTGCCTCCTGGGAGATGCTGTTTCCACGACAATGCCATGATCTTTGCCTCTCCAGTTTTTATTCCCAGACACTCACTCTGTGGCAAGAATCAGCAGAAAGCAGCAAAAACAGCAGTTCAAAGGGAACTGCAAAGCCATGCGCAGCTTATGTTTATAAAGAATGGCATTTATAGCTGAGCATTTTCCAGGGTAGCATATTTCAATAACACAAAACAAATCACACAAAAATACCAGCACACACACACACCCCTTAAAGAAAGTATTTACTACTAATTTTATGAGAAGTTGACTGAACTGTTGAAAGAATGTTGAAATGAAAAGCCACTTCTGAAACACGCTCTCATGCTTTGAAATATTTTGGTACATTGTTAGTGTTATTCTTTCTAATCTGGAGGCTCTTGGCGGCCCCTGCTTGTGTGACTGAAAGAGGAAATGGTCCAGTTTGATGAGCAGGAATACTACTGGTTACATTCACTGTGAACATTTGTTGATTTTAAATGATTCATCACACATGAATATCAAGAAATGCCCTTTACCTCTTATACCTAACAGGATTGCATTCAGTGAACTAATTATTGCATAAGATGCAACAATTATGCAGAGATCAAATTGTTTCAGAGACTGGACTGCCCTGATTTTCATCTTAGTTTATGACTGAAAACACACATTTGTACACATAAGAATATAAATAACATATCTGTATGTGTTAAATACATTGTACTATAGTTTCTCTCTGTGTGTAAATATGTAGGTATGTGTGTATTACTATTGTACAATACCTAAAACTGAGGTAATTAAAGAATATTTAATGACAAAGGGAACTATTAAGCTGAAAAAAGTTATGAAGCAATATTAATATGATTCCGAGTTTGGGAAATTTATATGTGTACACACATATGTAAAGCATGTGTATGAAAATTAGAATACATAACAATATGTAACCAGTGGCTTACATATGAGTGGCTGGATTACTGGTGATTTTGTTTTTCTGTATTTTTTTCCAATAAACAAGTATTGTTTTTTATAATCATAAAAAGATCCCACAACGAGTGTTATTTTTAGGAAATGAAATCTAAAGTTCCTGGTATTGGCTGGGGATGCGACTCAGCACTTTCTCAGCATACATAGGCCCTGGGTTCCATTCCTAGCACTGCAAAAAATAAAATAAAAATAAAAATAATCAAATCTCTGATTTCCTCTATGGCTGCTGTTCTTGGCCTGCTTGGTCCTGATTTTCCAGCTGAGGTATCACGATTTTCTCGGCTGGGCTGGCAACAGCTCGTAAGAAAACCTTTCAGCCTGACAACAGAACTTGAAGAGTGACCTCCAGCAGCCTCACTGCTTCCTTGGAGGAAAAAACAGAGGCCTAATTGCCCCAGACTTTGTATCTGAAGGAAAGCCATCCCAAAAGCCTGAGGATGCACCCACAGAAGGTCCTGCACTTGGCCAAGGCTCTCCTGCCACCATATTGAAAGTCTACTTGGGTTTCGGACAAGGATCCCTGCTTTCATGATTCACTGGGAGTTGCAAACTAGGTAGCTAGTGTTGCCCAAAAGAAACTCTGACCTCTCAAAAGCAGATTCAAAGTAAAACAAAAGACCATTATAAGACTGTTAGCTTTTTCCTGCTTCAAGTGTCCCATCTGCACCCAGGATGAATTCACCTGGAACATTTTATATCCTCTGTGGCATTTCACAAAACACAAAGCAACAACCACAACCATGTTGGAGGATGGATGGCATTGACTTGGACTCAGTTTATACATCAACTTTTCATCCTTTTTAAAATTATGTCAGATATCTAGTGTGTGACTCTGCAGGGTGACTTACCTTGCCAAAGAGTCCACCTAAATGGGGTTGCCGTGGCATGCATACATCCCTTCTCTCAAAAGTGCAGACATTTCCAAGCTGCTTGGGTTTTGGCACTCCCTGGAAAAGGGTCTGCTGATTTCTAAGCTCTTGGTCCTAGGACTTGGGCCCCCAAACGATATTGTCTTTCTTTTTTAAAACACACCTACAAAAAGTGCCATCAGTAAAATTCACCTGCCTTGTTGGGTTGATGCATATATATATTTTTTAAATTTAAAATTAAATAAGTTTCCATTTCACTCTGAATGACTTTTAAGAAAACCCAAAATTTAAAACAGAAGACAGGCAACAGGAACATTGTTGGCTCTTTCAATCTTTGGAACATAAGAGGCTGAGAACCATTTGTAAACACCGCCCTCTCCCCATGTCGGCTGTTATTTTGGGTTTGCTAACTATGTAAAACTGCACTTTAGATACTTTTTATGGGACAAAAGAAAAGCCTGCAGCGTTCAACACATTTCTGTGCTTGTTTCTGATGTTCTGTTTAGCTCCTCGGTCGCCCTGCGCAGCGCCGCGTGCTTCCCAGCTGATCCGTGCTCTGGTCCTCCTCCGCCTGGGTTAACCGGCTGGGAGCGCTGGTCGCCCTGATTAGTCTTGCTCTCACTCGACCCTGTCCCAGGAGCAACTTCTCTTGTTACAGTGTCATCCTACCTCAGCTGTTGAAACCTGGTCATTTCGCACCTGCTTCCATGAGTTCTGAGTGCCTTGTGTTTTTGATGAGCTGCTCACTTCATAAATTCTCCCCTCTCCAGTTATCAGCACTCGGTCCCGGGCAGCACCAGGAGAAGGCTGTTTGGAAAGCCTCTGCTCCCTTTAAGATGACCGACTCAGACGTTCAGTCTGCCTGAAAACTTGCAAGGACGTAACTGACAGAGGGTGAAAATGAGATCCACAGCTTGACCGGAGGGGCAGCAGCCTTGTGGCCCTTCTTCTGTTGGGTGGGCAAGCTGTCCAGATCAGTCAAAGTGTAAAACGGAACTTCTCCTGAAATCCGAGTAAAAATCTCACTCACCCCCTCCTCCCTGCTTAGGGATTTGTGTGGGTGCTTTCCCTTTGTGAATTCACTGCCAGAGTGCCCCGGTCCCACCCGACTGCCTCCCCTTTAAGGATTTTTCAAGGCCATGAATTGCTGGAAACACCCAAATGCTGGGAGTTTCAGGGCGCTGTCAGCCTTTTAGGGCCAGCTCACACCCGGAAATACTTTGAGTTTGATCAGGGAATCTGATCTCTTGAGGGTCCCAGACAGAGAGTCTTGGTATCTGAACCCTCACTAGGGTTCAGAGAACAATGTCCTTCCTCCTTTTGTGTCTTGGTGGAAAGTAGTCTGCCCTCAGGTCTGATTCAAATTCCTAGCCACTGGGAGAAGCGCAGGCGATCTCTGTGGTCTCTGGAACTGATGAGTGATGTGTGCTTACAGGTGGGAATCTGTTTGTCTGTGTGTTCAGGCTGTACGAGTGTCTGAGAGTCTTGCAAATAATCAACTCCCTGGATTTACACCATTACCCTACTGGAGACTTCAGAAGGTAAACAGTCAGTAATGCACCCTGAACTTCTACCAACCCACAGACCCAACTATCAAGAGCTTGGGAACTCCATCCCTGCCTCTGACATCTTTTTTCAGCTTCTTCCACAAAGAACCAGAAAAGCTCAGCCCCACTACCTGTGGAATATGCCAGGCCTGGAAAAAACTCAGTCCAGAATGCCTCTTCCCAAGCAAGCCCTGCCAAGGACAGCCCTAGAAGCACTGTGGAGCTGGCTTCCCAGACCTGGCTGTGCCTCACCCCTCGCACTATGGCCTCAATATCAGTGAGTGGAGTACACATACATTTTCACATTCATGGCCAGACGATCTTCATTTGTTCAGTCTAGGCTCCCTCTGGCTTCTGTCCATTTAAAGTCCTGCATCTGCCCTTTGAGGACTCAACCTTCTGAGCTTCAACAGGGTCTCCCTACGGTGGGATTTTAGCTCAGATTCACCTCACTGGCTCTTCCTTGTAGGAACACTTTGGGAATTCTGAATTCGTCCTTGACTTTTGCTCCTGGAACAGGTTTTGGTCAGTTATGTGAGATTCAGAGAAAAGTTCTTTCTCCAATATGAGAAGGACCTACCCTCTTTTTATTGTTACTGCAGTTGCCGAAAGCTCAGTCCTTAGTCCTGATGCCAATCCAATAACAAAGACATGGTTTTGAGAAAAAGGAAAATCAAAGTTTATTGCTTTGCTAGCACAGGAGAAACACAGGGAACTCCTGTCCCAAAGGCTGTGATTCTGCCCATCAACAGGAACAGGGGGCTTTTAAAGAGGTGACTCAAAGGCTACATTCCACGTGTTCTCTGTTGGAGTTGTAGTTCACTTGTTGATTTGGGAGACAGTCATTTCTGAGGTCTTCTGGCGCCACCCCCAAGGTCTGGATTACTTTGTTCTTACAGTGGGTGTGTACTCAGAGACAGGTTACTCTGCCTGGGATGGGGAAGAAAGGTAATCCTGTTTCCCTTGAGAGGGAGGGGAGAGATTGGGAAGGAGCAGGGAGAGAGGAAGAGAAAGAAACTTGTCCATTTAAAAAATAAGTTGCAGTAGTAGAGCAGCAAGGGCTGCATTCAAAGCATGAAGTGGACACCGTTACATTGCTGCCACTGGTCACTACAGGCTTTCAAGACCATATCCTCCTGGTAAGAGTTGCCCAGTTCTACATCCCACTGTGGCCATTCCAACAGCACACTCTACAAGGAGGAGCCACCTAATGACCACCATGACGCCGTTGGTGGGAGGTATAATGTGAGCTAGCAGAAGTGTCCCTTGACTGTGCCTCCTTTCTGGCCTCTGCTGCTCCTGCACTCTTGAAATCTCCCTCTTGGGGAACTGAACATAAATCCTTGACAGACACTTGAATCTGAGTCTTGGAACCCTAGAGAGGAGACAAGAAGATATTAAATAGTTAAAGCCTGACTACATGAATGAAATTAAATTTGAACACATGATGCAAAAATAAGAATAATTTTTCCAGATATGTTTGGGTGGTGTGACTAGGATATACATAACAGTCACTTTGGAAGCCCCAAAAAGAGACCATCAAGAAGATGAACAGTCATCTTCCATTTTCATCAAAATACATGGAAAAGTCAACTGGGAGAAACATACCATTTCTATTAATTTATCATGGACAATGTGGATAATGATAAGTGTTGGTAAAGATGTGGAGAAATTGGAACTTTCATGCGGAGATACATTCATGGCTTATATGAGAACCAAGTGTTGTTGGGCCATTAACCAGGAGGATCTGGCCTTAGGAACTCACTCACAGTTATTAAGAGCTGTTTGATATTGCCTGAGTCACGTGGTTATCCTGTGTTGGTTCACTGCTGAAGTTCAAATACAAGCATTGGATGTGAGAGTGACCTACTGGAGCCAAATGGCTTGCTTACCTCCACACCCCCCCCATCCTGTTTTTTGCAGAAGAAGCTCCCACTGGTCCCTTTTGTTCTGTACCAATATAAATAAAGGAAGTGGAGGCTCCTTCCTTTATTAGAGTCAGACCCTTCTGGACAGCTCAATCAGTCATGCCCCTGCTCTTAAGATAATTGTCTTCTGTTGTTATTTCTAATAAATAAATTCCATAGCTTTTATTTTGCAGCCAGCCCCTCCCTCCTACAGGAACTCTTTCCCTTGCCCACGGAGGACGTGTGGAGAGACCCTCAAGTATCACTGGTGGAAATGTAAGATGGTGTTGGTACCGTGGGAAACAGTTTGACGAGTCTCCAAAATGATAGTCACAGAATTATCATGCAACCTAGCAATTCTACTCCTAGCTACCCCCAAGATAAATGAAAAAATAATACCAAAGTCTTAGATGGGAAGGTTAGTAGTGTCATATTCATAACACCCTCAAAACGGAAACACCCAAATGTCTTCCAACAGATGAATGGAAAAACAAAATGTGGTACACTCACACCATGGAATATTATTCAGAAATGAAAGGAATGAAGTGCTGATACCTTCTACTACATGGAGGAACCTTGAAAGCATTATGCAAGTTAAAGAATCCAGTCACAAAAGACCTTAAGTTGTATGATCCATTTATATAAATAGGAAAATGTATAGAGAGGGAAAGATTGGGACTGGGGTCAGTGTGGATGAAGAATAATTGTTAATAAGTGGAAGATTTCTTTTTGGACTGATGAAAACGTTCTACCTTAGATAACAGTGACAGCTGCATACTTTTGAATAAACTAAAAACCATTCAATTTTACTGTTTTTGGAGGAGGGTACCAGGTTTGAACTCAGAGGCACTCGACCACTGAGCCACATCCCCAGCCCTATTTTGTATTTTATTTAGAGACAGGGTCTCACTGAGTTGCCTAGTGCCTTGCCGTCGCTTAGGCTGGCTTTGAACTCGTAATCCTCCTGTCTCAGTCACCCAAGCTGCTAGGATTATAGCTGCTGGCCACCATGCCTGGCCAATTTTACATTTTAAATGGATGAATTTTATGACATGTAAATTCTATCTCAATGGAGCATTTTTTAAAAAGATACATTGGATAGGAAAAAAAAGTCAGCCCAAGTGTGAATCTGTGATCAAACCTAAGTTGCAAATGTGGGTTTGAATAGAGCGGCTCCCATGGACATCACTGTGGAGTTGGGTTCAAGGTTTTCACTTAATGATGGTCAAAGATGTGGCCAAGCAAGGCCAAATTCACAGCAGGTGCAGGACAGTAAGCTACCTGGTGACAGGCCTCCTGAACTGAGAGACTTTGTGTCCCTGAGCACTCAGACCCCATGTTCCTGGGGACAGGCACCACTGCAGCCCATGGGCACTCCAGGGCAGATTCAAGCAGTCCCGGGCCCAGCTTGGAGTGCTTTGCCTCTGGCGCAGGTGACCAGCCATGATCCCACGTGGATCTTTGTGAAAACTACATTTCTGGTATAAAAAACCTTTTCATTTTGAAAAATTGTTCCAGGTCCACCTGCATTTGTATCTTTATTTGGGTCACTTGGCTGGAAAATGGATGGCATTTTTCAACACCATCATTTTACAGCTTGAAAGATAAACTATTTTTTTTTTTTTGTCTTTCTTCAAATATTCCACTTGTTGCTGAGATTCTGCCAGAGAAGGTTGGACTTCACCTTTAGAATTGTTTACACTGTCTTCTGTAACTCACTCTGGATATTGTCATAACCTTAGAAATGGAACCTCTAATTCAGCAACTTCAGACTCACTGGAGGTGTAACATCTTATTTTTGTTCTGTCTCATGAAACTTCCACACTCCTCATCAAAGAATAGGAATAAGGGTCTGAGTTCTTAACCTTAGCCTTATCACATATTGAGAAAATAATCAATTAATTTAGCATAATTGATTTACAATGAAATGTTCATGCTGGATGGGATGTTAGGGGACTCATGGTGTAACATCCTCACTCTGCAGATCAGACCAGGTTCTTTGGAAGGATGTGACCCAGTTACAAAGCTAATTATTGTAGGCCTCTCAGTTTGCTCATCTTTAAAATAGGATGGATAATGCTCTTCCATTATTATTAGTGTTAGTATTATTGTTGTTGTTACTTCAGTCATAGAATTGTTGTAAAGATAAAGTAACAACACCTTTGTAGATATGTTTTAAAGATTTCACATTTGCTAGATAAATAGCATTTTTTTGCTGTGCTGGGGATTCAATCCAGGGCCTTGTGCTTGCAAGGCAAGCACTCTACCTACTGAGCTACATCCCCAGCCCAATAAATAGCATTTTTAATAAAAATATGCAAGCTCAAATTAATTTTATTCTGACTAGGTTATCATCTTCACGGAGAAAATCAGAGAACCTAAGCAGGGTCATATTTCTAGAGAGGGCACATGGTACCCTGTCTACAAAAGATTGTCTGATGACTACAGAAGAGTTAAATCAGTTTCCTGGGAGGAAAAGAGGATACACAATATGCTGTGTTCACACATATCTTTTTAATATTAATCAACTTTGTAATTTTTCACTAAGATTAGTTTGTAAGAATTGGAGCAAAGAGGTTAAGGTTTGATGTGATTTCCTAAATAGAAAGAGAACTTGGAGGGAAACTTTATTGATACTGGTCAGGGTCAGAGCTACCTTGAATCAATTGGGTGAAAGGGTTTCAGACAAGGCAGAGAGTTGGTTCCAGAAAACCATACTGGAAAAGTGGAAATAGATGCAAATTGTTGATTTGAATATGGGAAGATCGGGCAGTTCAGATGTTGTTGGTTTTGATTCTAATCAAGGATTATATGATGTTATAGTAGCAATGACAGATTTCTAAGCCAATACTGTCATTTAAATGTGTCAAAGGCATCATAACTATGTGGGGTGATGTGTCTTAGGAGGGAAATCAGGCTGAAAAACTGTGGAAATACACAGAGAAACTCCCAGTTAGAAAGTATATGGAATTACCATCTCACCCCAATTAGAATGGCGATTATCAAGAATACAAGCAACAACAGGTGTTGGCGAGGATGTGGGGAAAAAGGTACACTCATACATTGCTGGTGGGGCTGCAAATTAGTGCAGCCACTCTGAAAAGCAGTGTGGAGATTCCTCAGAAAACTTGGAATGGAACCACCATTTGACCCAGCTATCCCACTCCTCGGCCTATACCCAAAGGACTTAAAATCATCATACTACAGAGATACAGCCACATCAATGTTCATAGCTGCTCAGTTCACAATAGCCAGATTGTGGAACCAACCTAGATGTCCTTCAATTGATGAATGGATAAAGAAACTGTGGTATATATATACAATGGAATATTACTCAGCCATAAAGAATGATAAAATTATGGCATTTGCAGGCAAATGGATGAAACTGGAGAATATCATGCTAAGTGAGATAAGCCAATCTCAAAAAACCAAAGGAAGAATGATATCGCTAATAAGTGGATGAGGACACATAATGGGGGGTGGGAGGGGTTAGTGTTGGGGTTGGAGTTGGGTTTAGGGAGGGGGCAGGAATGGAGGAAGGAAGGACTGTATAGAGGGAGGGGACGGGTGGGAGGGGTGGGGGGGGAAGGGAAAAAATGGCAGAATGAATCAAACAACATTACCCTATGTAAATTTATGATTACACAAATGGTATGCCTTTACACCATGTACAGACAGAGAAACAACATGTATCCCATTTGTTTACAATAAAAAAAAAAAGAAAGTATATGGAATTAAATTGAACATAGCTAAGACTGCAGAGGAACACACTCCTCTTATTATGTCCCTAGAAAGAAGAATTAGTTGCTTTGTCATGCTCACCAAGGCTATTTTGCCTTGGAGGATCAGGCAGGTCTCAGAATGAATTGCAACTTTGCCTCCAGCTTTACAGATAAATGCATTTGTTCTGGTATATTTCTGCAAAACTGAGTGAGGTTCAGGACTGGACTATTATCTTTATAGTTGCATTTGAAAATGTCACATTTGAAAAACTCACATTTGAAAAAGATTTCTGTTCAGTATAAGTGTAGAAAACTCTCGGTGATGTCTGTCCAATCCTTGTTTTCCATTTCTGAGAATGGAATGGGCTTCTCTGGCATATCTTTACTCTGTGACTCTCTCTCCTTCCTTGTCAAAGCTGACTGACTTACTGGTGGGCACCCAACTGAGGATGAACCAATCAAATCTTCTTTTTCCAGAATTCTCAGATGCTGGCCATGTCCTGCTGAAATTCTGCACCAGACTGTGATGCACAGTTTGACCATGGAACATCATAAGCATGATAAAGCAGAGCAGGACGGTGTTCAGAAAGGGGAAAATGAGAATGATGTGGATGTGCAGACAAAAGCAGAAACAAGAAGCCACATGGCCCCAGAAAGATGGAGAAATTACTAGATCTAGCTTTATAGTGACTGGTCTAATATTTTGTGAGGCCTGGCTATACTTTCTGTCCTGAGATGCACACATTTGCTTAAGCTAGTTTCAGTGAGTGTATGCTATTTTTAATTTAACAAGTCTTAACCAAAATCTCAGGGACATTTGCAGATGAGAAAAGATTGGATGGTTCTCTTTTATTACCTTCTTGACCCTAAAATAGTTTTTCTTGAGTATTTTGCCTTAGAAAACCTAAAGGTAAAACTCATTTATTTTTATGTCATTTTAATATCATTTACATTATTATGTACAAATGCCTTTACAGATAAATGCATTTGTTCTGGTATATTTCTGCAAAACGGAGTGAGGTTCAGGACAAATGCCACTCTAGCCAAGAAGGCATGATACTTAGATTTCAGCATTATAGCTGCTCATTAAATAGTTACTCAGTGAATCAATATTTCTTTGAGAGATATTTACCAAGCATTATTCCAGTATTGGGCTAAGTACATACTAAGCCTACATTTCCCAAATTAATGATTAATGTTCTTGGAAGATTGTTGTGCCTTTCATCAAAACATAAATGAAACATTTTTATGGATTTACTAAAACACATGGTTTACAGATGCCATGTAGTTATATCTGCATTATTTCCATATAAGAGATTTATTGCCTCATAATAGCAATTAGTAAAGAAAAAATGGTGTTAGGGCTTTGAAGACAGTTTATACAAAGAACCAGTGGTTGAATTTTTTACATGCCCAAAATTTAGTGTAAAATTGATTCATTTCCGTGACTCAGATGCTCTGTAGACAACCTAAATGTAAAGTAAAAATTTTTTCCTTTATTTTCTAGTCAGACCTAGAGTCAAGTCCTCTTCAGTGTCTGGCAAGAGAAGTTTAATGCTTCTCTAAATTGCATGACATTGTTTTCAGAATTACCTTGAAATTGTTTGTGAACATACCAGTAAGAATGATCTAGCTTGCTCAGGAGGAAGAAAAAGATCTACCAGATATTTGACATTAGAAAGGACTCTACCTAAGATCAATTTATAGGACTGTAGTTCATGAATCCTTGCTAACTGAAGGAAAATCACAGACAATTTATTTTGCTTTTTCTCTAACATGCAGGTTCAAATTCTTATTTGGTCCTGCAAATCCCTAAGGAAATAGATCTGTATTTTAGAGTTAGTCATGGCACTGAAGATGTGTATGGAAAAATGTGGGCAATTTCTCTGATACCTGACTCAGGAACTGTTTCAGCTACAAGTGACAAATCTCCCAAACGGTGGCTTACAAATATCAGGGGTAAATGGTACAGTTCTCTAGTTCTTTCCTCCTTTCAGGGCCACCCAAGAAAATTCTGCTCACTCCTCATGGGCCACACTCTGTCAGCAGGTGGTGCTGGAAAGTGTGTTGGGTTTTCAGCTGGGCACACTGCACTTCCCCACCTAGTTAAGTTTGGTGAGAAGGTGGGACAGGTGACCAGCAGGTTGGTCCCATTATTACCCCCAACAGAAGGGAAGAAGCAGTGTCCTCATCCCTCATGTGGATGTCTCACCCTGAACATAGCTGACACTTGTTTTTTGTATCTATTTGTATTTCTGGTCAAACTGCCTTTTGAGGGGGGACAGTCAACAATGTTAGTAGCAAACTCGAACGTGGTTATTTCCAATGTAAGATGAGGAAGAACACAGTTTCCAAAGAGCTACGAGGGAATCGGCCCCCTGCCTGCTCCCCAGTCCTGCACACACATACCAGCCATGCACAGCAGACTTCCACCAGCCCCACTGTGCACTGCGAAGTGTTTGTGCATGATAACCTCTGTGTGTTAGGATGTTTTGACATCTTGAAAACCCTTTTGGCTGGGGAGGGACTGCTGGCCTCAGGTTAGTGATTCTTAGAGATAGCAAAGGACTCCAGGAGAGGGAGCGTGCTTCCCATATGTGGACTACTCAATCCAGAGCCAGGTCTCCTCGTTCTGTCCCCAGCAGCCAGCAAGCAATATCCATCTGCATTAATCATCCCAGGGCCAGGGACCAGACAACTAGGGACCACCCCTGTATCTTAGAGCCTGCTGGAATTATTCAAATTAGCCCATCCAAAACTCTTCTCCCTGCCTTCCTTTTCTTCCTGGAAGGCTCTGGCCTCATTCTTCCCTGCACCCCTGTCCTCTGCCTTCTAGCCGTCCTTTTGTCTTCCCACATGGCCCTGCGTGGCCTGCTTTCCCTAGGGCCCATGAGAATAGTGACTGTTTTCCCATGCCTCTCCTGAGTCTCCTCCTGTGGCTGTATAGGACTAACCATCACGTGAAAGGACGTGGAATCACCAGACTGTCCTTGAGTCCTGGGCACTCCCATTACTCAACTCTCCTAGCTTCAGCTCTTCTCGAATTCTCAGTATACAATAATTTGTGATTGAAGTGAAGCAGGAATTTAAATCTTACATAGGCAGGAATGAATTCATTTTCAATGTTTCTCAAAGTTTGGTTCATTGACCACCTGCATCAAATCACTCGGGGTTTTTGTGAAAAATGCAAATTCCTAGTTTCAACCATATTTTTGAAGTCAGAGTCTCTAAGGGACAGCTGTGAACATCTGCCAGAGTAATGCATGCTCCAGAAGGGCAGTGTTTTCCCTCCACTGCTGTGTCCCTTCTGCACGTCAGAATGCCTGCCATGAAGTTAGCACTCAACAGATATGTGTTGGATATGTGTAAACTTACAACCATTCCTCTGTATTGGGTGTGGTTCTAAGGACTTTCTATGCATTAACTCTTTTCATCTATATAGCAACCCTTTGAGCTAGGCATGTGAGTGGATAAGCATTCTGGGTCAGAGAAATTGAGTCTTGCCCAGGTGTCTTAATCCGTTTTTCATTGCTGGAACAAAATACTAGAGACTGGGTAACTTATAAAGTAAACATGTTTATTTGGCTCACAATTGTAGTAGTTGAGGAGTACAAACATTATCAGTCCAGTATCCTGATGAGGGCACTCCTGGCTGTGTCACAGTGTGGCAGAGAAGCGGAAAGGGAACCAGCCATGTGCAGAGGGAGAACGAGAACAAGTAATGAGACAGAAAGCAAGAGACAGAGAGGGGCCAGGCTTACCGCTATTTTAACAACCTGCTCCATTGGGAACTAACCCTTCCTCCTAGGCCTGAACTTCTTCCATGGGACAGCATTAACCCATTCACAGGGGTGGGGACCCTCCTCTTACAGGTCACCAGGTCAACACCACCACACTGGGGGCCAGGATTCCAGGACATGAACCTTTCTTGGGGGAACAAATCATCTCCAAACCACAAATTCTCACAGTTTGTGGGTGACAGAGCTGCAGACTGAACCCAAGCAGTCTGAATAAAATTAGGGATCAATACTGAACCTGGAAATAGAAGTAAAAAGAAAAAAAGAGGAAAAGTGTACTAAAACACCTGGGGATCGGTGACAGCCTGAGGCTGTGTCTCTCAAGACTATCAGGGGACAATTATGACAAGCAGAATAAAGGAGGATGAACACGCTAAGGGGCAATCATAAAGCCACGTGACGTGTGCCAGGAGAAGGGTCGGCCAGTGCTTGCTGGGAGCCTGCGGGAAGCCCGAGGAAGGCTTGGACAGGAGCTGGGGAGACTGTGGAAGAGTCAAGGCTGGAAGTTGGCAAGGGCCTGATCCTGCGATGGAGTCATTTATCCTATGAAGACACAGACTGAGTAGCAGAGCAATCCAGAGCGGAGATGGGCCTCGCAGGCTTCTGAAGAGGACGTCTGGAACTGAATCAGCAGCTGGAGGATTCAGCAGCGTGTATTCACCCCGTCTCCAGCCTTTCTCACCAGCACTCGCAGTGCCCAGGGATAGTGGTTTCTGAGCAGCCATGTAGCAGATGCCCCGGACAGGCCTGTCCTAACCCTCACAGTCCTAGGAGGCTGTCATTCCCATTTTACAAACCTGGGAAAAACCAGAGAACAACGGAATGAGCTGCTTGCAGGAAGAAACTGGAGAGTTCGCAGTACACTGCAGAACCTTCAAAACAGCAGAAAGAAAATGTCTAGAAACAGCTATTCCTAAAGAAAAAGTAAACAGTATACCAAATCTGATGCAGAGCTATCTATTTCTCTTTAGTGTGCCCCTTTGTCAGGGTCCTTCTTCTGAAAGTCAGTTTTATGAGTGTTTCATGATTTGGTCACTTCTGCTCAGTGTTTCATATATGGATGGGACGCCTTTCCTTTAAGTGCTGTTTATCACAGGTGAACTGTCAGCTGGCAAACCGAGTCTGCCTGAGTTCGAGTGTCATGTCACAGGGGCAGATGCTTGTGTGAGCGTGGATCTATGCTCTCATCAGTGCGCAGGGAGGGGCTGGGTGTTGGTACATGAGAGAAACGTGAAAGGCACTCCCCGTCCTGATTTTCCCCATCCACAATGCCAGATTTTATTTCTCTGTGAATTTAGAAAAGATTGTGAACAAAATCAAACACATTTTTTTTAAAATAGAAAATAACTTCATTATTAATAAAATCCTCGAAATTCATTCTACATTCAACACTAGGGAAAAAAACCCAAGAAATTACCATATCACAAAATATATTTAACTTTAAAAAGACTCCAGCAAAACAGGAATTGGTATCAGCTCCGTAAGTAATTAGGATGAATAAATTTTAAGCAGTCAGATAATTTAGAAAATGATTAAACTGAGCAATGTCAGTGACATTGATTTATTTCTGGAGAAATTGGCCTAGGATTCTGTTGCTGTGTATCGTAATTAGGTTATTTGGCTTATGACATAACCCACAAATGACAGTAGCTGAAGATAGAGGTTTATTCTTCTCTTTTGGAAAAGAAGTAGGAGGAAGGTGATTGGGGCTGTTGTGGGTGCAACCAAGATCATCGATCTTCATGGCTCCTTCTGTCTTTCTTCTTGATCACCTTGGGGCTGCCTTCCACCTCGAGATCACCCCCTGGGCCAAGATGACTGCTGGCACTGCAGTCATGACTTCTGGGTTTTAGACAGAATGAAGGAAGAAGAAGAGAGAAGATAGACAAAAAGGGCGTGTGTCAGCTATCTGTCCTTGTTGTGAGGATTTTTCCTTGAAGTGTCATTTGAAAAACGTCACTAACATCTCACAAGCCATCCCAACCTGCAAAGGAGGCTGAGACATGCTGTCTTTCAGCCGGGCACGTTGCTTCCTGGAATAAGTTTGAGTTTGGTAAGAAAGAAGTAATGGGTAGCATGAATGCAATGCTTTTCCCATTTGCTTCTGGATATCAGGGCACAAATTTTAAGTAAGGAAACATAATGCCATCCTTTGGGTTCTTATAAGAAAAAAGTTTCCAGGTCAGTGGTCTGAGAAAGGCCCGGACAACCCAGCAGGCAGCCATCATTCTAAATTCACAGCCATCTTCCTACTTTGGGGTGAGTGGTAAGCAGCTGGCCCTTGACATCTCTCTGGCCTTCAGGCTAATGTCTGCCTGAGCCTCACAGAACACAGCCCAACCTCAGGTGACATGATAAAGGGCAATGGAAAAGAAGGCAGAAGAAAATAGATTGTAATTATTTCTAACACTTCTGGGGGCAACCATGAAAAGATGTATTTTCCTCCCATGCAGGCTTGCCAACGTTTCTGCTCAGCTCGGGAATGTTTGTGCGGTGTTGTAAATGGTTGTGTTAAGCTGCGACACAAACTTCATCCGTTCGTGCTCTCTGTTGGTGGGGCTGGACTTGGGCCAGGAGGTGTGTTTCTTCAGCAAAGCCTGCACTGGCCCAGCATGGGGAGGGCCACACAGGCAGAGGGGCTTCATGCACGGGAGGCGCATTCTGATGGAGAGGAGCTCTCCAGAGCCACACGGTACTGCTGCTCCACCCTGGGCCAACCGTGTGATGTGTGCAGTGATTGATTTCCACCTGTGCCCATTCACATCCCAGATAGCTGGGATCTGCCGTGGCTTTGAAAATACGTAAGCCAAACTGGTCACCGCACACCACTGGCAGTCCCCAACATCTGTGGCAAACACTGACTTCACACAGATAGGACTCACTGAATAATTCTTGGTAATGAATTGGAACTTGCTTGCCTCCTTCCCAAAGTCTCTGGGTTGTACCTGCTCTGCTCATCCGACCCCTCCCCCCTTCTTTTTCTCTCCACCTGGAACCTTCCATCATTCTGATCTATGCTCCCAAATCACCCAAGGTTTATAGTTCCCTGAAGGTGCTCTAGACCCAGCCATGTGTGTTCTCTGAATTGTAAGCGATTTGTAGTTTACCCAGAATTATGCTGCATGTACTTGCTGTTAAAAGAGGTAAGTTCTTGAAAAGGTGGCTGGAGGGAAGAACGCTGCCACAGGGGGAAGAGAAGACGCCCATGGATCCAGGAGCCCCTGGGGCGGGAGTGGAGGGAGACAGGAGTGAAGGCTGGCTGAGGAACCTGGGCACCATCATTGAGAAGCCCCAAGCCAGGGATGGCGCACGGCCCTTTCTCACAGTCCTTCATGACCCCTGGGTCCCCAGGACCAGGAGCTGCCTCCATGCCGAAACCCTGGGCCTTGCCATCGCTGAGGCAAGGTGTACGATGACGGGGGCCTTGACCCCGGGGCTGGGAGGCTGGGTGGTGAATGGCGAAGACCATGGAGGGAGCGGAAGGTAATCCTACCACTTCCCGAGACCATGGAGAGGGGTGCTGTGCAATAGAAATAGAAACAGAACACCAGCCACACCTGGGATTTCAATTTTTCCTGTAGCTGTGTTAAGAAGGTGAAAAGATACAGGGGCAATGATTTTGAATAATGTAGTTTAACCCCATGTAGCCAAAACAGTATTCTATCAACATGGAACCAAAAAAAGTATTAAGGAGAGACTTGGCAATTTTTTTTGTGTGTGTGGGGCTGGGGTGCAAAATCATCAGTATCTGCTGGGTAATTTGTACTTCCAGCACACAGTGGTTCAGGTTAGCCACATTCCGAGTGTCTGAGGGCCACATGTGGCTAGTGGCTGTGCTAATCAGCCCAGTTCTGGGAAGACCCTTTGCTTTTGTATCTCAGTGCTGCTCTCCTCTGCCTTCCCTGTGCCCCTCTCTGGTCGCTTGGCAATCTCTCCCTTTCTTTCTACTTCCGCCATTCCTGGTCACTCCTATTTTCATGCTGTGTCCTTTCTCTCTCCTTTCTTTTCCTATAACAGTGACTTTCTCATTAGAAGTGGGGGGAGTCAGGACCAAAAAGAAAAGGAGAAAAAGGAGCTTAATTCTGTGATCAAATGGAAGGGATAGAAGGGCCCAGGGTATCCAGTTCTAGCCCAAACCGTACCAAATCAGGCTCCCGAAAGAAAGACGATTCTAAGTGACTTTTGTAAGGAAAGGAAGTCATTACATTTATTTCATTCACAATAAAAAAAAAAAATGGAAACTTTTCTGATTTAATTACTCCCTGCCCATGTGTGTCAGATTTTCTAACAGTAACCATCCTGGATTTTTTTCAGTAGCACAGAATCTAGTTCCTGGCTCAAGTTAGCCTCAGAGCTCACACAGGGGACCTGGGAGGCCCTTCTCAGATGCCTCCACAATTCATAGCCCTGCTTCTTAGAAAACAGGAATGAGGAAATATTTCCTCTCCCCTCTTCTTCCTCCCTCCTATTTCATGCTCAAGAACAGCTGGGCAGAGTCTGGGGGGTGGGCCATGAAAGGAGGCAGTGGACTCAAAACTCTGAGCTGTGGGTTTTGCTAGAACTAAGTCTTGAACATTTGGGACTCCCGGCTTGGGCTCTGAGAGACATCGTGTTTTCTCTGAATGTCTTTATTTCTCTCTGGTTCAATAATGCTGTTATGCTGTTGAGTCCATCAAAGATCATCTTTGGTCAATGCTGGGCCCCCTTCTAGATTATCCCAACTCCTCTCTCTGGTTGGAATGCATGCCATGTGAAAAAAACATTTCCTCAATCTGGATTGGGAACTTCAGGGACAGGCTGTGAATCCATCGAGCTAAAATGAGGCAAGCCCATTGTTCAGCTTCTGAAGTAGAAATGGTTGGATGGGTTTACTATTTTGCCTGCTCACCTCTGCATTTAGACGTGATTTTGCTTAGACTGCCCTTCTTGACCACGTGCTCATTCAACACTGAAGCACTTCAGGCTTTAGCTTTAGCCCTGCTGGTGAGGCTAAGCCAAAGCTTTTGTTGTTTTCTGTCTAGCTTATCTACCACCCACTTTATCTGACCTTATAAACATGTTTAAATAGATTTCCCGGATAATGACCATTTTAGATGGCAACTTCCCGTTTAGATATTACAGTAGGCAGAGTGCAAATTAGAGGGCAGAGCAAAAGCACTAAGAATCATGAGACCCTGGATAAATATAGTAGAACCGCTCAGCCCGGGTAGGACAAGGCTGGGTTCTAGTCCCAGTTTACCCACTGACTCAGGGAGTGACTGGGGAATGCAGAATAAAACAATCATTGGTTTCATCCACTGGTGACTCAGTCATGTTGATCTGGATAAATGGGGGCCAAAGAATGAGTCTGCTGTCACAGAGACACCTCATTTCCACCCCGGGTGTTTCACTGTTCCCTGGGCTTGTGCTGAGTGTACTTGGAGGAGAACAAAGATCCTCTTTATGCACCATGGAGGGCAGAGCGGTGCTCACGGGGCCCATGGGAAGAATCTCTTAAAGGTTAGCTGATGGGAAATAGGAAGAGCTGCTTAACCTGATTTTTAAAAGATCTTCTTTCAAAGGTGGCTTGGTACAATCTAGAATTACCTTGTTGCAATGTGTTCCATGCTTTGGACGTCGCTAAAAGCCCAGGCCACAAATGACAGGAACGTGCAGCAAGAGCCTGGGGTTCTGATCAGCACCTCGCACAGCACTTTGCACAGTTAGGTGTTCAATGAATGTTGAAAGAGTAAGTGAGCGAATGAAGGTGGACTTACCTTGTAAATGGCTCACTCACCTTCACAACAGCTATTTATTTGTTGACTTGATTTTCCAAGTGTCGGAAATGCCAAATCTTCAAGTCTTCTTTTTTTTCTAATATTTAGAGTAAGAGTTGATTTAGCATTTTCATTACTCTGTGGGCATTTGATAATTCAGCTACTTGCAGGAGATTATATTTTGGGTCCTGGAAGTTTTCACTAATCTTTATTAAATAAGCTGAGCCTAACCTTTCCTCATTCCACAGAAATGTATCACTATATTTTTTGAGTTGAAACAAAGAGATGAAAAAGTAAAATACATAGTGCTATACAGCAATTTGATAAGCAGGTAGATTGATTTGTTTTCAAAATGCAGAAAATAAACTTGTGTATTAGAAGAAAAAAACCCTCTGCAAAACAAACTACAAAAAAGGTAAATAAATCCATATTTTTCCCTTTGAGGGAAAACACAACTTCAAATGGGTGAATGGGATTATTATTGATTAGTTAATAAGCCATCACCTTAAATTATATAGTTTATGTACATTTTTTTTTGCCCCAAATACATTTGTGTCCTCATTAAATTGTCTGGGGCAAGTGCCACTGGGGTACCATTTTCTTTGGGCAGAGGCAGTAACGGCTTTGCAAATCAGCCTTGTCACCTAAGATCACACAGTTTGAACTGAAATTGGAAACCATGAATGCTGGATCAGAGTTCAATACTCTTTTCCCTGAAAGGGAAGGCAAGTCCACAGTTCAGAATGTCCATGCAAGAAGAGCGACTAGTAGTGAGGCATTTGCAGTAAGGTATACTTGAAAGCCAAATGACCTCCATTGTTTCCCCCTTGATTGACCAAAAGGTTGTAAAAATCGGCCTATAACTTCTGTAAAAGCAGGAACTGCGCCTCCCCTAGATCTGCACCCAGCTGGTTTCTCCAGTGCAGTAGTCCCTCAATGTATCCTTGAGGAAGGGATAACTCTCCATAGTGTCTGCTATTATCTCCTTCTCTAATCCCTTAATAATCTTTTTGCACATCTCCTCTCCCTGGGTGGAGCATAAGTCAACTTCAAGGTTGAATGTGTGGGATAACATTAGTGGGATTCATGTTGCTTGAGCAGAGTGAGGAAGTGAGGATTGGAGCCACGCTCACGTGTGACTTCTTGGATTCCAGCCCTCCATGAAGAATGAGAACAGGGCTAATAGAGCTTTTGGAGTCAAGGGACTTTAGAGACCATCTGGTGTTACTCCCTCGACTGGAGCACACAGGTATGAAATGCCTGCTGATGGCCTCATGGAAGCAGAAGCTGTCTTGACATGACAGTTGGACTTTGTTCCTACGTTCTTCCCCTGCCTGGTGAATGTGTATGCGTATGGACATACATATACATGTGTGTATCTATATCCACATCTGTATCTATCCCTATCTACCTTCAAATGGGCTGGTCATTCTTATCTTAAATAAAGTTTAGTAACATGAAAGTCACCCAAGTTCAACAAGAAGGGATACATCTCTTTCAGAGACTATTGTCAATGAAACTTACTTTGGGTTAGCACCTGATCGGTAATTATCATATGCAGCTCTGATGACTCATCCAGTGGTAAGTGTTCATTAACACCCCGTGGTGGGTTGTAAGGCAGTTTGCTGAAGCTGCAGGAAGAGGCATGAGCAGGGAAGAACTGGGAGGCAAAATCCCTGCCTTCAAGGATATTGCAATCTATTTGGAACATTTAGATGTATGTAAAAATGAATGACAAGAGACAGATTGGGGCACCTGTTAAAGAATAGGCATTAAAGCCATAGTGCTACCACCTCACAGGATCTGGGGGCAGGGGATGGGGTGTGTTGATGCATTCAAAGAACTGTTAAAGCTAAAGCACATGGAGAAGACCGATAATGGTGGATCGGGGATACAGGGAAAGAAGCAAAATTAAATGGAAATACTTCTAATGGTTTTCAAGCTTCCTTAAACTCCTTTCGATCAGACCAGTTTTCAAGTATAGACTATAAGTGGGATCATGCATGCATTGCTCTATGGCCCTTGGTTCCTCACGTGATGCTCAAGAAAAGAAAAGTTTCTGAGACAGGCATTGAAAGCTATAGAACAACCTTTGCCCAGAGGACGCAGCATCTGTGTCCAGGAGTGTGGTACACACTGTTCTGCTTAGCTCTCCTCTGATGCAGGTTACCATTTTGATTGCCCTTGCCCCGGCTTCTGTGTGATTTCCCTTCTAGGTTATACTTTCTTTCTCTCAAAAGAAAGTCAGTGCCCTTTTGCCTGAAAACCTGAAGACCAGAGCGCCTTAGGGTTTATTTCCTCCTGTGCAGTCCTTAACCAACGACTGACAAAGGAAACGGAAAGCCCAGACTCACTGTCTCAATTTCAGATAAACTCAGAGGTGTGATTCTTGTTCTGGAGTTCTCCTGTGGGACCAGGCTTCAATACCCTTTGTAAAATATCTCTTAAATCACTCTCCTGCTTGACTCTTCTCTATCCATCATCTGTCTTCTTCTACTGCCTTTTGAAACAAATCTTCATTTCATAATCTGCATCTGAATAAACTGCTCTAAGGTAAGCACTGATCTTCTAATATCTCTCATCTAATTTGAACTCAAGTCTGTAGAAGAAAGTCAGAGTGAAAGGGCAACAGTGCAGCTGAGCCAGAATTGAGTCACTTCCAATTTCACAGCACAGAAGATCCCAGGCTGTGTCCTTTCTTCCTCCAGTTCCCAGGAGAAAGCAGTAGAAGTCAAGCGGTGGTAAACTCTGCTAACTGTCCCCTGAATAGAAAATAACAAGCCCTCCCCTCCATCCTCAGCATCCCCAATACAACAATCTGTGCTCCTAATATGCAATTAGGAGGCGATGATGACCAAAGGCATAATCACAATCACAGCTCTGTGTCAGGGCTCTGAACCCACACATCCTCTTGCTCACCCCAGCAATGTTTACCAGAAGGCAGCCTGCCAGAAAGGACACCAGCTGTGGGGGCTGCAGGGTTCCAGGGGACAGCCCATCAAGAAGGCATTTGTGACTTTTCAGGGTGTGGGGGTGAAGTGGAACAAAAGTAGTGTCTGTTTGCTTGCGTCAAGGAAGCAGGATTGGAAGAAATTGCTACTGACCAGCCAATGCCAGTTGGTAGAGCCAGATTTTTGAAGACTAACTGACTGCTCATCAGGAAGCAAATCTGAGGAATGAACCCATTGCTGTGACTCTCTCCCTCTCTATGCCTGATTTTTTTTTCAGAAGGAGTTCCAAGTGTGATAGGCTGCACTCATGTGAGGATTGCTGTATTGTGCATCTGCTGTCACTAATGATGTACAGACTTTCCAGAGTTCAACTGCTTTATAATTTTCCAAAATGAATACCAAGAGCATTTCTGGGAAGAGGGAGTGAACTACTGTGACATATGGACCAAATCTGATGATTCATCTGAAACTGATCAGCTGGATCTCTACCTCCATTATACCCTTCTTATCCCAGGAATTAGTCATTGTCACATTGTCTAGTGACTTGCACCATACCTACACAACAAAGTGATTTTATATTTCATGGGTTTTGGCTTACTGAGGAGAAATTCGATCTCAATGATAATTTTTCTTATTAATTAGTGGACTGAATGTTTTGTGCAAAAAAAATCTATTGAAAAGAATGTCACCCTAAAAGGTGTGTCAAATGCCTTGATAGAATTAAGATACGCTATGTTTAGCTCTGCCCTCACCAGCAATTCCAGGAGACAGCACATTAAAATAAGCAAGATTATTTGATACAACTTGTGATCTTCCTCAGTTCCTCAAGGATGACTGATAGGATTTTGTAATTACTGCTGAAGGAGCCTCATCAATTCACAGTTAAATGAATGAGTGAAAAAACGGGATGCCATTGATCCACCCACTTCTACCTTTCCTTTTAGCAATGCTTCTAAAGTGTTATTTATGATTCTTATAAAGCAGAGATGAAATTCAGTGTAGCCACTCTTATCAAAAATAACAAACTAGGAAAGTCTAAATTCATGAGATCTGACAATTTTATGGTGGTTGACATCTAAAGGACAGGCAATCTGGACTCCATAGGATCCATGGGACATCTACAGAGTGTCCAAACAAAGAAAAAGCTGCCTTTCCTGTGTTTCTTTTAATCTGCAAGGAAACCATCTCAGAATCCACTCAGCATGTAAACCAGTCACTGGTGAGAGAAATGAAATGATGGTAGTTACTTACGATTAGTCCAGATTTGCTATGAGTCATGTAAAGGAGTGGGTGAGGACCCAAACAAAAAGAAGAATGACCAATGGCCAAGGAATCAGCAGTCTCTGCTTCCACTACCTTTCCAGGAGTTCATTAATATATGACTGATGGATGAACATTCTCACCTTCCTCAAATTATCTCACTAATGGATTTCCAGAAAAGTCCAACCTTGTTCCTTCGGCTTGTTTTATCCAGAATGAAAGTATCTATTGAAGAGCATGCATAATTTTAGAATGGTGTAGCACAGTAAGTAAACACATTGGCAACTCTTTTTTAAGCTCCCAAGAACAAAGCACTATGCTACGTGTTGTGGAAGAGGCATGAATTCGTCACAAGTAGCCCTCTATACTGACAGTCTATTAATTTCGAGTGAGCTATATGTACCAAATCCATCCTTGAAAGGGATGCCATAGATATGTGGCTGGCTGCTGGAGTTCAGAGGTAGGAGCCAGAACTTCTGAATGATGTTGAGAAAGAAGGGAGAGTGGGGAGACAGTGGTGGTAAGTGAGCCTTTACCCGGAGCAAAATGATGGCAACCTGTGATCCATAAGACAAGGAACAACTCCGAGAGGCATTTTATGCCAGGATAAGAAGTTTGGTACTTATTGTAAATACAGAGGATCCTTCAAATGCATTGGAAGGAGGAAGTGACCCTCGAGTAGAGCTGTTATTAAGAAAGTTGTTCCAGTTACTTTGAGGAGAAATAAACCGTATGAGGAAGGTGATAAGGTACTGTGGTAGTGATAATGAGAGTCATGTATCTATTATTTAAAGGAACTTAGCAAATCATATGGCAACTGTACGTTTTGATATTTGTAATGATGAAGAAAAGATGAAACATTTCAGGACAAGTAACATTGAGAAATTTAGGTTCACACAAGTCACCTCACTGAATTGACTTGGACATCAAAGAGACAATTTAAAGATATCAGGTCCTCTAAGGAGTTCATGGTGGATGCAGGGGTTGGGGTGAAGTCCAACATCTGTTTTGGCCAGGCTCAGCCTTTGGCCCAATGCAAAGGCTTCTCCTAAGCACTACCAGGTTTTGTCATCCATGGGGTCTGGGTTCCCAACCACTAATTGTGGTCCCTGGCATTCCCTGAATTGGCACCAACCTGTGCCCAAAAGTGCCCTCTGTTCTTCATTTTCCAAATGACTCAGAAGATCATTATTCATGTTGCCTGAGTTGATTTATGAAATCCTAATGTGATAGATGAGACCTAGTTTCCTTGGGGGGTTTTATTTCTCTAGGTAGTTTTCCATTATGGCAGCTACAATTACATGTGCATTTCTGCCAACAATACTTAGTTATTTATTTTGTACTTCAGAGATTCTTGGCAGCAGGTCCAGGGGTCTGGAATTCACTCCCCCAGCTATTTTGACTATGTTGGAGGAGAAGGTCTGGGAGGAATTATGCCGGCCATACTATACATGATGGGTTCTACTTGAGGAGTGGGAAGTAGAAGTTATTGCAACATCCAAGGGCTGCTGCTGGCTGCAGAAATGGTGGTGAGTCAGCTGATTCAACCAGCCTGCTAGGTAGACTTACCTTTATTAATCAAAATTATCTAGCAATCAATTGATATATATATATATATATATATATATATATAATCTATCAACTAGCATTTCACAATTACAGGGCAAAGTTGCATCAAGAAGCTATTAGCAAACATATTTACTCAGTAATACCAAGAGTCCAAATATGGAAATAAATTACAAAATTGAGAAAATAGCTTATTCTGAAAACCTTAACCTTTAAAAATTTTTTTTATTTGTTCTAATTAGTTATACATGAAAATAGAATGCATTTATACATTTTGAAAAATCATACATAAATGGAGTATAATTTCTCATTTTTCTGATTATATGTGTTGTAGGATCACATTGGTCATGCATTCATCAATGTAAAAGAGGCAATAATGTCTGTTTCACTCTACAATCCTTCCTACCCCCATACCTCTTCCCCTCCCTTCACTCCCCTATACCTAATATAAAGTAACTCTATTCTTCCATACTTCCCTCCCCTTATTGTGAATTATCATCCTCATATCAGAGAAAACATTTGACCTTTGGGTTTTTTTGGGGATTGGCTTATTTCACTTAGCATGATATTCTCCAACTCCATACATTTACCAGCAAATGCCATCGTTTCATTCTTCTTTAAAGCTGAGTAATAGTCCATCAAACATTATATATATATACACCACATTTTCAATACATTCATCTGTTGAAGGGCAACTAAGTTGGTTCTATAGTTTAGCTATTGTGAGTTGAACTTCTATAAACACTGATGTGACTGCAACCTTAACCTTTAACTTAGACACTCTCATGTTGATACATTCTGTGTTAGACATTGCCCCTATTGGTGATTTTGTGTCTACAGATTATTAAGTGCTAACATAAAGATCAAGAAGGAAAATAATGTAGTTCTGAAAACTAAGAGGTATATTCAGGGGCTCTTTGGATTATGGAACTTTCAAGAAGAGTCGGAAGTTCTGTACAATCAGAAAAGTTCTAGAGGGAAAATTACCATCTAGATGGGTATGTTTGTTTCCTATTGCTGTTTTTAAAACCTTACCACAAATTGAGTGGCTTAAAAGAAAACAATTTATTATCCTAAAGTTCTAGAGGTCAGAAGTCTTGATTTAATGGTTTCAGATCATGACATTGGCAGACTCTGTCCCTTCTGAGGAGTTCTGGAGAAAATTCCATTTCCTGACCCTCTTAGTTTTAGCATCTGCCTGTATTTCTTGGCTTGTGATCCCCTTTGATGTCTCAGGTCTGCAGCAGCCAGCTAGGTTGTTCTTGTACTGCATCACTCCAACATGACTCTTCTCTCTTTCTTGTACACTTAGGGGACCCTTGTGATCACATCAGGCCAGAATAACTTCCCCTTCTCAAGGTTTTCAGCTTAATGGCCCCTGAAAAGTCCCCTTTGCCATGGAAGATAATGTTCCCAGGTTCCAAGAATAAGGATGTGCCCTTCTTTGTGGTTTACCACTGTGGGTTTCTAAATGTCACAGTCGTCATCTTTTGTGTTTGATCTCACACAACACAGTCTGGCCGTCATCTCAATCCTTGTCTTCTCTCTGAAGTTTTCAACCGAAAGACTGATCTGTTTTATTTGCAGGAATGACTTAGATGGTGCAAATGAATTGGAAGGTGGAAATAAATATGAAAAATAGAAAGATGGAATGATGAAAAGATGAAAAAAATATGAAAAATGAAAAAGTTAAATTGGTCCAGAATCAAGAAATATTTTTTTCTTAATTAATCAAGAAGTTTTCTCCCCCACTAGTGCTGGGGATCAAACCCAGGGCATCACACATGCCGCATTGCCCAGACCATTAATCAAGAGATATTTGTCCATTATGGTCTATGACAAACTTTGTGAGCAACAAAAAAAAGAAGAAAACATGAGCCCTACTCAAAGGAGCTTCAAATCTTGGAGGCACAGCACATACACAAATAACTGGAGTTTGTACAGTCAATCTTCATTGGCTTGACAGAATAGAAGTGTGCCCTTCAGATCACTGCTTCACTCAGAGTCCACAGCATGTCTTGGAACCTCTTCTGGGCTTTCTCTATGTGGCTTGAACCCACAGGCGTGTCCCAGAAACAATGAACAAGTCAGTTTGGCTGAAGCTGAGGGAGCATATCTCCTAGAAAGTGAGTTGGGAGGGGCCAAATGTTTGTTGGAATCAGGAGCAGTTGGCATCTTCATGACCCACCTGGGAGTCTTTTCTCTCACCATGTTGTCCTTTCCAGGTTTGGTGAGCTGTTTAGTGCTAATGCTTACAGATAAGTTTACTGTGACATTTCATTACTACCATCTAACAATATCCATGTTATGTAAGTGACTACAAAAAACAACTTTTATCAGCTTGGGTAAAACAGAGAGAAGCCTTTGCCACATGTGTAATTTCAATGTCAATTTCTTGGACATGGTTACATTTGGAAATGCTTCAGCTTCGGCATCATTATCTTGGAGAAATATTTCTATTCTCCTAGTCTCATTGATTATGTCCTTATTCCCCTTTCATGTCAAAAATGGGCTGGGCTATTTCAGTTGTTTGTCATCAATGCTGCAACAAAGTCCTTCAAGTAGACCTAAGAGAACAGGATGTGTACAAACCTCAAAGAAATAAAATAGCATAAAATAAACAGGGAAATTGTTTTAAGATACAGATAAAGTGGCCATGAGCAGTAAAATCTTGGAGTGGGTAGGCGGGTTCTTCTTCCCCTGGTGCTGCTCTGTATTCCTAAGCACCCTCTATCTCCTCATTCATAAATAATTTAAGATGAAAAAGTTAGTTCATATCTCATTGTTCTAGTTTAAGTGCTAATGCACAACTTTATCTTATATAAATATGCAAGCTAAAATAAAAGAAATAGAATTTGAAAAGCAGTTACTTGAAATATTTATACAATAGAAAAAGAAAAACTCCTTGCTGGTTAAAATAAATGCCAACAATCAGAGAAGAAAAGAATAACTAAATTCTAGAATCAGTTCTTTGAAAATATTTGCAAGATGGAAAATGAAAAAGAAACAAAAATAGAAAAAGAATAAGGACATAATCAAATCTGGTTGAAGTCAAAAGATGATGCCAGAATTTTAGTAATGGGGGGTGGGTGGCAGCACAGTGGTGGAGTGCTTGCCTGGCCTCTGGCACTCGAGGTCTTGAGTTCCATCTCCAGCACCACAAAGTGTAAATGAGTAAAAGAGAGTGGGGGAAATGGTTAAGGATGAGAATGGAGACATAAACAGTATCAACAAAATTAATTGTGAGATGATTTCCCTTTGGCAATGAAGTTGAAAACCTGAAGTAAATGAACAGACCAGTTTTGTTTACAATATGAACAAGTGAGCTATTATTAGACAGACCATGAATGATAGACAAAAATACAACTCCTTGGAGGCACTGGCAAGGCAGATTCTGGAGGAAGATTCTGAATTGATCCCTAGAAAAAAGGAAGAGCATGGGGTGACCTCCTTTCCTCCCATCCCCACCCCAGAACAGGTTTCATATATCTATATTACATAGGGTTGCAAAAACTATGAAAGAAACCCTCATGTGTATTGGCTTGTGGAACCGGAGAATTCAGGACAGCCACAGAAATTAAGGAGATCCTTGGAGAAAGCCAGAAAGGGAGGGCTCCAAATTCTGTATATAAACTCTGCTCAAACCTCTGGCTGACCCCCTAAACTATATATACATAGAGCAGATTCTGGGATTCTCAACTAAGGCTAAAAGAATGGAACTAAGATTTGAGATCCAAACCAAGAGATAGAGTCTTCCATTAGAATCCAACCAAATTAATTGCTGACTAAAATAAAAATAATAGCAGTCATTGGGGGATATAACAGAAAGCAGAATGTCTACAACTTACCATTACAGGGTTCAAGACACACAAAAATTACTGAATATAAAAAGAGACAGGAAAGTATGACCCTTTCTTGAGAGAAAGAGGGATCCTATATTCTGAGATATTAGAATTAGCAGACAAAGATTTAAAGTGGTGACCATAAATGTGTTCAGTGATGTAAAGAAAAACATATTTAAAATTAATGAAAAGATAGGACATCCCAGAGAAAAGCTAAAAAACATTTAAAAATTGAAAATTAAAATATCTGAAATACAAAAAGTTGATGAATGGGATTCAGAGCCAAATGGTAATGACAGAGAAGAGAACCAGTAACTTTAAAGATACATGAATCAAAATCATATAGTCTGAAGAATTAAAAGAAAAATAATCAAAAAGAAAATGAGTCTCAAGAACCTATTTGGCAATTATCAAATGGTTTGACTATGTGGTATTGGAGTTTCACAAAGACAGCAGTGAGGGAATGGATCTCCCAAAAAATATTTGAAGAAACAGTGTCTGAAGTGTTCCCAAACTTATCGAAAGCAAAAAAGTCTGCATTAAAGAAACTCGCTTAAATCCATGTAGGTTAAATACAAAGAAAACCTTGTCTAGGCACACTGAGCATCTGAAAACTAAAGATAAAGAGAAAATCTCAACACCATCCCCATACAGGAGAATAATGTTTCAGATGGTTTCTGCCCTCTCTGCAGAGACTATGGAGATAAGAAGACAATAAAGCAACATCTTAAAGTGCCAAAAGAGTGGCAACCTATCAAGTCAGAACTCTGTAATGAAAATATCTATTGAGAATGAAGGTAAAATAAAAATGTTTTGAGACTAGAAGAAACCCAAGGTAATTTGTCACTAGTTGATCTGTTCTTCAGGAACAAACTAAAGGTAGTTTGTTAGACTGAAAGCAAATTATACAGGAGGTGAACTTGGATCTTCAGGAATGAATGAGAAACATCAGAAATTATAAATATCTTGGAAAATGTAATTTTTTCTCTTAATTTCTGTAAAAGACATGACTATTTAAGCAAGCATTACAAATTTGCACATTGTCCTTTATACACTCCTTTAGAGTCTATGACATACTGATCCAACAGATTCAATGACTATAGCATAAAGTACAGAGTGGGGGAAAACTGACCTAGAGAGTTGCAACATACGGTATTAACTCTACAAAGAAATATTTATAATATGTGAAATATTTATAACATGCAGTTTAATCCATATATCAGCCATTGTCTTAAATTTTTAAAAATTTGTTCTAATTAGTTGTATATGAAAGTAGAATGCATTTATACATTTTGGTAGATCATACATAAATGGAGTGTAATCTCTCATTTTTCTGATTATACATATTGTAGGATCACATATGTACATGAGGTAATAATATCTGTCTCACTCTACTATCATTCCTTGCCCCATGCCCCTTACCCTGCCTTCACTCCCCTCTACCTAATAATAAAGTAACTCTATTTTTCCCTATCCCACACCCTTATTGTGAATTAGCATCCACATATCAGAGAAAATTTTCTGCCTTTGGTTTTTTGGGTTTGGCTTATTTCACTTAGCATGATATTCTCTAACTCCATTCATTTACCAGCAACTGCCATCATTTCATTCTTCTTTAAAGCTGAGTAATATTCCATTATATATATATATACATCACAATTTCTTTATCCATTCATCTGTTGAAGGGCATCTAAGTTGGTTCCATAGTTTAGCTATTGTCTTGCAATTTATCTATTGAATTTTAAGCTATGCTATTTAAGCACTATAACAATGAAAAGATGTACAACTTAAAAGTCCATAGATAAATTGCAAGACAATTCTAGAAGGATATAAAATATCCAAAATAACCTAGGACTAGATCAAACACTTGTAGAGAAGGTTTAGTATGAGGACATTAAGAAAGTGATTATGTGGGGCAAAGGTACACTTGTCCATTGCTGGTGGAACTGCAAATTGGTACAACCACTCTGGAAAGCAGTATGGAGATTCCTCAGAAAAATTGGAATGGAACCACCATTTGTCCCAGTTATCCCACTCCTTGGTTTATACGCAAAGGACTTTATACCACAGTAACGCAACCACATCAATGTTTATAGCAGTTCAACTCACCATAGCTAAACTATGGAACCAACCTAGATGCCGTTCAACAGATGAATGGATAAAGAAACTGTGGTATATATTCACAATGGAATATTACTCAACCTTAAAGAAGAAGGAAATGATGGCATTTGCTGGTAAATGGATGGAGCTGGAGATTATCATGCTAAATGGAATAAGCCAATCCCAAAAAATCAAAGGTTGAAGATTTTCTCTAATATGCAGATGCTAATTCAAAGTAAGGGGAGAGGGGTCTAGGGAAGAATAGAAGTACTTTGAACTAGGTAGAGGGGAGTGAAGGCAGGGGAAGGATATGGGGGTAAGAAGGATAGTAGAATAAGTCTGACATTAGTACCCTATGTATATATGTGACTGCATGACCTGTGTAATTCTACATCATGCACAACCAGAAGAATGAGAAGTTATACTACATCTATGCCTGATGTGTCAAAATGCATTCTACTGTCATATGTAACTGATTAGAACAAATAATAAGAAGAAAGTGATTGAATTTTTCTACTAAAATGTTTTTAGGACTAAATGATGTCACAGTAGATTTCTAACAAGCCTATAAAAAAGGAGGTAATTCCAATGTTATGTAGTTCTTCCAGACCTCAGCAAAAGAAGGAATCCTCCCTGCGTGTTTTCTAAGACAACCTCCATACAGCTGATTTCGGGTCTGGCCACACCTCTTGGGGCTGATCTGTGGAGGCCCCCATCTTTCTCAGGTAGGCCCTTTCTTCCTTGCTACTTTGAGAATTCATGCACTCACCTCACCTCATCCTAGTGTTCCCATAAATATTTGCATTCCAAAATACAGAAATCGCATCTGATATCTTGTTTTTGAAAAGGTGTCGATGTCCAGAGAAACCGATGGCCCTGTTTGTCAGGAAGGAAAGGAGGAAAGAAGGAGGAGAGGGAAGAAATTAATAAGCACTGATCACCTACTATGTGCTTGCAAATCCACTCAGTATTCTTTACCAATCATATTATCCTGGCTTTTATAACTGTGGAAACTGAGGATAAGAGAAGCTGTAAGCAAAGTACAGGTAAAGAAAACTCTTCCATGAGGCCATACAGTTAATTAAGGATATATGTGAGATTTGAAACCAGAGCTTCCAACCAATCTCATCAGAGCATGTGCTTTTCTTTCTTTTTTCCCAACTGTCAGAAAGATTTTTCAAAATATTGAATTGAAACATATCTTTGTACTTATTATGGTTTGGATGTGAGGTGTCCACCAAAAGCTCACGTGTGCAACTATGCAGCAAGGTTCAGAGGAGAAATGATTGGGGTGTGAGAGTCTTAACCCAATCAGTGGATTAATCCCAGATGCGATTAACTGAAGTGGTAGGGTGTGGCTGGGGGAGGTGCAAGTGGGGCGTGGCTTTGGGGTATATATTGTGTATCTGGAGAGTGGAGACTCTCTCTTTCTGCTTCCTGATTGTGGTGATGTGATCTGCGTTCTTCCCCACCCTCTCCTGCCATGATGTTCTGCCTCACCTCAAGCCCTGAGGAATGGAGGTGGCCTAAGACTGAGAAGGTCTATTCTCAGTCCTTGTGCAGCCTCTGGTCTACTTCAAAGAGATCTGTCCTTCTCTACAACGCCCTAGAGCTTGTTTCCCGCCTCCGGCCTCCCAGCCTCTTGTCGGTCACCTTACCTCTGGCTCTCACTGAAGAGTTCAGGGTCACCATCACCTTTATTTTTTCAACAACAAAAGCGATAATGAATTTGCAGGTTAAGTATTTTTTTGTGCCAAATGCAACGGTCAGCTTGGGGACACCATGCTGTGGTGCGTGGCCTGCTGGGGCTTATGTTTTAGTGGGATTCAACAGTTGAATGCCGGTTACATAGTGGAAATAGTTGAAAAGTTCATCTTTAGCAGGGGATGAATTGGACATCTTCCCTAGGTTCACGTATGAATACACGACCTGTGTAGCTCACATCATGTACAGCCAGGAGAATGGGAAGTCCTACTCCACATATGAGTGATATGTCAAAATACACTCTACTGTCATGTATAACTAAAAAGAACAAATGAAAAAGTAAGACAAATAAGATCAAGATGAATAACTGGACCAGAAAAAAAAAAAAGAAAGTTTTGTCTTTAATGCCTAGGTTCTTCCTTGTGATCCCAATTTTGGGGACATCTGGGGTGAGGCCTAAGCATTCTCTTAAAGCTCCCCCTATAATCCCAATAGGCATACATCCCAGTTTAATGTGTTATCATCAAAGGGATTAATAAAAGTATGTTTGGGGTGGTTGCCAAAGGAATATATACTGGGTGCAGAATGTCAGAGAGTATGGCTTTGGGATAAAGGAGATACCTTGAAGCTGAGAGTTCTTCCCACCACCCCTCAGTTCACACCATGTGGCCACTGACAGTTCTGTCCATGGCTATGGTCAACTTGACCCCTTTTGGATAAAATTCCCAAGTGCCCTGATGGCAGGTCTCATGGCAGGCTTGCTACCATTCACCAGTGCTGTCCATACATTGTCCAATCTTGTTCTTACAGTGATCCTGGGAGGTGGGCAGGATGATTTTCACTTTACAAAGGAAGAATCAGGAAGGGTAAGTAGCATGCCGAAGTTCACGTAGCTGGGAGGTGAAAAGCCAGGGCCAAAGCTCGGCTCTTACCCGCCGTGCCGCATTCCAGGGACCAGGAGCTCAGGGCTGAGCAGATCAGCTGTGGAAAGGGCAGGAGGGAGTCCTAGAGCCACTCTGCCCACAGATGATGCCGATCAGGCCTGTGCTGTGACCTAACTCAGGCCGGTGGCTCTTGCCTCTCCAACTGTACAGGTTAAATTAAAAATAACCCCTTCCTCCCTTTTAGGACATGAGTGCCTTGGAGCTCAGCAGCCTTTCCTTTCTTTCCCATCCTTTCAGCATGGAAGTTGAGGAAGACTGTTCTTTACATCTGCCTTTCCCCTTTCAACGTGCTCCAAGGCTGCTGGAGGCACTTAGGGCTGGGTGAAACTGGGGACTGGCTGCTGTGGTCTTTGTTGCCACTCTCCTCTCTTGCACCCCGTTTTCCCCTTTGTGGAATCTAGAACTTTCCGCTTTTTAATCAAAACTTTCTTGGAAAGGATAGGATAAATCCATTACGCTACAGTGTGAGAGACTGATAGGATTTCATGTGCCACCTTTCCCAGGGACAGTTACATTTTAACAAGGGACAAGGAGTTCAATCTGGGATTCCGATACATGTGGATTTGAATCTTAGGCTGTCTACAGGTTATGTAATGCTTGGCAAGTAACCTAACCTCTCTAAGCTTCAATTTCCTCATCTCTAAAAAGAGAATAATACTTCAGAGGGTTGTGACGAGGATTAAAAAGATCTGAGACTGTGCCTAGCACAGTGTCTGGCATGTAGTAGGTGCCTGTTAAATGTTTGTGCCTTTTCCTCTCACTTCATGGCAGAATTCCAGCACGAGGCAATAGTTAAATTTATTTGGAAATTCGTTGCTTTGGAAATCTCTCAAGACTCATGTGGTCTCCCACTTCCTCTACTCTACAGGCTACACAGGTATTGTTAAGGAACACATTGAACTTTCCCCCAGGGATTCGTGCACACACACACACACACACACACACACACACACACACCACTCTCGGACCTACTCTTGTGGGATATAGGTATTTCACACAGGAAGGTCATGACTCTATTTCACATATAAGTTTCTTGTCAGCCTGTCCTTAGGAGACCCAGCCTCCTGTGAAACACATGAAAAGGTTAATATCTACTCTCCCACGTACAAAACATCTGGATATTGCCAGCATTTTGGAAGAAAGAGCTACCTGTGGTCTTTCTTTATGCAGAGGTCAAAATGCAGTTCCTCTGAATGAAAGACTGGAGCCTGTGTTCACAAGACATGTGGCTGAAATGCAAATATATTTCAGAGTTTGTGCCTTTCTTCTGATGCATTGAAGAGGTGGCTGTTTTAAAGAACAATGCAAAGCTGTTAATTATCAAGCTTTCAAGGAAGCTTTGTGCACAAGTTTGACTTTTATTATCTGTCTTTGTCAGCCTTGTAAAACATCCATTAGACTTTCCACTAAGGCAGAGAAACCAGGCTGACAATGGAAAGTGAGTTGTTTAATTGCTATTACCTTTGAAAATTTAAAGTGCCTTTTTTTTTTTTTTTTCTTTCATAATGCTTTCAGGGAAAGAAGCTTAAATTTGAGACGGAGGTTAGATAAGCTAAGGATGGAGATCTAGCCCACTGTTGCGAGAGAACTCTTCTGCTGTAGCAGACCCTGCCCAGCTACAGTTGGGTACTGATTAAACCTTGACTGTGTCAATGGGCCCAGGCTTGAAGTCACAGCAATTTGGGTTCAAAGCCCAGCCAGGCCACTTGCTGGATGACAGACCTTGGCCAGCTCTGTAATCTCTCCTCGGCAATGACCTCATCAGTGCAATCAGCAGAATGACAGGACCTCAAAGGGACTCTGTGAAAGTGAACAACAGAATTGATGTAAGCAAAAGTAGTTGGTCCAGAGCAATTAGTTGAGGACACAAAGTGAGCATCAGGGGCAGCACAGGAAAGAGCAGTCAGAGGGAAAATACCTTCGTGTGTGTGTGTGTGTGTGTGTGTGTGAGTGTGTGTGTGTGTGTGTGTGTGTGTAAGCCTGTCTTTAAAACTCAGAATACAAAATACAAAAATTCCAATGTATCTGTTTAGGCACCTCAGGGCAAGGGGTGCAAACATGAACCCCAACACCAGTACTAGCAAGAGGGGCCATTTACCCCTACCTGGTGATGTTAGTTCCCATCAAACGTAACATTTGCAGCAGCGGATTTGATGAGTTAATTCAAATCAAGTCAAGGCATCCTTGTGAGGTATCCGAGGATAGGTCATTTCGAGACATGTTTTCTGGGCTTTTTTTTTAAACTAGTTTTTCCTGGCTCCTGAACACAAGCTGTCCTCATCTATTTCCTAAGATAATCCATTATAAATTATGACAGACTCCCCAGCCTGGCGGGCGGCGCAGCCTGATGAGCTGCCCTGGTCTCACTTTTCTGTCCTGGTCATCTCCGACAAGTTCCATGCGTGACTGGTCAGGAGACGGCTAATTCGAGTCCACACATTTTTCAGATGAGCTTTATTTTATTTTTAATTTCCCCACAAACGCACACCAGGCGCAGATTTCGTCAGTTACAGACATAGCTCTCTAATCTGTGCCGCCCTTCCGTAGCTTGGACTACCAAATGAATTAAGGTCCAGTTACATATAAAAGTGATTATGATCAGCGAAATGTCTGCCCAGAGAGTCCTCTCAAAAGAGAGCAAAGATTTGAGGCTCTGATATGCCTCTCTGACCATCTTGGGACCATACACTATCCAATAAAAATGACCCCAACAACCACCTCCTAAAACCTACACTGCCTTTAGAGTTGACAAGTCGGCGCCTCCGGTGACTATGCAGCAGAGAAGTAAATGGCTTTCAACTGGGGGGAAATTATTTGTTTTGGTTTTTTTTTTTTTTTTTTTTGTCTTCATTCAACAAGATTTCTTTTTGAGACAACTGACTTCATCCTTTTGAAAGCTTCCTATTTCACCTTTGCAGCATCTGGCTTTCACTTAAAGCGAGGCAGCTTCTTCCAAATCCTGACGTTGGAGGGGCAGGATTCTGTGTCTTCTTTGGGACTGGTGTTAGGCTTACCCTGGCATTTCTCAGGAGAGCTCAAATCTGTGTGAACCCTATTTGCCCCTCAAAGCGGGTCAGAAGCACACCAAGTAGGCAGGGTGCAGAGACCCGTAAAGTTATAGCAGACCAGTCAGCGAAGTGACAGAGGCCATCTCCGCTGCTGCTAAAGAGTTCATAAGCTAACGAGGGGCAGGGATGGGGTGTGTGTGAAAATATTCTCAAGATCACATTTGCTTATGGCAAATTATCATCTCCATAAATTAACATGATATGAACAAGAACGAGAAAACAAAAAATAACATAACTGGGATAGTATCAGGAAACAAAGGACTGGGTTTTACCACCAAAAAAGTATGTGATCTTATATATTTTACCCACTCTTCTTGGACTTTTGTCCCCATAAATATAAAATCTAGAATATTCTGGACTTCTCTGACAAATGGCAAAAAGGGCTAGGGAACTCAGGAAGGCAATCTTCCTTTCCATTTGGAGTTTCTAGAACAATGATCCCAAAAGCATAACCAGGCTGACCCCAAGGGGGTCATCCAAGTAGCACACTCCCGCCTCCACCAGTCAGGTGGCTTAATGTGGAAAATTTCTCAGCTTTCTTTGCAGACCCCAAGGTAGACAAGGGAAAATACATTCAAGCCCTTTGATGTGGTTCTTGGTGGGGTGGAAGCCACTTCAAAAAGAGGTCCAGCAAGCTCTCTCAGATCTGACTCTCCACAGAGCCAGAGGGGGGTGGTAAAGGCCAGGCAATGCTACCCCAAAGGGCAGGAGCCAGGTTCACGCCTGCAGCCCCACCGCCCGCCAGGCTGGGGCCCAACCACCCTCTGGGACAAGCCAGCCTTGGTCGTCACCCAGCCTGAGAATCTTTTGAGCTCTTCCTGTCGCCATGCCCCATTCCTCCCTCTCCTCCTCTTTCTCCTCCCTGGCAGCTGCTCTGTTGTCAGATGTTTACCCAGAGGAGGACAGTCATGGGGAGGCTGAAAGTGAGATTGCTTCGGGAGGCTTCTGGGGCACATGGGATGGAGGCCCCCTCGTCCTCTCTGAGCCCCGATGGACTCCGTGAGTGTGCCCCAGTGCACGTCTGTTTTCACTGGTTGACTGGGGTCCGTGTCTCTGCCTTGCAAGGTCATTAATCCTAGATCAGCTCAGGTCAAGGGCTTTTTTCAGGAACATGGGTATCATCTGTGCTCTGAATGCCCCACCGCAGTGGTCCCAATTTATTGGGACATCCGGATTTTGTAACATCATTTTATAACTGTTCCCCCAACCCTGATTCCATCCTTCAGAGCTCTGAGGACATGTAACTGGAAGCCACTCCAGTTACTCTCCCCCTCTGTGGTGGACCCGTGTCACCTGCCACCCTGGCATCATCACCCAGGCATGCACTGTCACACTCCCAACCGGAATGTCAGCTTGCTGTTTGAGATTCACACCGACACTGGGTCCCCAGAGGGCTCCTCCTGGAGCCAGGGCGGCCTGCGCTTGGGAACACATGAAAGCACAGGAGTCCCCTCGCTTCTTGGCAGCACTTCAAGCACTAGCCCAATGAAGAGATCTTGACAGCATACTTGTAAACTCCACAGGCCCCAAGGGCTCAAGCACCACGATATTTATGCCCACGGGGTGGAGAGCCAAAACAGTTGGGTTGTTATGCAGACACAGGTCTCTGAGTGGGACCAGCATTTCTGACACCTGTTAATTGGCATTTGAAAGAACTGAGCTGAGGTGGGCGGTGGCCTGGAGCCTCTGCCAACCTGTACCTGAACGGTGGGGAGTGCAGCTAGGTTTTGGTCTTCAGGATGATCACAGATTCCCTTGGAGGGAGGGATGAGCAAAGGAGTCCAAGAGTTACCAGTAGGGATAATCAGAGAAGGAAGAAAATAGGAAGGAGGGTGAGAATAAAAGTAAGTGACCAGGAGAAGAGGGAAAGTAAAAAATAGAGACAGGGTGAATATTTTTAGATTTGCTAGCACAGAGGTTTGTGCTATAGTGCTGGGTCCCTGTGTGTGCAGGTTGGGATACGATCTCCTTGTCCCCTTCTCTCCTGGGGCAAAATGTCCCATTCTTCCTTAAAGGCCAGCTTCAGAACCTCCTCCTCCAAAAAGTACCCTTGGAATATTCCAGATCTCTGAGCTAGCTCTTCCTTCTGTAACTCCTATTTGTAACCTTCTGTTTGGCACTTCACTAACCTCCCTTAAAATCACCTCTCCCTCTCCCACAAGTTTTAACCCCTTGTTATGAGACACTTTTTCTATAGTGCCCAGTGCAGCCTTAGACTTCAAGTAGCGTCTCCGTACCCACAGCTGATGGACTGGTTTTCTCCCTCTCTCTGGATATCTGTTTTTCTTTTACAGTTCCCAACCGACTCCCACTCCACCCAGCAACTTCCACGCAGCAAACCCCCAATCTGTCTTCACAGAGCCTCAAGCTGATTAAGAGGGCTCTGTGAATCTCTTTCCTGCATCTATCTCAGAATTTGAAGGCTCTCCTCCACTGCACTTGATCTTAGGCAACCCTAAGTTGAAATGGCTTAGCAAAAATGGTTTATTAACCCTCAAAACTTATTCAGAATTTTCCTAGCTATGGTCTGATTAATGCTACAAAAGTCAGTTTTCGCATTAGTTGTTTGCATCTGGAGTCCACGGAAACTTTCTAAATGAATACATTCACTCATTCATCAGACACATCTGGAGCACTAATACAAAGTGGCACTATTTGAGGTGCTGGGGAGTCTGCAGGAAACAAAAGCATATAAAAACCCTTATCCTCAAGGATCTTATATCGTGGTCAGAGAGGCAGACAACCTACAAATCAGTGAAAATATCTGATATCCTAAGTACCAGAGGAAGGAATAAAATAGAGAGGGGAAGTAGGGTCCTGGGATGTGTAGGGATTGGAGATAGGTTGATTCTGGGAGACCTTGTTTAAGACCTGAAGGAGTGAGAAAGTAAAGTATTTCCAGGCTCAAGGTAAGATGGGACTTGGTGTCTTAGAGAACAAGAAAGCCAGAGACACTTGAGCAGAGTGAGCAATAGGGAGAGCAAGATACTGATTGGTTTCCTCCAACAGCATACCGGTGGTACACTGAGTTCATAAAAGTCTGAACTGTAATCCTAATTCAATAATATCATTTACAGGGTGCCTGTACTAATTTTTTCAACTGCCCTTAGTTGTGGTTCTGTGGAAATATTCCCCTGAGTGTCACCTGGGCAGTGCTAGGAACATACAGAGCCCACTCAGCATACCACAGGGGCCCAGCAGATAAGACGCAGAGACTAGTAGACAAAAATCTCCTTCCTAGGGACAACTCAGAATATCAGAACCATCTCCTGATTTGCAGCCTCGGGGTGATTTGTTGCTGACTTTTGTTTTTTGTCCTTGAACAAGTTGTATAATTTTCCTGGTCCTTGATTTCTTGGAGATGATTAAATCTGTTTTACATTTGTTGTGAAAATTAAATGAGGTTAGTGTCCAAGAAAGAGCCTTGTAAAACCCCAAATGTCTACCGATCTGAGCTGTCATGATTTCAGGTGAGTTACTCTCTCTGTCTTCTCTGTCAAGGAGTTAAGGGACAAGGGCTCAGAAATAGGCACCTCCCAGGAAAACTTTCATATGTAGAAGTTGCTGGTAAGTTAAACTGCCTAATTTTTTCTGAAAGAGGTGATGGGTTAGGCATTTTCAGAATAGTGAGTAGCTCAGCTAAAAGATGTAGATTGAAAAGAAACAGGTCGATGATGAAGAAAACCGATGACCACAGTGGAGGTTGTGGAATGGAATCTGAAGAAAGGTATATAATTTGTTTAAAAAACAAAACAAAACAAAACAAAACAAAAAACAAACAAGAGGACAGATTCAAACACATCACTACACAGGAAAATTCACATTTTCCCTTTCTCTGCCTTCCCTGCATTCTTCAGAATTGATTTCCCAGAGTGTTTAAGTTGCCCAGAGCCCAGACCACAACCATCCAGTCCCTCCCCAGCCTGCCTGTCTTCCCTCCAAGGCCCTTTAGAACAGAAACTTGGACTCTGGGCAGGAAGAAAAACTTGAAATGACAGAGAACTCACTTCTTCATTATAAGGCAGGCTGTTCATTCTGGAGAGCCCTTGCTACTAGAAAGTTCTTCCTTATAACCACATAAAATCACCTAAAATCTGCTTCCCTGTGATCTCTACTGCTGTCCCAGGTCACTCTCCAAGGTACTCAGAGGAACTCTAACTCAATCTTCTTCCAAAATACAACTTTTCAGGTTTTTGAAGATAAATTCTAGCCTACTCCCTAATCCCCACATGTTCAGTTTAAGATTCTCCTTAGCTTTTGTGTTCTTCAGTTTCACTATGCAATAGCCAAGCTTCATGTTGTTGTTATTGGTGTTGTTATTTTGTGTTTTGTTGCTTTTTATTCCGCCGTGGACACAGTCTGTGTAGAAGAAGAGCAGCTCAGGATTTACGACCTTCTCCAGTTCTCAAAAATTTCTAGCCATTTCTTCTTCACCTGTTAATTCTCCCCCAGTTACTAATTCTTTGGCTGAAATGACTGGACATTTCAACCTTCCACAGGCCTTCCATCTCCATCTCTCTGAGTTGTGTTCTGAATGGATTCATCAGAATCATCTTCCAGTTCACAAATTCTCTCTTTGACCATGACCAGTGTAGTGTTTATCCAATACCATTTTACACAATTCTGTTTATACATTTTAATTCCCTGTTATCCACAGGAACTGAATTTCAGTCCACCTCATCTGTAAGGCTGTAGGCAAGTGGCAAACAATACCTTGATCAAGGTGAAGTCAGGACAAATTGCAGGTAGGAAGAAGAGAAGTCATCAAAAGCCAGTCGGGAGGAGTGAGAAGAAACAGGAGGACTATTCATGATTTGGCTTTGGAGGTGATTCTGTGCAAAGCATTCCAACAGCAGAATCCGTACCTGCCTCCTCCACCAAGTGTGGGATACAGAGGACAAATAAATTTCCAGATTGAGGGCAGGCCTGTGAAAGTGGATGGTGGCTGACTTCAGTGAATACCCGAGCCCCTTTCATGCAAGGGCAGACATGTCTTTCCAAATTTTCTAGCCAGTGCTAAAAAAATTATCTGAAATACTGCTTATTTCAGCAATGAGAAAATATTTTACTATCTTTTATGCTGATTAACCAACTTGATCTGGGAAGCTGAAGTCTTTTCTGTTTCCTTCTCTGTGGTGTACAGTCCTGAGTAGGTGTCTCCCAACATCCATTAACACAGATTATAGTTAACTTGCCCTCACACTCACAGGTACACCTGGGAAGTTACAGGTACTATAGCAAGACAAGCAGGAGACTGGAAAAACCTATATTTGTCAAACAAAATCTAAGGATAAGGGTGAATTGCAGTCACTTGTTTAAATGGAGGAACAAGCAGTGCTTTTTCAGAGTTCAATGATTCCTATTTCATGTTTTGTTTATTATGATCCTGTTTTGGTCCAGAAAATGACTCAGTTACCACTCAAATTTGCTCACTCCATCACCCACCCACTCAGTCTTCAAGAGATATTTTCTATATTAAGAATTCCTGTTTAGACTTGAAACTTCAGAGTTAGAATAGAAGAAATATTTAAAAAGAATGGAAGAAATATATAAAACCATGAAACTATATACCTTCGTCTGTATTTCTTTCGAATTCTAGTTTGTTTAGTGAGGTTGGATAGTAAGCGTCCACCTTAGGTAGTACTTTGCTCCAGCCCTAAACTCATTCTAACTCTCCTGTTAGTTTACCAGAAAGACCCTGAGCTTCATCTATTGGCATGTTTTGAACAAAGTATGGGGTCGGGGGTGGGATTCAGGAAACCAGTAAACATGCAGACCTATCAGAATAACAAAGGGTGTTACTGGCAGGTGTAGACATCATCCTTCCTTCTTGATTTGGCCAAACACCTTCCATTTTATCATTTTTATTTGGCTGCTACATGTAAAAAAAAAACCATATGAGATGAGGGACTAAGTGCCTGGATTCAAGCTTCTACTTTCACTTAACCAGCTGGGTGTGTTTGGTGAGTCACCTGAAATCTCTCAAGACCAATTTACTAATCCATCAAATAGGGCTAGTGAGTCCACTCTGACTCACAGGGTAGTTGTTGGATCAAATGGTAGATGGAGCATAGTTTGCTTTATAAATTATAAAGCATTCTATGAGCATAAAGAAGCATTTGTATTAGCCATGCACACGCACTGGAATATTTCTTGTGAACATATCTTATATTTCCAAGTAGACTTGAGGATTCTAGACAGGGAAGGCTACAGGCTGTATGTCTTCATGGTGCCAAACACCATGCCTCACACCTGCTGGCACTGAATGTGTGAATGAAAGAATGAGATTATTTTAAAAGGAGAAGGTGGCAAAATTCAGCTTGGTGTTTTATAGTATGCCTTAGAAAGAGAATCAGCCTCACTCATTCTACAAAAGTTATTGAAGACCTGCTATGGTCAATGTTTTGTGTTTAAACATAGGATGAACAAGAAGTGATATCTGCCTTCAGGAAATCAAGTGAATAAAAGACTAGAAGGAAAATCTACACTGAATGCAAAGAAGAGGTTACCATTCCTATTCCAGGAGGGTTGGGGGTAGAAATGAGAAGAAGGAAGAGTTTGTACAGAAGCTGTTGCATGAACTGAGCTGAGTCCTGAAAGCTGAGAGAGTGCTGTGGTCTGCATGGATGTATCCTCCCAAACTCACAGGTTGAAACCTATTCCCAATGTGATGGGATCAAGAGGTGGGGCTGAGGATGTGACTAGGCCATGGGATGGGACCCTCAGGAATGAGATCAGTGTCCTTCTTATGTAAAAGATTTGAGGAGAGCCAGGGTTGTGGCTTGGTGGTAGAGTGCTTGCCTCACACGTGTGAGTGTCCTCAGCACCACATAAAAATAAAGGTATTATGTCCAGTTACAACTTAAAAAAATATTAGAAAAAAGATTTGAGTAGCTTGTTCGCCCCTTCCTTAGTGTGAGGCTTCTCCAAAAAGTCGTCATCTATGAGGAATTATGTCCTTATCAGGCATTACTGTACCTTAATCTTGGACTAGGTGAAACTAGAAAAGGTCTTTTCCCACTCTTCTAAGAAAGGGAATTTTTTTTTCCCAATGCACACTTCTGACTTTTCTCTATACTAGTGAAGATGCAGTGGTTTCCCTATTGACCAATTAGAAGAGAATAGTTGGGCATGTTCTGCTCAGCCCTGTCCTCCTTCTTCCTCTTGAACCAAGAATGTCTTCCTCACAGGAGCCCCTGCTCCTCTGTGCTCCAAGTCAAATGCCTGGGACAATGGGTAGCTGCCTTATTTAGCGGGTCAGTTGGCAGGTGCCTTGGGCTCTCATACTAAGCTGTGATCTTCAGTTTTTCAGTGATGAGGTGATATTCTACCCCTGTTTATACTCTTCATTTGTTTTGAACTTGTGCAGAGCCCACATGCATTGGATGCCCCATCAGGTAGATGAGAGTCAGAACAGGGAATGGTCTGGAATACTTTGCCCAGGGTCTCAGAATCATGTGGTACAAAAGGTCTCCACAACAGTGAGGATGGGCAGAGAGGCTGCAACAGCACACAATGCCCACAACTTTGGAGGCTGAGCTTGGATCTGGTGTGGAGAGAACTGGGAGCCAGTCCCAGCTCCGTCACTACTTACTAACCATCCCGATGAGTGGGTGGAAGACACTTCAACTTTCCAGGCTTTAGGACTCCTCTGCAGAGTGAATTGGTTTATGAAAATCTTGAAGGATCTTCTCAAATTGTATAAATTTTTTTTTAAAAAGGAAAGATTTCCTCACAAGAGGAAGTTCTGAGCATTGGGGCAGACTGAACACTGGAGCATATTCTGGGACTTCTTTCCTTAGAGAGCTAGGAAAAGCAGTTGGTTTAGCATCCAATTTACATGAGCAATTTGATAGGCATATGGCGGGTACGCTGTTATGATCATACACGCACTACACATTTGGTTCTCTTGCCCACCTATGGGATGGACAGGATTATCATTCCTATTTTACAGACAAAGAAACCAAGTTTAAATAAATAACCTCTCCAGAAGCAACACATAAAGTGTCAGTGCTAGGCTTTGAACTTTGATAGTGGCACCACAGTTGTACCCTCCAACTCCACACTGCATCACCTCCATGATAAGGGGCAGCTCCTTTCACAAGAGCCCATCACGATCCATAGAGTCTCAGGAGGGACCCAGTTTGCAGCTTCTAGGACACGTGCAAAAGGCAGGTGCTTGGCTAGTGTGAGAAAACAAACTCTTTTGGCTCTCTCTTAGCTCTGTGCCCTAGGTTTTGACATTCAGGGGTGAGAAGCATTTGTTTGGCAATTAATAATGCACTGCCTTATGACATCTCTAGTATTGATGTCTTTATTGTTGTTCAGTTCTATGCACCTGTGATTTTTATCATCCCCTGCTATTGACTGCATACTGACCATTTCCCAGACACTTTTCTACATGTTTTATGTGTTTATTCCCCTTAATATTCACAACAATCCTTCAAGGCAGGCACTATTATTATTTCCAACTTACAGTTGAGAAAACTGATATATAGAATGAAAGATACTATAATATGCTCATTGGACAAAGACATTGACAGCATATACTAGGTTCTCAATAAATATTTTCAAATGGGTTAGTTGAATCAAGTTTCTTTGTTTCAAAGATTTCCTTTCTCAGGTCTTTCCATAGTCTTCCATTTTTTCTCTACTTTTCCCTATCCTTCTTATATTTCTTTTGCAACCTGTGTCTAAAATGCTGATTGACAAGCAAATCAGCCACATAAGTGTTCATTGTTCTTACATGAACATTCTGGAAGGATCTGGAGAAGCCACAGGAGCTCTCCAAATCCAGAACAGACCCAGCATCATGCATTAATTATGCACCAATTGACTAACATATTGGTAGTGTGTTGGTTGACTTTCAATCTGCTGATAAACATTCGTGCATTCTTTTATGAGGCCTGATGGGTAGGATTCTTTTTGCTTTTATTATTTGTTTATTTGTTTGTTTTTCCAAATCCCTAACTTTTGACTTCTCTTGTTAATCAGAAGCAGAAATAGAACAGACTAAAAGGAGCACAATGAGTTGGGGATCTAGGAAAAAAATAACTTTTTCTCTCTGCTCCTTAAAAATTGTGAGAACTGTATGTCAATTCTACAGCCACAATTTCCATTTTTATTTTAGGATACAACAATGAGATTTTGTTTTTTGCAGTGGGGATGCATCCACTCTGGACATGCCCGTCAACATTAGCATTGTGCTTTGCAAACCAACACAAGCTGGCTATAGCTGGGGCAACAACCTGCAATGACAACATGCCCACTGCCTCTTGTGGACAGACTTAAACCCATTGTGTACAAACTTAGTTGTCAATAAGAAGAGTTAACACAATAGGCTCTTTGTCTTTTCATTGTTGACACTTCTTTGGTGAACACTCTGCTTCAAATTGCAGTCAGAAAAATTTCAAATTCAACCTTGGTTATGTTTCCTTTGGCTTCACTTGTGACATGTCTCTAAATAAATGTTAGCATTTTGCAACTTTGAAAAATACCAGGAATACACATTTATTCATAAAACCCAGGGAATTCTAAGCATCAGAACATGAGCCATAACTCCCTGACCCTTTACGTGGAGGATTAGCATGCACAGCCTCCCTCGAACGCATGCTGAGGCCGTTCCAGATTGGGTGGTACACCTGGCCATCTGGAGAGGAGCTGCATCAGCTTAGTGACAACTGCTGTGAGGAAACAGTTTCAGTTCTCTGAAGGAAGGCCTACATTCTCAAATGGTGCATTGCCCCAGAATGTACAGTCATGTCACCTGCACTGACTGGTATGAAGAAAATATGGATACACTGAATGCATGAAGAAACAGTGGCACTCATATAATCCTGTGTCACAATTGGGAGCTATGTTCTAAACTTCCCAAGAGTTCTACTCACAACAGTGAGAGCTGGTGAGGCAGTCTATGATTTTCTTGGGATGGATTTCACCCATGTTAAAAGTTGAAGGCAGTTGGCACAATGGCACACATCTGTAATCCTAGTGGCTTGGGAAGCTGAGGCAGGAGGATCGTGAGTTCAAAGCCAGCCTCAGCAAAAGCAAGGTGCTAAGCAACTCGGTGAGACCCTGTCTCTAAAATAGGACTGGGGATGTTGGTTGAGTGCCCCTAAGTTCAATCCCCAGTCCTTTCCCCATACCCCCAAAAAGTTGAAGGCTGATAAATAATATGAAGAAGCAATTCACAGGGAAGGAAACACAAATGACTACTACATATATAATAAAGGGAGCTACCATGGTGGTTATCAGGGAAATGAAAGTGAAGACTATACCAAGTACTATTTTATGCCAACAGGGAATCAGGCATTAGATGTCTAATACCAGTAAGTGATGGTATGGCCGCCCAACAATGGGAAATGCCCTGCTGGTGGGAGAACACATTGTTTCAATTTGGAGAAAAATATGACATTATTTAGTGAAGGTGAAGGAGTACATTCATTCCCCGTGTTCCAGATAGTTTTCTATTAGAGCAAGCACACGGGGTATGCACATAGTTATGTGGAATAAAACAAAACAATGCAAACAATCTAATGTCTATTAGCAATCCATAAGTAAGTGATGACACTTAAACAAATAATTTTATTTATTTGTTTATTTGTTTGTTTATGCGGAGGTGAAAATGAGCAAGTACTATTTGCATCAATGAAAGTGAAGCTCATAAAATGTTAAGGAAAAGAAGCTACTTATGGACTACTAAATGGAAAATGACACCACTTAAATACAGTTTAAGAATGGTCAAAAATGTTACATATTCCCTGCATCAATATATAAAATAGAAAAACACAAAGAAATGTATGGGAATGAAATTCACAAAATCCTAGATGGTATAGGCTCCTGGGTTGTGAAACGCAGTGAAGAAAGAGAAGACAGAGGATTATCTGTTACACTGGTAATTTTCATTTCTTTGGTTGAGTTAATACTCACTATAATCTTCTTTATCATTTCAGATGTCTTAAATGTAACATATTTAAAGATGTACTTTTCACATATCAGTTTCAGAGCTAACAAAGCCCTTAGAAATAATATTGTTCAACAATTTCCTTATACACATAAGGAAAATTACCAACATCAGAAATGAAAGAAGAAATATGAAGACACAGAAATCCAAGGAATTAGAAGAGATTACCATGAAAAATTACTCACCAACAAATGGGTTACCTAGAAGAAATAGATAAGTTCCTAGTAACAACCTACCAAAACTGAATTACAAAGAAACAGAAAATTTGAATGGACAGGTAGTGCATAAGGTGATTGAATCAATAATCTAAAACCTCTGACAAAGAAAGGCCAGGACCAGATGGCCCTCACTGGAGAATCCTAACAAATATTTAAAAGAGCACTAATGCCAACCCTTCTCAGACTCCTCGAAAAAATGAAGAGCAGGGAACAGTTTGAAACACATTCTATGAGGTCAGCATCACTTTAATACCAAAATCAGACAAGCACACTGCTAAGAAAACTGTAGAACAGTATCTCTGATGAATTTTGATGCAAAAATCCTCAACAAAATACCAGCAAGCAGAATCACCGTCACATTAGGAGGATCACACACCATGACCAAGTGGGATGCAAAGATTGTTAACATAAGAAAATCAACTGATGCTATTTTATGGTTTGGATGTGAGGTGTCCCCAAAAAGTCATGTGTGAGACAATACAAGAAGGTCTAGAGGAGAAATGATTGGGTTGTGAGAGCCTTAACCCGAGCGGTGAATTAATACCGATAGGATTAACTGAGTGGTAACTAAAGGCAGGTAGGGCATAAATGGAGGAGGTGGGAGCTGGGGCATGGCTTTGAGGTATATATTTTGTATCTGGTGAGTGGAGTCTCTCTCTCTCTCTCTCTCTCTTCTGTCTGATCATAATGTGAGCTGCTTCCCTCTGCCACACTCTTCCACCATGATGTTCTGCCTCACCTTAAGACCTAAGTAATGGAGCCAGCCTTCTATGGACTCAGTCCTCTGAAACTGTGAACCCCCAAATAAATTTCTTTGTCCCTAAAATTGTCCTGGTCAAGTCTTTTAGTCACAGTAGAGAAAAAGCTGACTAAAACAGTTATACAGCACATTAATAAAATGAAGGAAGAAAGTTCCATGATCATCTTGACTGCTGTAGAAAAGGCATTTAACAAAACGTAACACCCATTTATGATAAAAACACTCAACAAACCAGGAATAGGAAAAAAACTGTTTCAACATACCTGAAAAGGCCACGACTGGTCTGGGAATGTAATTCAGTGGTGGAGTGCTTGGCTAGCCTGTGTGAGACCCTGGGTTCAATTCCTAGTACTGGGTAGGGGGACTTCTTAAAACAAAAGCTCACAGCTAATACCAGACTCAGTGGTGAGAAAATGAAAGCTTTTCTTCCAAGACTAGGAACAAGGCAAGAATACCCACTCTTGCCATTTCTGTTCAATATAGGGCTCTAAGTATTAACTAGAGCAATTGGATAAGAAAAAAATAAAAATCATCAATGGGAAGGGGAGAAGTAAAATTATCTTTGTTGACAGAAGGCATGATCTTATATGTAGAAAACCCTAAAGATTGTAATCACACACAATGGTTTGAACTAATAAAAAAAAAAAAAAAAAAACAGCAAAGTTGCAGGCTACAAAATCAATATTCAGAAACTACTTGCCACTGTGTGTACCTCCAGCGCCTGGGCTCCCCGTCTTCCAATGCAGGGCTCCCCTGCCGCCTCCATCTTGGGACACTGCAGTTGCTGTCACAGCTTCCTTGATGTGGTAGCCTCCACCTTGGGACACTGGACAGGGCTGGAGGAAGCTGCTTGTCATAGCAACACCCACCACAGCACTGCATCTCCAAACAGGTCACCCAATGCCACAGAACAGTCTGCCCTCACTGCCCCATCTCTGAAAGAGGCTGCCTCCATCTTGGGACACCTCTGCTGCCATCTTGGGTTACCTCTGCTGCTGACCTCGCCATCTTTGTTTGGAGGAGTTTCCATTTTGGGACACTGACCAGGGCCTGGAAGCCCAACATCCAGGTACCTACAAGTTTGCCACTGCCACCACCACCACCTACTAGGGACACAGCCGCTTCCCATCCAGGGACAACAAGCAGAACCTGGAAGACCATCACCAAGGTTCCTGCAGGTTAGGTTATACTTGAAGTCTTCCTGCTAGATGTGCTATAGCCACCACCTTGATACAGAGGCAGGAGAGATCCTTGCACAGGGACAGTAGGTTAGAAGAGGGTGTGAGGGTATCTTGATCCCAGCTTGCCCAGCCAACCAGCCAAGCACCCACCAGGTTCACAGGTACAATTCAGGTGGCACTTGCTAGGACCCAATACCAGCCTGGTCTCAAACTCCCATCAACTGATCACCTGGTCCCACTGGTTTGGCAATCGACAAGGGCCCTCTGACTCCCTAATCCCTAGTCTCCCAACTCCCCGAAACACCAACCCAGCCCAGCACTTGCAACCACATAGCCAGCCTGCAACTCTCAATGCCTGGTCCTGATCTGCCCAATACAGATCAGCTACCATGGCGGGTGCGCAGGTCCTGGTGCTCAGCCCTCAGGACCTTGGAGAGAGAGGTTCTTGATAGGGAAGTCAAAAGGGTGGGGGCAAGAGAGATGCCATTCAGAGAATAAGTGAGAGACCAGAAATTTGGGGGTCCACCGGCAATGTAAGGGGCTAAGACCAGGCTCCCATGTTACACGAGTGAACTCCAAAGGAGATTGCCAGGGTGGAGTCTTCCAGCAGGACCGGCAATTGCTATAAATGGCCTCCAGGAGCTCCTCGATCAAGACTAACCCTCCCACCCTAGTAACTTTCACCATTCTGGGGGTGGCGATATCAGCAAACTTCAGACAACCCCACCTATCAGATGAGAAGGAAGCAAGAAGATATTGAACTCCAAAAGAAACAATTGTTTAATTTTCTTTTGAGATTTTTTTTCTTTTGTTTCCTATTCTCACATCCCCCAAAATTTTGAAGCCAAGTACTTTTCATGCATTAGGCTACTGAGGACTGGGATGTCTGAATAGTATATTACAGGTTTTTTGTATTTTTTTTAATTTTTACATTTTTCTTTTCTTTTCTTTTTATTTATTTATTTATTTTTCACTCCCTCTCTCTATTTTCCTCTACTTATATGTTTCCCTGGAGTCTCTTTTTCTCTTTTTTCCTGCTAACAGTCAGCTTCTTTTAATTCCTTTATCACTGTTCCTATGATCTAATACCTTTATAGTCTCACTTCCTACCTCATAAACATCACATCCTATAACCCCCCAGTTCTCTCCTTGTCCACCATTAGAAATTGTAGACCCTTTTGCAAACCTACTGTGTATAGTGTAGATAATAATCAAACACATCATTTCTGTTGTGACAAAACTAAAAATGTCTTAATAGGAGCTATTAGGTTTAAGGCTGTATATTTTTTGCATTGGGTGCTGTTAATATTGATCTTCCCCTGAAAGGTGCAGTATTGGAAACCTGCAGGAACACTGTAAGTCTGTAGGGTAGAAGTTGTAACACTACTAGAGGGGAGCACACGTGGACAACATGAAAAAACAAGGGAAGAAAGTGCCCCGAACAAACCAAGATGCTACAGTAATAGAATCTGCTGATAGCACAGCAGAAGAACTGTCAGAGAAGGAGTTCAGAATGTAAATAGTTCACATGATCTGCAAGGTAAAGGTTGATATAAGAGAGCAAATACAGGTTCTGGAAAAAACAAACAAACAGAAATCCTTGAAATGAAGGAAACAATAAACCAATAGAAAGCATTACCAACAGACTAGCCACTTGGAAGATAGAACCTCAGGCAATGAAGACAAATGTACAATCTTGAAAATAAAGTGGAGATGGTAAGAAGCCATAAATAGAAACTCCAAGAATTATGAGATAACATGAAAAGACCAAATTTAAGATTTACTGGGATAGAGGAAGGCATAGAGATACAAACCAAAGGAATGCACAACCTTTTCAATGAAATAATATCAGAAAATTTCCCAAAACTAAAGAATGAAATGGAAAATCAAATACAGGAGGCTAACAGGACATTGAATGTATAAAATTACAACAGATCCACACCAAGACACATTATAATGAAAATGTACAACATACAAAATAAAGATAGAATTTTAAAGGCCTCAAGAGAAAAGTATCAGATTACATATGCAGGGAAATCAATTCAGATCTCAGCAGATTTCTCAACCCAGACTCTCAAAGCTAAGAGGTCCTAGAACAACATATACCAAGCTTTGAAAAAAATGGTGACAACGAAGAATCTTTTTTTTTTGCAGTGCTGGGGATTGAACCCAGGGCCTTGTGCTTGCAAGACAAGCACTCTACCAACTGAGCTAGATTCCCAGCCTCCAACCAAGAATCTTATATCCAGCAAAATTAAGCTTTAGATTTGGTGACAAAATAAAACCTTCCAAGATAAACAAAGTTAAAAGAATTTACAACTAGAAAGTCTGTACTACAGAACATTCTCAACAAAATATTCCATGAAGAGGAAATGAAAAAAAAAAAAAAATGAAAATCAGCAAAGGGAGGAACTACACTAAAGGAAAATCCCATCAAAGGAGAAACCAAGTCAAGCTAAACACCAAAAATAAGCCAAAATGACTGGGAATACAAATCATATGTCAATAATAACCCTGAATGTTAATGGCCTAAATCAATCAAAAGACACAGACTGGCAGACTGGGTTAAAATAATAATAATAATATGCTGCCTTCAAGAGACTCACCTCCTAGGAAAAAACATCCACAGACTAAAAGTGAAAGAACAGGAAAAAAACATATCACTCACATGGATTGTGTAAACAAGCAAGGGTTACCATCCTCATATCAGATGAAGTGGACTTCAAACCGAAGTTATTTGGAAGGGACAAAGAAGGACATTTCATACTGTTTAAGGGAATCATACATCAACAAGACATAACAATCATAAATACTTATGCCCCAAACCATGGAGCCTCTATGTACATCAAACAAACCCTTCTCAATTTCAAGAATCAAATAGACCACAACATAATAATACTGGTTGACTTAACACACCTCTCTCACCACTGGATATGTCTTCCAAACAAAAACTAAACAAAGAAATTATAGAACACAATGATAGAATTGATAATTTGTAACTCAACAGACATATATGGAATATTTCATCCATCAATGAGTGAATACACTTTGTTCTCAGCAGCACATGGATCCTTCTCTAAAATAGAATATATGTAATGCTACAAAAACCTCTTAGTAAATACAAGAAAAATAGACATATTATCCTGTATTCTATCAGACCATAATGGAATGAGATTAGAAATCAATGATAAAATAAAAAAACAGAAGCCACTCCAACACCTGGAGACTAAATAATATACTATTGAATGATGAGTGGATAGCAGAAGACCTCAGGGAGGAGATAAAAGAATTCTTAGAGGTCAATGAGAACAGCAATATGACATATCAAAATCTCTGGGATGCTATGAGGGTAGTCCTCAGAGGAAATTTCATTGCACTGAGTTCATTTATTAGAAGAATAAAAAGTCAACAAATAAATGACCTAACATCATATCTCAAAGTTCTAGAAAAAGAAGAACAAATCAACACCAAATGTAGTAGAAGACTGGAAATAGTTAAAATCAGAGCTGAAGTCAATGAAATAGAAACAAAAGAAACAATTGAAAAAATTGACAAAAACTTTGGTTCTTTAAAAAATAAATAAAATTGATAAACCCTTAGCCACACTAATGAAGAGGAGAGAGAAAACTCAAATTACTAAAATTCGTGATGAATAAGGAAATATCACAACAGACACTATTGAAATATAGAAGATAATTAGAAACTATTTTGAAAATTTATACTCAAATAAAATAGAAAATCTTGAAGACAATGACAAATTCCTAGAGATATGTGATCTACTCAAACTGAATCAGGAGGACACACACAATTTAAACAGATCAATTTCAAGCAATGAAATAGAAGACACCATTAACAACCTACCAACCAAGTAAAGCCCAGGACCAGATGGATTCTCAACTGAGTTCTACAAGAACTTCAAAGAATTAATACCAATACTCCTTAAGTTATTCCATGAAATAGAAAAGGAGGGAACCCTTCCAAACTTATTCTATGAGGCTAGTATCACCCTGATACCAAAACCAGACAAAGACACATCAGGGAAAGGAAACTTCAGAGCAATATCCCTGATGAACACAGACACAAAAATTCTCAATAAAATTCTGGCAAATCACATACATATTAAAAAGAGTGCACCACAATCAAGTGGTGTTCATCCCAGGGTTGCAAGGTTGATTCAACATATGGAAATCAATAAATGCATTTCATCACATCAATAGACTTTAAAATAAGAATCATATGATCATCTCAGTAGATCCAGAAAAAGCATTTGACAAAATACAGCACCCCTTCATGTTCAAAACACTAGAAAAATGAGGGATAGTAGCAATATACCCCAACATTGTAAAAGTTATCTATGCTAAGCCCAAGGCCAATATCATTCTAAATGGAGAAAAATTGAAAACATTCCCTCTAAAAACTGGAACAAGAGAGTGATGCCCTCTTTCACCACTTCTAGTCAACATAGTCCTTGAAACTCTAGCCAGAGCAATTAGTCAGACCAAAGAAATTAAAGAGATATGAATAGGAAAAGAAGAAATCAAACTATCACTATTTGCCAACAATATGATTCTATACTTAGAGGATCCAAAAATTCCACTGTAAAACTTATAGAACTATTAAATGAATTCAGCAAAGTAGCAGGATATAAAACCAATATCCATAAATCAAATGCTTTTCTATACATCAGTGATGAATCCTCTGAAAGAGAAACTAGGAAAACTACCTAATTCATAATAGCCTCAAAAAATAAAATACTTGGGAATCATTCTAACAAAAGACGTGAAGGACCTCTACAATGAGAACTACAGAACACTAAAGAAAGAAATTAAAGAAGACCTTAGAAGATGGAAAGATCTCCCATGTTCTTGGATAAGCAGAATTAATATTGTCAAAATGGCCATACAAAATGGCGTTATACAGATTTAATGCAATTACAATTAAAATCTCAATGATATTCCTCATAGAAATAGAAAAAGCAATCATGGAATTTATTTGGAAAAATAAGACACGCAGAATAGCCAAAGCAATCCTTAACAAGGAACATGAAGCAGGAGTCATCACAATACCATATATTAAAGTATACTATGGAGCTATGGTAACAAAAACAGCACAGTATTGGCACCAAAATAGACAGGCAGACCAATGGTACACAATAGAGGACATAGAGACAAATCCACATAAATACGGTTATCTATTCTAGACAAAGGTGCCAAAAACATATTGGAGAAAAGATAACCTCTTCAACAAATGGTGCTGGGAAAACTGGAAATCCATATGTAGCAAAATGAAATTAAACCCCTATCTCTCACCCTGCACAAAAATTGACTCAAAGCGGATTAAAGACAAAGGCACTAGGACAAAGACCCTGTACCTAATAGAATAAAAAATAATCCCAAATCTCTAGCATGACAGCTTAGAAACTGACTTCCTTAACTAGACTCCTAAAGCACAAGAAGTAAAATCACGAATCAATAAATGGAATGAATTCAAGCTAAAGAGTTTCTTCTCAGCAAAGGAAACAATCAATAACATGAAAAGAGAGCCTACAGAATGGGAGAAAATCTTTACCACACACATCTAAGATAGAGCACTAATCTCCAGGATATATAAAAAACTCAAAAAACTTAACACCAAAATAATAATAATAATAATAATAATAATAATAATAATAACAACAACAACCCAATCAACAAATGGGCAAAGGAACTAGACACTTCACAGAAGAAGATATACAATTAATAAATATATGAAAAAAGTGTTCAACATCTCTAGTAATTAAAGAAATGCAAATCAAAACTACTCTAAGATTTCAACTCATTCTAGTCAGAATGGCAATTATCAAGAATATGAGTAACAATAAGTGTTGGCAAGGATGTAAGGGAAAATGTGCACATACATTGCTGGTGGGAATGAAAATTGGTGCAACCACTCTGGAGATTCCTTAGAAAACTTGGAATGGAATCATCATTTGACCCAATTAATTCCACTTTCATTTTATACCCAAAGGACTTAAAGTTAGCATACTACAGTGATGCAGTCATATCAATGTATCAATGGTTACAGCAGCTCAATTCACAATAGCTAAACTATGGAACCAACTAGATGCCCTTCAACAGAAGAATGGCAAAGAAAATGTGATATATATACAAAATGGAATATTACTCAGCCTTAAAGAAGAATGAATTCATGGCATTTGCTGGTAAATGGATGGAGTTGGAGAATATCATGCTAAATGAAATAAACCAAACCCCCCAAAAACAAAAGCCAAATGTTTTCTCTGATATGTGGATGCTGATCCATAATGGAGTTGGGGCAAGGGAAGAATGGAGGAACTTTGGATTGGGGAGAGGAGATTGAGGGTACGGAAGGGGGTATTGGGGTGGGAAAGATGGTGGAATGAGATGAACATTATTACCCTAGGTACATGCATGATTGCATGAATGATGTGACTCTGCATTGTGTACAACCAGAGAAAAGCGATGTTGTGCTCCATTTATATACAATGAGTCAAAATGCATTCTGCTGTCATGTATAACTAATTAGAACAAATAATAATAAAAACTAGTTGCATTTTTATAGACTAACAATCATCAATTCAAAAGGAAAATTAAGAAAATTATCCTGCTTATACTAGCATCAGAAAGAATAAAGTTTAGGAATAAACCTAACCAACAGACAAAAGACTTGTACACTACAAAACACTGCTAAATTTTTTTTTAAAGACATAAACAACTGGCAAGACATCCTATGTTCATAGATTGGAAGACTTAATATTGTCAAAATGTCCATACTAATTGAAGCAATCCACAGATTCACTTTAATTTTTATCAAAATCCCAATAATATTTTTTGAATAAACAGGGGGAAAACATTATAAATAGGTATGGAATATCAAAGAATCCTCCAAAAGTAAAACAATCTTGAGAACGAACAAAATGGAAACCTCACACTGGTTGATTTCAAAATATATTGCAAAGATACTATCATCAAAACAGGATGATATGGACACAAGAATAAACATGGGCCAGTAGAGCCAAAGAGACAGCCCAGAATGAAAATCTCATGTATATGGTCAAATGGTCTTTAACAGGGGCATCAGTGCTACACAGATGGGGAAAAGCATCTTCAACAAAGGTGCTGGGAAAGCTGAATATTCACTTGCAAAAGAATGAAGACAGACTCATTTACACCATTTGCAAAAATTATCTCAAAATGCATTAAAAGTGATGAAAATATAAAACTTCTAGAAGGAAACTTAGGGGGAAAACTTCATAAAATTGGAATAGGAGATGTTTTCTTAGATGATACCAAAAGCACAGGCAACAAAAGCAAAAATTGACAAATCATACTATATCAAACTTAAGAACTTCGATGCAGCAAAGGTAATATTCAACAGAGTGAAAAGGCAAGCTGTAGAATGGAAGACACATTCACAAACTACATATTAATAAGAGGTTAATATCCAGAATATTTGAAGAACTCCTAGAATTAAATAGCAATAACAGCAACAAAAATAAAACCCAAATAACAAAATTTAAAAATGAGCAAGAACTTGGATAGGTGTTTATCCAAAGAAGATATACAAATGACCAACAAGCATATGAGAAAATGTTCAACATCACTAATGTTCAGGGAAATGCAAGCCAAAATTATTAAGATGACCACTATCAAAAAATCAGGAAATATCAAATATTCATGAGGACATGGAGTAGCTTGAATGCTTGGCAATGTTGGTGGGCTTGTAAAAATGGTGCAGCATGATAGAAAACAGTGGAGACTCTTTTAAAAATCAAAAATAGAACTACCATAGGATCTAGCAACCCCACTTTCAGTCATATAGTCAAAAGATTGAAGGCACAGTCTCAAAGAAATATTTACATACTCAAATTCATTACAGGATTATCCATAATAGCCAAGATGTGGAAGCAACCTCCATGTCATTGGCAGATGAAATGGAAAGAAACTAGTGTGCTATACCCATACAGTGGAATAGTATTTAGCCTTAAAAAAGAAGGAAATTCTTGCATGTGCTTAACATGGAAGAATCTTGAGGACATTGTGTTAAGTGAAATAAGCCAAGCACAACAAGGTAAATATTGCCTTATTCTAGCTATATGAGTTATCGAATGCAATTCTAATGCAATCAAACTCATGAAAGCAGAAAGTTGAGTGGTAGTTGCAGGGGCTGTGTGGAGGGGGGAGTAGGGAGCTGCTGTCCGATGGGCACAGAGTATCTGTTACAGATCCAGAAACATGGAAGCTCTCTGTTGTTCAGCAGTGTGCATCGCATTATCAATACCGTGCACTTAAAAATCATTGAGAGTACATTCATGCTATATGTGTTGCTATTGTTTTACAACAACTTAAACACAATCCATGATAAAAGCAAGGTTCAGAATGGCGACATTACATGCTCAAGATCACAGAGTTGGTCAGTGCTGGGCTGGCAGCAGCTGGCCACTGGTGTTTCTCCTGCACTTTGCCTCCTCACCTTGTTCTAAGCTCTCTGTGCCTGTCCCAGTGTTTCAGAAGTATGGGACGTCCCCAGCACCCAAAAAAAAAAAAAAGAAGAAGAAGAAGAAGTATGGGATGGCCTTTAGAAACGATTGCTCTGGAAGAGAATCTGATCAGGGCTGATCTGATCAGGGCTGATTCCTTGCTGATCAGGGCTGTCTCTATGTTAAGTGTTTACCTCTACCTTAGTGAAGTTATCCCATCAAACTTCCACAGCTTCTACCCTGAGTCCGGGAGTTTATTGCAAGCAATTACACATCAATACCACGCTTGGCCTTCACTACCTTTCAAATGGCGGGCTCAAGGTCCTTCCGAGGCCGTTTAAATGCATGATTTGCTTACTGGATGAAGTGACAGTTATATTGTAGAGAGAATAATTTGAGTCCTAAAGGTTAAAGGACTTTCCAACATTACAACGCACCTTGGAGGGGAACAAGCTTCAAGTCCAAATTATTTAAAACTTCTCCAGCTCCCAAGCTCACTTCCCGGGACGTTTCTTTGCAGCATTTACACAGAGGAAAGTGATTAAAACGTAGCAATGTGGAAGTTTTAGTACCAGCAGGCCCACCTTTTGCCTTTGGAAATGACCTCCTCCTGGCTAGCCTGTGTCCTGCTCGGCTCTTAGGGGCTGAGTGAGAAAAGTGTAGTGTGTTTCCCTGGTTTTATAGACACCTTTCTGCATGTTCTCATAACTTCAGGGTGATGGGGACTTTAAGAAAGAGGGAACATGGGAAACACTTCCCAGAGGGGCATTTCAGTATGCGGGGAATGAGAAGCCCCTTGGAATGGCAGTCGATAGGGAAATGCCTCCCAAGTCGTCACTCAGGTCCCACGATTTCCTGAGCACGTCCTAGGTTCCTGAGGGCAGTTATGACAGCCTCCTCAGGCTATTTGCCCAATACAGGGCACAGGCAGGCAGACAGTCCCCTTGGGGTCTTGGGGCTGGGCACCTGGTTAGCAGGACTCCTGCCAACTCGGGTTCTGGGTTCTGCTTTAGGAATCAGGAGCAGACTGATCATTCCACCATCTTTCCTGGTGATTTGCGTCCCTTTTGGCGAACTTGCCTTAGCTCGTTTCACTTTTTGCAAAGTGACACTGAGAGGAAGATGATTTGCACCAGGGACTGGGGTTGGATGCTTCCCCACAATCCTGCCACCTAGTTGTGTGTGAGTGGCAGGGAGCTCCAGCCCTGGGCCTCTGAGAGGCACTTGCTAGGCTCTCACTTGGTCCAAGTGGCCTGAGAGCATTTGGGAAGCTGTGCACCCGATGGCCAGGGGTCTCTGCTTTGCATTTCTTGCCCTCGGGTGTTTTGCTTCCCCTCTGGGCCTCCAGCCTGACCTCTGGGTCCTGGGTGTTAGCCCAGATTTATGACCCTGAGCTTCTTTTTATCTCTTGTGGAAGTAAACGTTTTGGTTGGGAAGTTTTTCAATTTCCTCCTGGCCTGGGCTAAACTGCTCAGATTTCCAAGGGCGAGAGTCCCCTCTCCTTACAGGTCCTCCACACACTGAAGTGTAATTAGGAGCCTCTTCATTCCACCTGCAGAAAGCCCCCTGCCAAAGCTCCGTTGGTGGCAGACAAAGGCAGAGGAGATGGTCCTTTTTAGCAGACACAGACACAAGGCCAGTCCCTTGTAGGCCCACGCCTCTGATTCCACAGAGGAAAGACCTATCCAAACTGTACTGGGGGACAGGGGTGCAAATTCTTGATGCTGAATGGCCACGGATCACCTTTGCCTCTTGTGCCCCGCACGTCAATCACGAATTCTCCTAGAACACAAGCTCCCAAAAGAGGGCCAGAAACCAGTGCTGTGACCACATACCCCAGGTCATTCCACACATCCAAAGGTTAGAACCACTGCCCTAGAGACCATGCCCATGCTTGGAGGTGGGTGAAGTGACTCTCAGCCCTCTGATTTGCAAGGCCCCTGGAACCCCATAGCAGACAAGAACAGCGATCCAGAACAGTCCAACCATACCACACCTGGGGCCTCTCACCAATAACTCCTTTGTTTTGGCCAAGAATTTTCATCCAGTTGCATGCATATCTGGTTTGATTTTTTTTCCTCCATGTGTTCCCTCCTTCCAACTCCCATACTCACCCTCCCAAGCAGATTTCCTGCTTAGCCTCGTCCCCAACACGGTGTCATTTGAAAGTCAGGAAAAGCAGTAAAGTCGGGGCATCCCTTTTATACCTTGGAGAATATCTTCCGTTTTGATGGGCCCTTTTATCCTGAAAGGCTTCGCCCACTTTATATCCCAGCATAACTTCACCCACCACTGAAGTACCGCCAGCCGGCTCAGGAGGGTAAGTGGCAGCTGTTGCCCTGTTTCGGGCAGGAAGCGAAGAAGAACATGATATTCAATTAAAACTGCAGGGGGAATTCAGCGAGACAGCAGGGTCTAATGGAGACGGATGGCCTGGAAGAGCAGCCGTCTGAGTTCTATTCCCATCTCTGCCGCTGGCTCGCGGGGGTGACCTTGGGTCTGTCACTAAAACTTTCTGGGCCTCCGTTTCATCTGAAAAATGGTAGTGATGATACCTGCATCCTCACAGGAATAGTTGTGAGGATTAGGGAGATTAGAAAAATACACAGAGCCCTTTTGATCCCTTCAAAGTCAGCAGCAGAGGATGGATGGATGCAGAAAGCCGTCTTAGGCTGCGTAGAAGTGGCTGCCAATTACAGGATATGATTGGAGGTGTCATGAGGAGTCAGCTGGTGCTGAGAACTCTCCCCCAGAGCCTGGAGGGAGCCAGGATGAAACACAAGCGTAGGGCTGGGGTGGAGCTCAGGGGCGGAGCGCTCTCTTAGCACGGGTGCGGCCCTGGGTTCGATTCCCCGGTACCGCAAACAAACAACAGCAAAGTGTGCCATGCAGGAGCAATGACACAGCACAACCTTTTCATGAGTTAGTTGAAATAGTTCACAAGTTTCCCAGAAGGAAAAAGGGCACCCTGAGTGATTGAGGTTCCCATTCAGGAAAATCTGACTGGAGGAAAATTTGGATGCAAAGCAGTGGTCTCAAGATCAGAATGGTTGCGTTTAGGGACCTGGTAGAGAGAGGGTGGTATTAGGAATATTAGAGCCACAGAGAAAATTATTCATACTGCTTAAAAGATCTTATAACAAGTGTTAGATTGTCACAATCAGACAGTCTTCCAAAGAGATGGTGTCTGATGTCTCTTCTCTGCAAGACACGGTATGCGTTGATTTCCACTGACCTTTGCTCTTCACAAAACCAGCTCTGTTCTACAGGTATGTTCATGGCATTGAGCCGGATCACATGCTGCTGCAGTTGATTGCAGCTGTGCTGCCCAGTATCATTTCAATTTCAGCATGATCATCACATCAATGTCAATGTCTGTCAGGCGTGAGGCATCATACTGGGGGTGTGGTGGAGAGCAGCAACACAGGATTTGGAGGAAGTCCTGGGGGTTGAGTTGGAACTTCAGCTTCTGGGATTCCAGTTTCATCATCTAAAAACTGGAATACTGAACCCAACTGACAGCACTTTCCAGAGGATTAAATGAGGTGGTGAGAATTGGAAAAGGCATGTTGGGTATAGCAAATGGCTATACAGAGGTGAGCTGTTGTCTCAGTCAGGATAAGCTGGGCTATGCTGCAGTAACAGATAACACAGACACAACACGCAGTGGCTTAAAGTGATGAGGCTGTATTTCTTGCCCATGCTTCATGTCTTTAGCAAATCACTCATAGTAATCACATAGGGATGCAGGCGGACATAGCAGTCATCCACTGCTGGGTCAGAGGAAAACAAGAAAAACACGACATTTGCATGGCACTCAAAGCTTCTGCCTATATTTCATTAGCCAGAGGAAATCAAGCAGCCATGTCAATCTCAAGGGGGCAGGAAAGTGGCCAGAGTCAGGAGAGAGCTGGAATATTTATTCACAGTCCTTAACCAGTCCAGATACCACTCTGTGAGATTTTGTAAGCTGTAGTCTCTGACCTCCAGCAGCTGGCCAGAATTTACCCAAATCATTAGTCGGAGGTCTCTGGAACAGCTCCAGAAGAGGGTCCCTACTTCCTACTGTGGACCCCAGGTCCCACACAAGCTAGACACCGCACTTGCAGCACATTGACACTTTGTTACAAAACCCACAGGCTTGCTGCACTGGCTGCCAGCAATTCCCAAAGCCTCTCTTACTGTGCCTTCCCTTTGTCCTTCACCTAGAAGTCACCCAGACTGTGAGGAGAGGCGCGCAGGTGGCAGGGCGCTGGACAACCCCCTGGGCTGCAGCTAATTGCACATGGTTGAACGCAGCTGGTTAGAGCAGCCCTTCACTTGCCCCAAGCGCTTCTTGTGCCAGACGTCTGCTGACCTTCTTCCCGCCCAAGCTCAGGCCTGTCATTCTGCCTTCGGGGAAGACATGGACGTACTTAGGCCAGGTTTCGCCCCTCCCAACCTCGGCTGGAGTCATTTTCCTGCTTTCTGGCCAGACCACAGGCATCTCTGAAGCCCACTTCCCCATCACAGAGAGACTCCTGGAAAGACCTGAGACTCACCAAGGCCTTTCCCTTCCCTCTTCTTGAGTTATGTCCCTTCCTGAACACTTCAGTCAGAGGCCTGAGAAGGAAAATAAAAGGGTTTGATGCAATACTATTAGTAATAACTAATAACACATAGTCCGTATGCTGGACTCTGTTCTGATATTTTACATATATTGACTCATTTAATGTTTGCAACAAGCCTATAAACTAGGCATTATTAACACCCCATCGGAGAAATGTGGAAATAGGTCCAGAGAAGTTAAGTAAGCTGTCTCAAGTCTCACAGCAAGTAAGTGGCAGACCTGGGCTTTAACCCAGTATGTCTACTGCAAAGGATATGCAGATCTATTTTGATCATGGCATTATCTTACAGTGATTGGGAGAGACTGCTGAAGTTATGGATTGCAAGGGCCTATTGGTTCCCTGGTACTCATTTTGCAGATCCGGGAGATAGGATTCCTGGTGTATTAGGAGGCTGTGCCTGCCCTCTGCTGGTAGATGGACAGCATCGTCACTCAAGAGTGAACAGGGAAGCCCAGCAAAGCATTTCAGAGCAAACCACAAACTCACATGCAACTCACGTGCAGCAACAGCACATTGACTATTTCTCTCTTTCCGGTTTGGTATGTTTTACATTTGTTTGTTTTTTCCTCTGGGGAAAACAAAGAAGGACAACAAAAGGCACAAAGGCAGCTCTCCACCTCTGAGGACAAGCAAAGAAAGCCACAAATATGCAACTATCAACTAAGAAGTCTATGTGTTTATTGTCATGGAAATCGTTAGGCAGTGCTAGATGCCCATGAACCGTCATCCTAAACAGATGCAAAAGCACATTTTCAGTCATTTATAACTAAATTGGGGTAAAGTATTTTTCTAAATTAATCCGGGTAATCTTCCACCATTGAGCGTTGTGTGCAGAAAGATTCTAAAAGTTCAGCCCTTTTGAATTATCTAGGTTTGAATAGAAATTTGGGTCCTTCTTCTGTTTGATGTAGAAACATGAAGGTAGCTGTCTCTGATTTGACTTTACGGTGGCTTGGCCTGAGAAACAGTGCTTCAAGGACCCAAGGTTCTGGGCTTAGAGTAAAGACCACTTTTTAAAAAAAATATTATTTATTTTGATTCATTATAAACAAATGGGGTAAAACTTATTTCTCTGGTTGTACAGAAGAGTCACACCATTTGTGTAATCACACATGTACTTAGAGTAATGATTTTGTCTCATTCTGTTATTTTTCCCTCTCCCACTCCTCCCACCCCTTTTTCCTCTATACAATCCATCCTTCCTCCACTGTTGGTAAAGACCACTTTTTAGGGGACAATTGGGCTTCTTCAAAAGCCCTGAGTGAAGAGGACCCCTTTGAGCCCCTAGTTGGGTCTTTCTGGGAGGTGGAGAGAAAGGGGAAAGGATCAGTGCCACAGAGATCCAAAACCTGGAGCTGTCCCTCCGGTCACCCGGGCGAAGCCCCTTGTAGTAGGTGAGGGATCTGGGAGTCATGGGGTCTGGAGGTTGGATTTTCAGCTACCAGAGAATCATCAACATTTGCAGTTCTTTACTTAACATTGAGATAACGGTAATACTGAAATTGAAATGAGGCTGGCAAAGTCAAAATATTCAAATTATTAGGGGGTGAGAAACAGATTTAAGGATAGAAAATTGAAGAACTTAATTTAAGTGATTAACATGGAAAGTACCTGTTTTATTTTTTTCTTCTTGATTTTTCATCTGTGTGTCCAACTAGAATGATCAATTTTAGTGACAGAATTGAGAATGTAGATTTACAAACTCTGCAGCGATAGCATGCCCTGTGGATTCACAATTCACCCATTTGGTCCATCGTAATACCACGTGTAACCAAGGAGGACTTGGGCCTGGGCATATTTCGCTTCTTTCAGATTTGATCCCTCAGATTGCAAGGAATGATTGTTATTTCACTGGTCCCCAGTATACAGTTAAAATTAACATTTTTGATAATCAGTTCCTATCATCTCTGGAGTAAGATATTTGTCATGGTAGGAACAACCCAAAGATGCTTTTTGGAGGACTTTACCCAAATGATCTAAATACAAATACAAACCTGGATCCCTGGAAGGGGGAAGAGAAAGGCATTCACAGATTTTAGTTACTTGAAAGATGTAGTGGTGTTGATTCTTCAAAATCATGACAGTAATAGTATTTATCTCATAAAGATATTATCACAATTAAATGGGTGAATACAGGTGTATAGCAAATATTAATCACAATAAATGTTAGGCTATATTTCCACAATTATTAATGCTTGTAAATCCCATTTAACCCTGGTTAGGGATTCACAGAAGACAAGTGATCTTGAAGAATTATTGTGGGTTATTTTATGTTTATTCAGGTAGTGATAAGATTACAAGATCTGGACAGTAGAAATTAGCAGGTATTCTAAAGTAAGAGATGAGAAATAATTTCCCCCAATTCAAGGACTCTCCACCTCAAAATTCCCTCAAGGGTTCAACAGTCTGGGGCATATCAGCATAACTCCTCCCAAAATAAAAGCAAATCAGTGCTTTATACCTCCTATCAGGAGGCAGACTGCCGGGCAGGTCTCTAGATTTTGGGAAGTGATGTGAGTTATATTTTCTTTTCTTTTTCTTTTTTTTAGGTGGGATATCAAGGATTGAACTCAGGGGCACTCAAACTGAGCCACATTTTATTTTATTTAAAGACAGGATCTCACTGAGTTGCTTAGGCTGGCTTTGAACTTTCCATCCTCCTGCCTCTACCTCCCGAGCTGCTGGGATTACAGGCATGCACCACTGCACCCAGCTGTGAGTTATATTTTCATGGAATTGCTCTGAATTGTTTTTCAGCTAATTAAATTTAGTGCAAAGCCCCCAAGCAAGAGCGAGCTCTCCAGCTGATCCAAACTGGACAGCGAACAGCAACACAAGATTTTGGTTGAGATCAATTTGCAGCAGTTTGACCATGCAGAGCCTGTGCAACCCAGAACAAGAGATCACAGCACAGGTCCTTAGAGTCTTTGAGCAAAGTTGTAATGTTTAAGAAATAACTGTTCTCTTTTAAGGCTATGAAATACCAGGGGACCATGTAATGGGCCACCTACCACGACCTAGCAGTTCTTTGATTCAACCAATGGTGGACAGGTACGTCCAGCACAGATGTTTTACTCTGACATGCAAGTGGGAGGTGTGGGATCAGGTCTGAGCAGGTTCTGGAGAAAGAAGGAAGTTGTGGAAGTCAGTGAATCATACCTCTCCCTTGACGGACCACCCTTAACACACACCTCTGATGTTGTGAGGATCTCATCAAGACAGGTTACTGGAGGAAAAACAAATCATTTCAGACCTGGTGTGCAGGATGTGCAGGCGCTGGTCACAAGTGGATTGCTGAGGCCATCCATCTTCACTTGGCATGGTCTTGAGAATGATAGAGAAAGAAAATCTTTCTGGAAGAAAAACTTAACGCTGTACGTAACTTTATTGTTCATTTTCCCATAAAAGGAGATGACGTGAATTACAATGATGAACCAGTCCATGAGCAGATGCTCGATAAACTAGCAAAGTTAATAATTTGTCTATGTGATTAAGATTTGAAATGTGCAAGATTGGCAGATTGGTAACAATGAGGTCGGAGATACATCTCCTGGATTGGGGCCAGATCCTGAGAATACTTGTCTCTCTCTCATGTTAACACTCACTAAAAATCAACTCTTGCCAAGATGGATCCTTCTTTAGGCACCTCAATGCTTGTTTAATGGTCTTGTGATCTTAGTATCCATAGCAGCAGGTATGGAGCCTATGCATGTATGCCCTGAGGGGATCAACCCTCTCCCTGTCCAGGTTGATTGTGCCAATCCTTAGGATGAGAGGCAAGCTAGTGGTTCATCCTCACTAGAATACTTGCTTTTTGTTTGCATTTTCTCCTTTTGATGGTTTCTAAGCCATCATGATCCTGCCAGTATTACCATGAATGAACTCACTTAAGGACTCATAACATCCCACACTGTAGTGCTTTTGATCAAAAGGAAGTCACTTCGCAGTGGAAAAAGCGTCAGTGGCAAGCAAGGACAGATGTTTAAAAGATCTCTGCTTGTGGTACACTGGATTATTCTTCATCTACTTTCATATCCTCGTCAGACTTATACACATACCCACTTCTCAGCCCTTGCAAGGCTAAAAAAATGGCGTGAGTGGACCTATTTGTGTTACTTTCAAGCAGCTTTTGAGCTAGCAAATGGATTCCATGTGGTGCTTTTTCTGTCACGAGACCAACAGTATTCCAGAGAGAGGTTGTTCCTTCTGCCTGGGTCCTGGAGTGAAAATACCATGAAGCAGGGTTGCAACATCCCACCGGGAGTGAGTGAGAAAGGAGCCTTTGTTGCTTGTTACTGCAGCACTACTTAGCCTCAGCCTGAGTGCCTCACACCCAGAGGCAGTGTGCTCTGGGAAGTAATAAGATGGCTTATGCAATATTCAGTTCCAGCACCAGGTGGTATACTCTCCTTTAGGGGGAGACTGTGCTCAAAACCAATGACCAATGAGTGTATGTCCCCATTTTCCTCACAACATGAGAGAACTGAGGAGTGGGGGTGAAGGGGTACCACAAACGTTTTCTTTCTATTTTTGCAGCTCCAGCTTCAGTTTTAGAGATTTTTTTCTCTTTTTCTTGTCCCCCCTCAGGGAAGGCAACAATAGCCATACTGAATTAGAAGCTGAATATGTCTCCTGGATCTTTTCAGAGATACAGCCCCTGGGTCAACAGGCAAAAGAGGAACTACAACTGGTTGTGGTAATTGATGTGGCCACCAGAAGTATGAATTTGCTGTGGCTACTCTTCCCAGAGTGTCCTCTCTACTCGATTCTGCTTCTGCTCACAGTCCGAGGTCTTCAGGTAGCTGCCTTTTTTTTCTTTTTATGTCTAGATTGAATAGTTGTCTTCTCTAGGAGAATTATCCAATAGAATTTTGCAGGAATCAAGGTGGAATTTTCACAGACCTATGCAGGTTAGTTAAAAATAAGCCTTACCAGGGATCCTGGATATGGAAATGGATAGAGTAATTTATGAAACCTCTGTCCCTCTGGGGGGCGTCTTCGCAACTAGGTGTTATGTAGGAAATTAAAGGGGCAAGGAGATTAGCACAAGAGTGAGAAGGAAGAAGCCAATTGTGGGGAGTCAAAGAGCAGAACTACACTCCTTGTTTACTTTAAACAGCAGAGGAAATGCCATCTGATTCAGGGCAGCTTTCCCCGGGGGATGCCTTAGGGTGCCAGGGGTTTGATTCCCACTACAGAAGACAAATTGATGGCTCTGTACCCCTCGACACTAGAGCGTGCCTGTCCCAGGATCAGCTTATAAGAAGGTTCTACTCAGGATTTTGAATCCTTAAGGACAATAAACCACAAAGATGCAGGATAGTTTGGTATTATTCAAAGTGGCAACGGCTTAGGTTAGAGTTCAGCAGCAGTTGTGACCAGTGGCCCATGGTGTGGCACCAATGGTTGTGTGTTAACCACACTGTTTCCATGATGGGGTCTTTGTTGTATTTTTGGCTGTCTTTTCTTGATTCCTGAATATTTTCTGATCCTGGTTGTTACGATTTGGATGTGAGGTGTACCCCAAAAACTCATGTGTGAGAAAATGCAAGAAAGTCTAGAGGAGAAATGATTGGGTTATGAATACCTTGACTTAATCCGTGAATTAATCCCCTGATGGGATTCACTGAGTGGGACCTGAAGGCAGGTAGGATGTGGCTGGAGGAGGTGGGTCATTGGGGATGTGGCTATGGAGTCTCTCTCTCTGTTTTCTGATAATTATGTGAGTTGTTTTCCTCCATCATACTCTTAACCTTGATGTTCTGCCTCACCTTGAGCCCCAAGGAATGGAACCAGCTGTCTATGGACTGAGACCTCTGAAACTGTAAGCCCCCAAATAAACTTTTCCACCTCTAAAATTGTTCTTGTCAGGTCTTTTAGTCATAGTAGTGAAAAAAGTGACTAAAACACTGGTTCTTCAGATTTTTCTTTCATTCTCTGAGCTATCTCATAACCTTTCCCTAATGCCCTTCTTCAAAATACATTGATTTAATCAGTAAATTATCTGTCACATTGCACAAGATTACAGTTCCACCTCTGTGCATGTTTTCCCATGCTTATTATCTTGAAAAGTACTTCTGCTTCTTACCATCTTTCCTGTGCTGACTGGGTGAGTTTTCTGGCTTTATTTCATCCCTGATGCCAAGGGTAGAGAAGCTGGGACCCTGAACACCATCCCTAGATTCCCTTGCCAGCTGACTTCTAGTCGAGTTCTACCAATGAGAGCACTCTTCAGATATTGGAAAGTGAGAGTGGTTATGTTTCCAGTGCTAGAGGTGCTCCCAAGCAGATAGTAGTAGACAATTCCAGCAGGTGTCGCATAGGGGTCTTTCCTGATCTCAGCACTGAAGCTCAGATACCCTTAATGGCCTCAATGCTAGCCACACAGCATCCCTTCAGCAAGCCGATACTTTACATAGTACTGTCCATCTGGAATGTCCCAGTGCTGTGGAACACTGCCCCCGTGATTCCAGGACTGTCCCAGGTAAAGTCCCAGATAGCCAGATAGCATCTCCAGGAGTTCAGTAGAACGAGCTCCAGGCTATTGGTGGGACCACCTCCTTTACTTTGTCTCTGCATCCATAGGAAGGGAAGATCTTCCTTTGACTACTAATCTCCGGGTTGCCTAGTCCTTCTGCTCTTCCTTATTGGCCCATTCACTGTCTTTGTAACTAATTACCTGAAAGAAATTCTGTGTGTTAGAAATTATCTGTTTTCCTGACTGGTTTCTGAACAATGCATGACTCATTCTTCAAATTACATCCTTGATGCCTTTTCCTTTATGAAATCTTGTCTCCCATCCAGTAATTTTTTAACTGTTTTCAGTTTTCAGCAATTCTATGATTTGTTATGCTGCAATAATAGAAATGACGAAATTTGGGTTTCAAAAAAAATTGCAAAAACATTCTATCCAGTGATTCTCTAAGCTGAAATAAAAATCTTTACACACTCTGTTTCCTACCTTGTACTCATTCATTCATCCATTTACAATAGTGATTCCTAATTTAATGAAGCATTTTCACAAACATCATCTCATTTAAACCTCACATTGATGGTACAAAGTAGGAATTAATACCTTCTTTTCATAGAGTACTAAAAATCAGAGATGGAATTCCTAATTCAGACCATCTAACCCAAAATTCCAGCATTCTTCCTTATCTTTTGTTTGATCCTGGAGTTCTGGCCAGCTGCAGATCATAACTTTCTAAGTAGTTTCTCATGGCCAACTAACAGCATTAGACATGCAAACTTCCATGTTTTATACAAAGGTACAAAATAACAGATTATCTGTGATTCCTTTTTCATATAAAATAAAGGGGAAAACAACCATTTTATTCCTCTGGCTTAGAGAATGTGGATGATCATGTTCTCAATTTCACAGTTCATTGCGTGTACATTTATTAGATTAGCACTGGTTTAGAAACGCACCGTGGAACCTCCCAATAACTTGGCAGTGACTTTTTGATTGCTTTTGGAATTGTAGTGTCTTGTTCCCCCAAGATTCTGACCAAGGTTTAGTGGCTTAAAACTGAAATGCTGCAGACTTAAATTGAATCCAACCCAGCTAAGGCTAAAGTTATTACTTTTCTTCACCTGATTATGATTTGGTTTTTCATTGATGCCCCTTCTTGTCTCAGGGGATAATGTCAAAGAAGCAGATCCCCCTTTTCTTCTAGGAAACCAACAGCAACACCTGAGCCCTGGTTTAGAGGGGAGACCCTTTCCATAACTATCCTGTATTGGTCCTCCAAAACCTGAAAATACAGCCCTATAAGTTCATTATGCTTAATCAAAAAACAAAAACAAAAAATGACCCCAATTGCTCCATGACCAGCTATATGAGGGGCTATTCCAAGGGTACTGGAAAGGTCCAGGCCTAAGTATCATTCCCCACATCACATCCCTTATCTTACATTGCAGGGGATGCCTAAACTCCATCAAGAGTAAGTCACTTTTTTTTTTTTCCTTTTCATCTTGGTTTTTGAATCACAGGTTTCTGAGAAATTTAACACATTGATCTTATTTCCTTACCTGAACGGATTCAAATCACTTCTTTGATCAGTTTTTGCTTCAAAGCCTGAGGCACTCTTGATCACTACCTGATCTTGCCTCCCTAATGGAAAGAATTCAAATACAGCCTGGTATATAATAATAAGTCCTCAATCAATGGTAGTCGTAGTTGTTTATGTTAGACTTCTTGTGCTGGCCAAATGGCAGAATAATAATGACCAAGTTTCATTGAACACGTACCATGCGAGGTATTATTTTGAACCTTAATTTGTCATTCACTCATTGCAACCACTTATGAAGTGTGTGCAAGGATGTGCCTCATTTTAAGGATAAGAATATGGAGGCAGGGTGGCATGGCCACTCTCCCACATTAAAGAGCTAGTTAGTAGTAAAGGCAATATTCAGTGGTCAGGGCCCTAAAGAGTGAGGAATTGAAAAGAGGGTAGAAAGAGGACTCTGGTCACCTACCTCAATAAACTCTGGAAGGCAGGACTGGCCACAGAAACATTTAACTGAATTTGTTGGACAAAAGGAAAAATTCAAAGACTTGGGCCACTGAACAATAGTAAGGATTCTCTTTCTTCCAAGAACTTTCAGAGTAAAACACATAATATTTACAAAGTTCTGAACACAGTACACCTAGAGACAGAAGATGAATTGGAAATATGATTCTTGACATCTATGTTCCCAACAGATATATATGGTAGATGACTCCCAAGGATGTGTGCTTAGGCTTGTTTATACACAATTCCCAGCCTTGATCTTCACATCTCTCTTACTCCTCCACTCTGGAAAGCATACTGAAAGTTACAAGAATGAAAGTGACATCCCAGAACCACATGACTTTGGAGAGCCTTGTTTTGACAGCTCCAATGGGCTTTCTCCAAGTGCTCAAAGCAGTCTTCCAACCCTGACCTTGCTGCGTTCTCTGCTAGATATCTGTGAGTACAGTCATGCTGGCTCTGATGGGGAAGTTCAAACACTTCTTGAAGAAAAATAAATAAACACAAACAAGAGTGAGGAAAAAGACAGAGGCATGCCTGGGCAAACCAAGATCTTATGAACTTAGTTCAGACAGGGTGGGAATAAAAGTGGTCTTGTCACTCCCGTGCTGAGCTCCAGACGAAGCCTGAAGAAGGAGTCCAGTTCAGCCAATGGTCTGCACAGGGCTGAACCTGGGCTGGCAACCAACAGCCCAGGCAGCTTTGGGGGCAGCATCAATTCCTCCCTTTGGTGACGGGGCTGGCCTTTCTCTATCCTGACTTTTCCTCTTTCCTCTCTCTCTCATCCTGTCCTTCACACGCACATTACCCTTTCTTCTCACAGTCACTTCCTAGTAGCAGTGGTGTTGGCAGCCAGGATACAGGGAGTGGGAGTCCATATTCACCATGTTATGATATGCCAAGTTCCAATATAATGTCCCAAATGGGCAGGGATTAAAACTGACTTAAATGTGCCATGCGAAATACAGAAGTATGGGAAATCAGCTGCGTAAACAGTGAAACGCGGTTCAGAGGTTGAATTGTAATTGAGAGGGCAAGATGGCAGAAGAGAGGGGCTCAGCCTTTGCCGCCTTCTCCACAGGATCAAACCAAACAACAGGTGTTGTAACCACATGTGGTGAGTGGCTGTGGGAGAGTGCTGGAGCTTAAGAGCAGAGAGACAGAGGCCTGGCGAGATCCAGAGACGTGGGTGATCAGAATAGCAAGAGAAACCGAGTGCCCAGTACCTATCTTCTGCCACCAAGGTGGGATAGTCAGTCTCCCCTTGGGATACAGGTGAAAGAGAGTCCCAGCAAGCTCTGTGACTGCAGAAACTTTCACTTTGCAGACGTTACAGCTTGCATGGGTAAGAGACCTGGGGTCTACACAGCAGGCTGGCTTTAGAGAAGGAATTCACTGCATATCCCTGTGAATTCTCAGGGTGCTGACACTGGGACCATCTTGAGAAGCATCCTATTGTCTGAGTTTATGCTGCTCTGGGGGTCAGGAATCCACCCATGTTCCCATCTTCAAGACCCAGTGGACATTCCACTGCACTGCCTCAGTGAGTGGCCACCTCAAAAGACAACTTGGCTCTGGGGAGGGACTCTGCACAAATCTGCTAAGAGTTGTATGCTGTGGAAACTGTAGTCTGTGATGTGGAAGGGAATGGAAGGTGCTACCCTCTAGAAGGGACAAATCAGGAACCTGTCCTCTGAGCTCAGGGGCATAACCTGTGGTGTATGGTTTCCGGTAGGTGTCAGGACGGAAGGCACCAGTAGCCAGGGTGACAGATAACACAGTTCCTGCACCCCTCTCCCAGTGCAGAACATGGTGGTTTGGGAAACCTATTGCAGCACCAGCTTTTTCCTTGACCCAGGGGCACACAGCCTAAAAGCGTAAGAGAGAATCTGCCTGGCGCTCCCCACGTTCTATGCTAGCTCATACCCGTGTGCAGCATAGCTGAGAGGGTCTGCAACCAGCTTCAGCTGCAAATCACTCCTGCTAGACGCCAGGCGGGTACCATGACTGACAGAATTGGGGGTGGGAAACCCTGGTCACTGCTCTGCCCAAGAAGCGCACAGTCTAAGACCCAAGAGAAGCTTTGTTTGGCATAAAACAAAGGGCAATCATCTGCCCTTGCTCTCTCCTCTGAGCACTTAGGTTGGGAGGATATATTTGTTTTTTAATTAAAAAATTTTAACTTTAAATTTTTTGTCTTTTTGATTTTTAAAAAATGTTTTCTTTTCCTTCTTTTCTGTTGCTGTTTTTTTTTTTATTTTTTTATTTTTATTGAGATGTTGAGATCAACTCCAGGTCCTTGCACACATCAGGTGGATGTTCTGCCACTGAGCTACACTCCCCACCCAATCTAGAGGAACTGTACCCAGCTCCAGCCATGACCCATTCCCACTCATACCTTGGAAGACCCTTCAACTTAAAGAAGAGGGTAGGCAAAAGTTCCTGGCTGTCAGTTCATCCCCAGGTGGATACAGCTAGAGGGAGTCCAAGGTCCCATTCCTGGGCAGACACCCCACGTATCAGCAGAGAGGGATAACTCAACATCAGCTGCCACTGAACCTACACAGGGGCTCTACGTAGGTCCCCCTATGTAGATTGCGCATTGATGATAAGACTGATTTAGAGTGCCAAAGATGGAGAGCTGATCCCACTTCACCTCTCCCTGCGAAAGACCAGGATCTGCACCAGCTACTGATCAAAAGACGTGAACTTCAGGCTCTTGACCATAATTGGGTCAACCAATTCAACATCTCTTTCAAGTAACACAGCCAATACCAACAGTGCTCGTGGGAACCCCCATCACCTGATGGTGGCCACCAGGCTCATTGTAAGAGTAACCAGAAAGCAGGTGCCCCAGTACTCTGCTGTCCACACCACACCTGCCTAAATTGCCAATGTCCCTTCTTATGAGACCTGAGGAGACAGTGGGGTCTCAGACTCCAATATGGTGATTATGTGTCCAAGCCCACAATCACAACCAAAAAAAGTCATGAGGAGCTAACATTAATGTGGCCAGTTGGAAATAAACTTGACCTTACACAACCACTTGATGTCATCAAGAGAAACAGCATACCCAGAAGGCCATCCCATGACGGTGGACGAGATATCCATCCCAAAAGATGTGCACATCTCAACAGGGAAACACAAGAAATGCGAGAAAGCAAGGTCATACACCACCTCCAAAGGCCCAAACTCTCCAGTAATGGAATCCAAAGATGAAATGCCTGATAAAAATTCAAAAGAAAAACTTTAAAAAAATTATTCTCAATGAAACTCAAGAGAATAAATACTGGAATGAATAAAGAAGACCATGCAGGATATGAATGATCAATTCAGTGAAGGGTAAGATAAATTGAAAAGAAAATCAAAGAGAAATACTGGAAATGAAAAACTCAGCAAGTCTGATAAAAAAAATTAAGTTGTGAGCCTCAATAACAGACCAAATCAAGTAGGAGGAAGAGTATTAGAGCTTGAAGACAAGTATTATTTGTTTCCTCTCAAGTGTGGAAACTTAAAAAGGACTATCAGGGATGGGGAAGGGATCTAGGAGTGAGGGGAGGGCCACAGAGGGCAGAAGTGAAGGTGGACAAGACCAAGACACAATACATACATGTAGGTAAGAGTCACAGTGAAATCCATTGATTTATACACTCTGTCACAATGGAATATTATTCATCCATAAAGAAGAATAAAATTATGGCATTTGCAGATAAATGGATGGAATTGGAGAATATCATCTTAAGTGAAATAAGCCAATCCCAAAGAACCAAAGGCCAAATGTTTTCCCTAATAAGTGGATGATGATATATAATGGAGGTGGGGGAGGTCGGAGAAGAATGGTGGAAATTTAGATTATGTAGAGGGAAATGAGAGGGAGAGGGGGCAGTGGTATGAAAGTTGGTGGAATGAGACAGACATCATGATCCTATGTGCATGTATGATTACATGAATGGTGTGAATCTACATCGTGCACAACCATAGAAATGAAAAGAGTTACCCCATTTGTGTGCAATGAATCAAAATGCAATCTGTAAAAATAAAAATAATTAAAAATTTTTAAAAAGAATGATAATAAAAAGTTTTGTTATTCTATTATGCATTTCCTTAGTCAAAGTGTGTGTGTGTGTGTGTGATCTGTGGAGAAAGGAATTGACCACACATCAGGTTATTCTCCCACTTCCAACTCCCTGGATTTTCCAGTGAGGAGACTCTGTGGTCTCCCTTTCGCCTGGGCTTCTTTGTGCCCTTCCAGTCCTCACGCCCACTCTCACCCACCCCCGTGCCCGTCTCCTCTCCCTTCCTTCCTCCCTGCATTTCTCCCTCTTCATACTCTCACTCTCTCCTCCTATCTCATCCTTCTTTTCCAGCTACTATATGGTGGAATGTGAAAATGACAAACCAAAACTCTGAGTAAAAGTTAATTTCTTCCCTCTCCCTCTTCATTTTCTCCATGAAGTTAGCATATGCATGCAAATTTCTCTCTCTTCTCATAAGGTTTTCACATTTTTAGTTGGAAATGGTGACATGCCATAGCAAAGCTTTGATAAGCAGAAGCTATTAACTGAGCTTCTCAATTATCTACGAATTCTATGGTACTCTATTTTTAGGGGAAAGTTAAATGACAAGAAAGCAAGCATGATGAATTTTGAAAGGATACCCCTGTATAGTTAGCTCTCACCACAAAAATGCTGTACAGGAAATGACCCCAAACTCAGTAGCATAGTCATTTATTTTTGCTCGCACAGTTGCAGGTCAGCCAAGGGGTGGTTGATCCGGGCTGGACTCAGCTGGGCTCTAAGATACAGGTCGATTCTGGTTCCTAGGATGAGTGGGACTCTTGGAGCATGTCCTGCAGGACAGAATAGATGCACAATCCAATTCTCTAACTGTAGTTGATCTTCTAGCATCCCACTGGGCAAAGCAAGATACACAGACAAGAGGTAGAGAAATACACCTTTATCTCTCGTAGGAGAAAACAGAGTAACATGAAAAAAGGGGTGAACATGGGGAGGGATGAAGAACTGGATCCAGCGGATTTCATCTACCATGCTGCCAGTTCCTGATGTAAGAGTTACACCATTTTAAGCCATGGATTACCAGCAGCCTGGGATAAAACCTTCACTTCCATAAATTGGTGGCGTAGGGCGCCCTCTGGAGGCTGAAGCGGTGAGGTGTGAAGAAAAGCAAGCGGAAGACTCGCCCGTGATAGTGGCAAGGGAACATTTCTCTTCCCACAAGGGATCACATTCCAGGGCTGAGTCTGTCTCTTTTCACAACCTGGAGATTGTCCACTTTGAGTCTCCATTTTCCACCAACGGGATGGACAGAGAGAGCGATAAGAATTAACTACATGACCTCAGAGTCCCTTCAGATTTTGAAGGGGTTAAAATTTTGTCAAAAACAAACAAAAATTATGAACATACATATATCCCTTGCCCCTCACTCCAAAAGTTATATTCATGGTACAGAATCTTAACCTACCTTTCTGCTTACTGCAGCACCTGAACCCAAGAAGGTATTTCTGAGGGGAGTCATACAGTAGAATAGGCCACATCGACACCAGACCTACAACAAAGAACTCAAGGGGGCTCTTAACAAGGCTAAACAGCCCTCTTATGTTATCCTAATAAGTGCAATGTGAAATTCACCTCCTCTTCCATCCACAGTGCTTCCTCATCTCACCAGCATCAGACCTTAGCTTGTAACTTTATCAACAATAAATAACCCAAAATTTTAAATTCCTCATTTTCCTACCAATTCCACCAACTGACACACAACTCTATTATAACTTGCTTTGTCCACAGCTAACAGGAGCATCCACAGTTGAGAAAGTCAGGTAACATGAGCAAGAAACAAATCTTTATGATGGCTACACAACTTTGAGTTAGGTACACGATCTTTGTGTTATTGCACATAACCTAGTGAAAGTTGACTAGTATTCTTTTTTCTTTCAGTTCATCAGACTAATGCATACAACAAAGGTAATTTCGAAATTAAAAGAATTCACAGTCTAGATTTAAAAGACATACATTTGACATCTAGATCTGACATTGGACTTGTTACCTTAGATAAATCACTTGACTTTTGGATCTCATTTCCCTTGTTTTTAAATTGGAATTAACAAAATATCCTGTTTTTCCCTCATCATTGTTATTTTTATATTATAAACGTCAACAATGCTTCCATTTTTTGCTCTTACTATTGAACTCTCACCAGACCCTGGGACTAAGCATCTCCTCACTACCATTTCTTGAAGTAGGTCAATTATCCCATTTTACAGATTTAGACCTCAAGGCCTTAAACATCAAGTAATCTACCCACGGTCACACAGCAAACAAGAGAAGACACAAGACATTTGCTGAACCATGGTGTACAGAATTAAGCAAGGGCACCACTTACAGTGTGCAGTTAGGAAAGAAAGGGGGAAATGGGCTTATATTAAATCTCAAACCACTAGAAATCTTAGAAATGTAGTATTTTTAAGATGAATTATTCTTAATAATTGAGAGCTAGACTCTGATGATTTCTGGATTTACAAAAATAAAAGTTGTTATTGCTCTTTGCCACCAGATGGCAACCAAGGCCAGCAAGCTCCAACAAGTTGGCAGATTTTCTGGCAAACAGACCTTACACCTTGCTGAGACTAGGGGGCCCAGGTAAGAACTAAATGAGGAGCATCCACTGGGATTCCAGGCATCTGAACACTAGGCCAAGACCAAGACCACATTTGGATACTTTTCCCATAAATTTGTCAACATTTTTCCAAATCAAGTAAATTTGCCTTGAAAACTTTGATCGAATCCTCCTCTTCTAAATTCTAGAGGTCCCCACACTTGCTTGTCTCCAGTCAAGATGTGTTTTTACAAATGTTGCCATTTTAATGCAATAAAAGGGATATTTATTGTCACTAAAGTTCTTAAGTTTATTGTTCCATTAAAAACCCCATTATATGAGAAAATGTATTTGTATATATAAAGTGCTACCCAAATAAAAATTAATATCATTTAAAAAAGTCCATTATACTACACAAGTAGCCTGCAGAACAGCAAAATCTGGCACTCATTAGAAATGCAGAATTTCAGGGCCTGCTCCTGACCCACTACACCAGAATCTGCATTTGAGATCCCTTAGGTGATTCACATGGCATCTGAATTAGAAAAGCAAAAAAGATCCAGGGTGTCCAAAGCCAACTACCAGTAAATTAAAATTGCTTCCCAGGTCCACTTATATGAGGTATCTAACAGTCAAATTCAGAGAATGAAAAGGTGGTTGCCAGGGCTGCAGGAGACAGGAGTCGGGGGTTACTAATAACGAGCATTGGGATTCAGTCCAGCAAGATGAAAGGGCTCTGCAGACCTGTTGTGCAGTATCCTTCCTACCGCCAACAATAATGTATGGCACACTTAAAAGTTTTTAAGGATGTATACCTATATTAAATGTTCTTACCGTAATTATTTCACACAAGAGTTTTCCTATGGGCAGGTTCAGCCGCAAACTTCTGAGCACAACTGAATTTCAGCCCTCTGGCATGTTGGGCCAAGAACTCTTATGAGGAGGTTTAATCTGCACATTATACAGCAACCCTGAATCCTGACGGATGATTTCTGCATATTCTTTCTCTCTCTATGCTCCCTTCCCTCCTCTCTCTCTCTCTTTCTTTCTCTCTTTCTCTCTCTCATAACCAATTCTCATTCTCCTCTCTCTACAGTGGTATATACCCGTAGATCCACCATTACACACATAAATAACATTTATGTAATCAGAATAATAACTTATCTCACAGACATGTCTGTGAAAATCACTTTTCGGTTTTCGTCTTCTTGGAATATTTATGTCACATCTATTTTCTCTGGTAATCAAGAGTTGGGAATCCTGGGATAAACACACACCCACTTGCAACTCACATTGCAAAAAGGAAGAAAAATATCGATGAAGCATTCGTTTCTTCTCCACCATACTCACCTCCACCCAATACAACTTCCGTATTTCTTTAACTGCTTTAGGAACTTGTATAAAAAACAACACATTCTTTAGAGTCTCCGCTTCGGTTTTCATCTTGTTCTTCCTAAGCCTTTTCTGTCTGTGCCCAGTGTCTGAGGAATTAATTTAAATCCTCCTGGAAAGCTCTGAGTTGGGCCGGGCTTCCCCTTTGGTTATTCTCAGGACCAGTGAGAATGACCTGGGCTTCACCTGTCATCGCCAGAACCAAGTGCCACCTAAAAGGGGGCGGGGCTACAAAAGGATCTGGAGGATAATAGAGAGGCACAGATGGGGAGGAGGAGGAGGAGCAAGGAGAAAGACGGAAGAGTAAAAAAACAAGCCAGCAAAAGAAAAAAGAGAATGCTAGAGGACAGAATAATTATATTATTAATGACAATAATAATCTCATGCAGAAGTAAATCCACGATCCCTACGAGGGCCCACAGTCTGTCCCCTTTGCATCCCCCCACTCTGTTGGATCTCTCACCATCTCTCACGCCCCACCTCCTCTTCCATGGCCACGCCCACCTTCCTCCCTGTCAACAGACTCTGGCCACAGGGACTTCGCACCTGCTTTTACTTGTGTTGAAAGATGACTTCCGAGATATCTGCATAGCTTGCTCCCTCCCTTCACAAAGTTCCCTTCTTACTATTCCCTGCCAACCCACTCTGCATAAAACCCAATAAGCACCCCTAACCTGCTTCATTGTCCTTTACAGCCCTCATCACCTCCGGACATCTTATACGTCTACTTGTTTCTTTGTCAGATTTGTTGGATCAGGAGGGCAGGGACTTGACAGTGACTGACACCTGGTAATGCCAATACACACGAGGGAGGGAGGATGGAGGGTTCCCTGTGGGCCTGGCTCTCTTTTAAATGCATTTCCTATATCGACCTGTTCATCCTCTCTATATTCTATAAACAAGACTTTACACTGAAGAGGAAACTGAGGTACCCAGAGAGGGCTTGTTCAAGGGTTCTTTGATTTGGTTCTTCCCATATTTTAAATTAACCAGTCTTACTCCAATAAAGGATGCTGCAGGAGCTAGGGGTGTAACTCAGCAGGGAGCAGTTGGCTGGTGCAGGTGAGGCCCTGAGCATCCAGAACCAGAAGATAAATAAATAAGTGGATGTGGCAGAACAGAAATCAGTTAACAGCAGGTCACCAGCCAAATCCAGTCTGCTGCCCTTTTCTGTAAAGAAAGTCATAGAGGGATACAGCTGTGCCCAGTTGTTTGAATATTGTCTGCAACTGCTTTTGTGTTAGAGTTAACTGTGACAGAAACCTTGGGATCCCCAAAACTTAAAATAATTTGCTAACCTGTCACCTTGAAAATATCTTCTGACCAAAGCTCTGGAAGACAACTCAGCAAGAAAACAAAGCAAAACTCTTCATTCTAGTTGGAGTTAGTAGCCCGATAAGTGGGTTTGATTATGAATTTCCTATACACTCAGGTGAGTCAGAAACTGCAGAGCTCCAATCTTGGATCCAATAAATATGTGTTCTTATTCCTAATTAGCTGTGTGATCTTAAGTTATCATACGTGCCCTTGGATCTGTTTCCCCTCATACATGATAATAATGGTGATAATAATAACAGTAGTAATAATAACAATGATCATAGCCCTTGCTAAATGCCAGGCCTCATTCTTGACATTTTAATATAAAATGTCAGGGTTCATACTCTGAGTTAATCTTTCAGGATTTTCAGACACTCTGATTCTGTCCTTGTACCACTTGTAAGTAAGCGTAGACATGGGATTTGCTTTGGTGAATGAAGATTGGAGGAAGTGATACATCTAACTTCACCAAACTTTAATAGTCTGTGTGCAAATCCTCACATTCTCTTTTTTCATCTTTTCCTCTACCATGGCAACCAGAACTATTCCAGAAAGTGATGCTCTGTCAGCTGGGCCTTAGATTGCAGAAGATACAGAGCAGAAGCCCTGGTTGAAACTTCAAGGAGCATAAAGATTAAATATACGATTTTTTTTTTTAAAGCCACTAGGATTTGAGGGTGTTACTGAAGCATTGACAAAGCTACCTTGATTAGTAAGACACCCACCAAGACCCAAATTCTATAGTTTTAAGAATACAAGATGGTGGAATGAGATAGACATCATTACCTTATGTACATGTATGATTACACGAATGGTGTGAATCTACACTGTATACAATCATAGAAACGAAAAGTTGTACCCCATTTGTGTACAATGTATCAAAATGCGGTCTGTAAAATAAAAAAAAAGAATACAGGAAACTTATTTCTCAGGGGTAGGATCTTCATTGTTTTTGCCATGGGGAGACGTTTACTACCTGTGATATGGACAGGAGGAGGTAATAGGTGACCTGTTCGGTATACCTAGAGTATTTAGTTAGTTAAGGTATGGAAAGGGGGAAGGAGAAGAACAAGACTCTTATTTTTTATTTTTGACTATATTATTAATACATGTTAATTGTATAAATTAATGGCTATCACTGTGACATTTACCTACATGCACATATCAGGCTTTGATCGTGTCTACTTTCCCTTCTGCCCTCTCTTGCCCTCCTCTCTCTCCTGGCTCCCCCTCCCTCCACACCCTCATCTTCTTCTGCTCCCTAACAGTCCTGCTACTTTTGCATCATTTTATATTTATTTAATAAGTTTCCACATGTGAGAGAAAACGTGCAATACTTGTCTTTCTGTGTCTTGTTTATTTCACTTAACATGATGCCTCCAGTTCCACCCATTTTCCTGCAAATGATGGCATTTAATTCTCTTGAATGGCTGCATAATACTCTATTGTGTACACACACTCTATTTTACCCATTCATCTGCTGACAGGTACCTAGGCTGATTGCATGTTTTGGATATTGTAGATGGTGCTGCAATAAACCTCTCTCTCTCTCTCTCTCTCTCTCTCTCTCTCTCTCTCTCTCTCTCTCTCTCTCTCTCTCTCTCTCGGCAATATTAGATATTGTACTTAGAGTCTTGTACATGCTAGACAAGTGCTCTACCACTGACTATATTCCCAGTTCTTTTTATTTTATTTTGCTAGGCTCTTGCAAAGTTGCCTGGGCTTTCCTAGAACTCTGACTTCAGCTGCCAAGTAGCTGGAATTACAGGTGTGTGCCCAAACGTTTTTAGTTTTGAAGGAATACCCATATTGTTTTCAAGGTGCTAATTCACATTTCCACCAACAGTGTGTAAGTGTTCCTATTGCTCTACATCCTTACCAGCATTCGTTTTTCTTTTTTCTTTTTTTAAATAATAGTCATTCTCACAGGGGTGAGATAGAATCTCAGTGTAGTTTCGATTTGCATTTCCCTATTGGTTAATGATATTGAGCATTTTTTCATATATTTATAGACCATTTGTATTTCTTTTTTTCAAAAGTGGCTATTCTGATCATTTGCCCATTTTAATTGGCTTACTTGTTTTTTGTCAAGTTTTTTGAATTCTTCATATAGTCTGTATTAACCCTGTCAGATGAACAGTTTGCAAAGATATTTCTCCCATTCTTTTGATTGTCTCCTCACTCTACTGATTATTTTCTTTACTGTGCAAAAGCTTTTTAATTTGATATATTCCCATTTGTCAATTCTTGCTTTTGTTTCCTGAGCTACAAGAGTCCTAATCAGAAATTCATTGCCTATGTCATTATTTTGGAATGTTTCTCTGTTTTCTTTGAGTAGTTGCAGAGTCTCAGATTTTAAATTAAGTTATTTGATCAATTTAGTTTCTTGTAACAGGGTGAGAGATAGGGGGTCAAGTTTCTATCTTCTACATGGAGATACCATGTTTTCCTGGCACTGTTTCTTCAATGTGTGTTTTTGATGCTTTTGTCAAGGATCAGGTGGCTGAAGTGTGGAATTCCTCTTGAGTCCTCTATTCTGTTCCATTGGTCCTCATATCTGTTTTATGTAGTGCCATGCTATTTTTGTTGCTGTGACTCTGACATATTTTCAGATCAGGTATTGTGATTCCTCAAACATTTCCCTGTCTGCTTAAGAGTGCTTGGCTATTAGGGATCTTTTGTGCTTCCCTATGAATTTTAGGATTGTGTTTTCTACTTCTGTGAAAAGTATCCTTGATAATTTCATGGGGATTTCATTGACTTTGTAGATTTCTCTGGACAGAATGACCATTTTAACCATGTTAATCCTCTCAATCCATGAACATGGTAAGTTTTTTTGTCTTTTAATGTCATCTTCATTTTTTTTTCTTCAGTGTTATGTACTTTTCATTGTAGAGAGCATTCGCTTATTCATCTACATTTATTCCCTTGCATCTTATTTTCATGGTGCTATTGTAAATAAAATTGCTTTCCTGGTTTCTTTTTCTCAGTGAGTTCACTTTTGGTGTATGAAAAAGTTACTGATTTTTGCATGTTGATTTTTCATCTTGCCACTTGCTGACTTTATCAGTTGTAAGAATCTTTTGATGGAGTCTTTAGGATTTTCTAAGTATAGAATCATATCAGCAAATGAACATAATTTGACTTTCTTCTTTCCTGTTTGGTCCCTTTTCTTTCTTTCTCTTTGCTTACTTTCTCTGGCTAAAATTTGCAGAGCTACATTGAATAAGAGTGGACATCCTTGTCTTATTCTTGATCTTGGAAGAAATGCTTTGAGTTTCATGTTAGCTTTGGATTTATCACAGATAGACTTTATTATGTTGAGATATAATCCTTCTATAACCAATTTATTCAGGGCTTTTATCATAAAGCAATGTTGACTTTTATCAAAGGGTTTTTTTCATCTATTGAGATGATCATCTGTTTTTAATCCATAATTCTATTTATGTGCTGCATTATGTTTATTAATTTGCGTATGTTGAACTATCCTTTCATCCCTGAAGTGAAACCAACTTGTTCATGATGTATGATCTTTTTAATGTGCCCTTGAATTCAATTTTAAAATATTTTTTGAGTATTTCTACACCTGTGTTCACAGGAATATTGGTCTATTGTTTTTCTTTTCTTCTTCCTCCTCCATTCTCCCCCCCCTCCTCCTTTTTGGTTATTTCCTTGTCAGATTTTAGAAGAAGGATGATACTGGATTTGTAAAGTGTTTGGAAGGATTCTGTCTCCTGTTATTTTATGGAATAGTTTCAGGAGCATTGGTGTGAGTTCTTCCAAGTCTGGTAAAATTCAGGAGGGAATCCATCCAGACATGGACTTTTCTTTGTTGGTAGACATTTTATTTCTGCTTCAATTTCACTGCTTGTTTCTATTTATTTAGATTTTTTATAGCTTCTTGGTTCAATTTTAGAAGGTCATATACATCCAGAAATTTGTCTATTTCTTCTAGACTTTTCAAATTATTGGCATATAGTTACTCAAAATATTCCCCAATGATCCTTTGAATTTCACTGACTTCTGTTGTAAATTTCATTTTACAACTCCAATTTCATTTACTTGGGTCTCCTCTCTCTTTATTTTGGTTAGTTTAGCTAAAGTCTTGTTTATCTTTCCCACCTTTAAATATGAGTTGAAATTTCTTGGGTGCTGTTTTTAATATTCTTTCTTTGTCCTGTATTTTGCCAGTTTAACTACATGTCACATAGAAGTTTTTTTCTGGTCATGTCTATTTAGGGCTGTGAAGGCCTCCTGTACCTGATTATCTGTGCCTGGAAGTTGATTGGAATACTTCTTAGTTGTTCTGCTCACTGGAACAAGCTAGGGCAGAATGTAGAGCTCCTCAGATAGAGATTCTCTTTAGAGCCATTTGGGCTCTTCACTCCTAGAGGAGGACAGAAGCTCAGGAGGCAGAATGTCAGTGAGTTAGGGCAGAAGACAGAATTCCTCAGTGACTCTCTACAGAGATTTTTGTGCTGCATTTTCCAAGGGCAGAGGTAACTCTAGTTCAGCAGCATGACCACCCACTCCCCACCATCACCCTGTTTGCCCCCAAGGGCAGAGAGAGGCTATAGAGTCTTAAATCAAAGATCCATTGTGGGGAGATGTGATGGGTTCCATGCAATAATCTGCCCATGATTCTGGTGTTTCCAGCCTGGGCTTCTGTAAAGGGCCATAGAGGTGCTCTACATACAGACTATAGCATGAGCATGATCCTGACAGTTTTACAAAGTGGTGGCCTTTTTGTCCCTAACTTCTTATGAGAATCTCACTTCTCATGCCATGAAGTTCCACTGGGTATGGGTCAGATTTCCAAGGCTAAATCTCTGGTCAAGGTAGAGAGGTGTGGGGACTCTCAGTGTTGTGGTTTAGATATGAGGTGTCCCCAAAAAAGCTCATGCATAAAACAATGCAAGAATTTTAAATGACTGGATTATGAGAGGTGTAATCTAATGAATGGATTAATCCACTGGTATGGATTAACTGGGTGGTAACCGTAGGCAGGTAGAGTGTGGCTGGAAGAAGTAGGTCTCTGGGGCCTTTGGGGTTTCTATTTTGTCCCTGGTGAGCAGAACTCTCTGCTTCTTTGTTGCCAGATACTTTCCTCTGCCACACCCTTTTGCTATGATGTTCTGTCTCATCGTGGGCCCAAAGCTATGGAGTTGGTTGACCATGGACTGAACCTCTGAAACAGTGAGCCAAAATAAACTATTTATCTTCTATATTGTTCTTGTCAGGTGTTTTAACAGCAATGAAAAAGCTGAATTTGAGTGGGTGGGAGGAGGTGGAGAATGACTTTGAACCTGTGTATAGGAGAAAAAGAAGTCTCCTGGGCTAGGATGGGAAAAGGGGATTTGAAAAGTGTCTGAATTCCATTTTTTTGTGGGAGGGAGCCAAATAAGAAGGAATCTTCCTGGAAAAAGGTTCCAAAAATTGGGACAATATATTTCAAAGTGCCTTAAAGAATGGGACATCTGGTTAATACATTGCAGGAGTTCAGAGGAATGCTATTTCTTCCAGTGTGCTTTCCTTTAGTTTTCTTTTACTTAGAGAATGTACAGTCAGTGTTCAGACTACTATAACAAATTGCCATAGACTGAATGACTTAAACAATGGAAATTCATTCTCAAAGTTCTGGTGACTAGAATTATAAAGTCAGAGTTCTTGAAGGCCACCTTGTCTACAGATGCCCATCTCTTGTTTCCTCACTGAATGGAGAGCAGAGAGAGAGGAACCAAGCTTTCTCCAGACTTTTCTCATAAGGACACTGATTCTATCCATGAGAACTCCACCCTCGTGGTTCAAAGTTTCCACCTCCTATTTCCATCACAATGGAGGTTAGGGTTTCTCCATATGAATTTGGGGAGGACACAATCATTCAGCCTATGATAATCAATGAAGACAATCACTATTCTTTTTGACAAAATTAACTCAAGCATACTGAAACAAGAGGTAGCAACATAAATATACACTGTACATAAACTGTCAATTACTTTCATTGTTATAGTAATGATAATTACACATACACATATGACTATATTATCATTTAAAATAATTCACTTACACTAATTATTGATAACCCTAAGAATTAATGTGCATCAACCATAGCATGGAATAAAATCGTCTCTCTCCAGATGTGTGTCTAATGATAGAAGATATTTCTGGCATCCAGTCCATCAGAACATATGAGCTTCTTGTGTCCAAGAGTTTAGCATATTATCATAACATCTGTGCTTGGTATATATTCAATCCCTAAGTAATTATTAACTGAATCGAAAAGCACAGTTTTGATATCCAGCATACCTCTGGTTTGAGGCAAGGTTTTTATTACAGAAATTCATTTCCCTGACCCACTAGAATTACTTTGATGTGTCCTAGTTTAAGATTTAGAAACCTAAATGCTACCCAGGTTTCTAAGCTTAAAATATTTATAATATCAATGTATATCCATTTGAAAATGTGGACTTTCAAATTAACCAGGTTTTGCCTTGGTTGTTTGAACTCATAGTACATCCAATGTCAAAGAGAAGATGTCCTATCACATCTGAAGCCCCAGACAGGTGGGATTTTTAGTCCACGTTATTTTCTGTTGGGCACAGGATTTATTTATACCAGCATATACATGAAAAATGTGAAAAATCCATATTCCATGTCTTTTCTTCCTTGTTTACTCAATGTCTTCTCTCCCTGTTTCTGTGATTCTACAGCTGTGTTATTTGTGGAAACTCTGTAAAATACTTGAATATATGGTTCATAGGAAAGACTTCATAGGAAATGAAGCCACCATGCATGAAGCTGTACCATCTCGATAGGGCCAATGAAACCCAAAGAGCATAGACTTTTCAACAGTAAGTGAAAACGAAACAAACAAAACATTTTTCAATTCTTTAGAAAGGGATTCCCTATTGTACTCATGCAGTAGGAAAACACATTTAGTTTCTTCTACAAGAAATAACAAAAAGAAATTCAAAAAGAAATATTTGATCTGAAATATTAGTAACTTCTATATTTGGGACTATAGACTCATCTGACTTATTCATTGGGAAAATGATATTTAGATAAGTTACTTGTGGAAGATCATCCAGGTAAGGGAAGACCCAAGTGCAGACCCTGTTCTTAGTCTCAGCCAAGTATTTATTTCAGTTAACTATATTATCTTATCCTCTCTAGCAAGGGGCTGAGCTCATAAGATCTTTCTCTTCCATTAAGATGTGCTTCAGTGGGGCATCAGAATTTAGGTGCCCATAAACCTTAGTAGACATAGGTTTCCTTCTGTTTGCTTTAAGTTGTATAAAGAGCATTGGAAAAAATAAAGACCACTCTTCTGGCTAAACTTTCTTGATGAAAAACATGAGTAGCAATTATGAATACATTAGGATGTTTCATGACACTGACATGAACACTTCAATTCCTGCTCATGAGCATTTCCAAGAAAGTTTTTCATCTCAATTCTTCCTCTTCAGAAACAGAAATGTTCACCCATTGGATTCTATTTCAATGCTAAAATTCCAACTCGATGAAGTTGAACTGAAGATCTGAGTGGATCTTATGTTTTGATGACCTAAGTTTCCAATCAATGCCAACTTTCTCCTTTTTTTTCCTGCTGAATTAATGATGGCTTCTTGTTTTCCTTGAAATTTTAACTCCATAAGACACCATATTCAACTGTTCTATCACCACTGTCTAAACATTCTCCAATCAAATAGTCCTGCCTAGCACAATACCTCCTCTCAGAGAGCCAAAAACATAGATAGGGAGCAAACAAAGTGCAACTGTGTAAAAGTTGTTTAATAGCCCGCCAATGTGCAGTCCACCAACAAAGGGGCAGCAGGGTGGGGGTGGGGTGGAGAGAAAAAAAGCATGGACATCCAAATAAGGAGCAACAGTTTTGCCTTTCAAGACAAAGTTAAAGGACATCTTTGTTTAAATCATACTTGGGAGAAGAATGCAAAGTGTGACCTAATGATATAGGCTCAGGCATCAGCACTCCTCAGGGAAAGAAAACTCTGGAAGAGTTAGGCAGATGGATTGCCGTTGCCATGGAGATTGCTAGCTGCCAATGGGAACGCTTTCTGAGAGTCTGACACTTTGGGGTGCCCGTTAGGTGAGTGTACCTTACCAATCCACTAAGATCCAAGTAGTCTCACTGGTGTGACCAGAGAGTCTTAATGTCCTGAGATGGTTTCACATGATCAAGAGGTTAATTCTTCAGTAGTCAGGAGAAAGATAGGACTCTTGGTTGGGGGCAGGGAACTACAGAGCTGTCTGGCAAAAATGGCCTGAAGCTGAGGAAGAGAGTTTTTAACAATAAACCATTGATGATGAAGACTTTCAGAGATGAGGCAGAGAAGATATTAATGGAAACCATGACTGGGTTGTGAGGGAAAGCAGAATGGGATCAGATCAAGTGCCCCAATACAAATAATGTTCTGGCTTTTCATCTTTAGGCTTCTATAGAGATGTATACTTCCAGACTCTCACATGTGCAAATCAGCAGAATGTCACAGAAAGAAATGTGTTCCCTCTCCTATTGAGCTCTGTGAGGCACTGATGGAAGGGTGTTTTGAAGTGAAGCTGTAACCTTTCACTTGGTAAAATTCACTTATTAAAAATGACAATGACAATAGACTGTAATATATTGCTGAATGGTGTTTCAAGAGTGAAAGCTGAAGTCTTTGAGATTTAACTGGTCACTCAAATTAAGCTCTTACTTTGAGGGAAACTTGCATCTTCATTTTTCCTTCATTGTTACAGTATCTTTGCACATTATATAATGAGTTTTGTCAAAGTGACAACCAGATATTCAGGACCCTTCATATTTCTGATCCAGGACCAATTCTATAAACCAGATTTAGTTTCATTGTGTCTCTTGGTAATTTTCAAATATTGGACTGCATAAGGACCCACCAAAAACCTATTATATTGTAGATTCTTGGACCCCATGTTTTAGTCAGCTTTTTTTGCTGGTGTGACTAAATGATCTGACCAGCACAATTATAGAAGAGGAAAGTTTATTTAGGGCCCAAGGTTTCAGAGGTCTTAGTCCCTAGATGGCAGGCTCCATTCCAGGGGATCAAGGTGAGACTGAACATCATGATGGTGGAGTGTGGCAGAGGGAAGCAGCTTACACGGTGATCAGGAAGCAGAGAGAGACTCCACTCACCAAATACAAAGTATATACCCCATAGCCACGCCTTAGTTCCCTCTTTCTCCAGCCACACCCTACCACTTCGATTAATCCCATTAGGGATTGATTCACTGATTGAGTTAAGACTCTTACAACCCAATCATTTCTCCTCTTAACCTTCTTGCATTGTCTCACACGTGAGCTTTTGGGGGACACCTCATATTCAAACTGTAACACTCCTTTTTCAGAGATAATGATTCAAAAGCGTGGAACCCAGGAACCTGCATTTTGACAAACACCATAGCCGATTCTGACTGATGCAGTTGGTCACCAGCAGCACTTTGCCACATCCCTTCCAGCCCCTGTGCTCCTCTGCTCATCCTGCAGTCCCTCCGGCTCCCACGGCCAGATAGGACGGTCTATGGTCCACACTGAAGAAAACTCCAAGTGCCCCAGACTTTCCTCAAAGTCCACCCCAGCTCAACTCTCCCATCCTTTAGAATCAGCCTTTAATTCTACCTGTTCTAAAGTATCTTCTAGATCAGGCAAAGTGAGAAAGAGATTTGTTTTGTTTTAAAGCAGATCACAATAAGTTTGTAGCACTTTGGTCCAGCAATATAAAATGAGACAGGAAAGATTAATAGTTCTTGAAATTGTGTGAGAGGCAGAGTATCTAGACATCTTTGTAGAATGCTGTAGAATATGAAACAATTTACTTGATTCCAGCATATGAATCAGGAATAACTTTAGTTAAAGAAGACTTGACCATGCAATATAAAATTACAACAATGACTTCCATGTGTGACAGATTGTCTTTCTCAAAGATGGCCACGCTCATCCATGTATCTCACCTCACATATTCTTATAATGTGACTGACACTCTACTTACTAAGAGGTGCATTAGATGTTCCCTCCCCTTGAATCTGAAGGGGAACTCATGATTGCTCCTATCCACAGAACATGGTGGAAATGGTACTTCATGATCTCTAAGGCTAGGTCATAAAACAATACATCTTCTACCTCTTCCACCTGCCACTCTACCTTTCAGTGTGCTTGAACTTGAAACTCAGTCTTCATGTTCTAAGGAAGCCCAAAGACCATACCACATGATGCACCCATTCTGTTACCCAGAAAACCATGCCACCCAGGTGTGCAGGATAGATTATGAGAGGAGGAATTTTTGCTCTGCTGGCATTGGGACAATTGCTTATTATTTTTACCTGTTCTGCAGAGCTTACGAGTTTTCCATTCATGTTCATTTAGGGGTTTTCCTTAGAATATCTGGCCACCACACAAAGGATTTTTGGATTTTATTATAAATGCAATGAGAAATTGTTGTTGGGTTTTAAGAAGAGGAAAAGCATGCTGCTGTTTAGGTTTTAAGAAGATAGCTTTGACAGGTTCGTGAAGGATAATTTCCATAAACATGGAAGCTGGGGGACCTGCAGGGTTATTTTAGGAAATAAATAATGATGGTCTGGGCACAAATAGCATTATTAGAGATAAAAATAAGTGGATAGATTTGGGATATGCTTTGGAATGAGAAGTGAGAACATTTACTAATGGATTTATTGTGGATTTGTCAATGGAAAAATAATTCTCTTATTTTTTTTACTCAATTATCTAGTTGTGAAATACAGTCTTTTTCTGGGATGGGATGTTTAAGATAAAATAAGGAGTAACTTTGGGCCAAGCAGAGAGAAGAATCAATATTTATCTTTTGAGATCCTGTTAGTCATCTGAACAGATCTATCAAATTCAAAGAAGGATGGAGTTGAGAAGTCAAGACTAGGCATGTAAATACAGACCTCATTTGAACATTGCTGCTCTTCAATGACATCACTTGAGATGCATTTGGATCTCATCTCTGTTATTTCTTTTAAATTATTTATTATTTTTTTTACAGACTGCATTTTGATTCATTGTACACAAATGGGGTACATCATTTCGTTTCTATGGTTGTGCACGATGTAGATTCATACCATTCGTGTAATCATACATGTACATAGGGTGATGATGTCTGTCTCATTCTACCATTTTCATACCCCCACACCCTCCTCCCTCTCATTTCCCTCTGCATAATCTAAAATTCCTCCATTCTTCTCTCTCCCCCTACTCCCCCACCCACATTATATATCATCATCCACTTATTAGGGAAAACATTTGGCTTTGGGTTTTTGGGATTGGCTTATTTCACTTAGCACGATATTCTCCAATTCCATCCATTTATTTGCAAATGCCATAATATTATTCTTTATGGTTGAATAATATTCCATTGTGTATATATACCACAGTTTCTTTATCCATTCATCTATTGAAGGGCATCTAGGTTGGTTCCGCAATCTAGCTATTGTGAATTGAGCTGCTATAAACATTGAACTGGCTGCGTTACTGTATTATGCTAATTTTAAGTCCTTTGGATATAAACAGAGGAGAGGGATAACTGGGTCAAAAGGTGAGTACATTCCAATTTTTCTGAGGAATCTCCATACTGCTTTGCAGAATGGTTGCACCAATTTGCAACCCCACCAGCAATGTATTGGTGTACCTTTTTCCCCACATCCATGCCAACATCTATTATTGTTTGTAATTAACTGTGTGGCATTGGCCAAGTTCCTTAGCCTCTCTGATGCTCAATTTACTCATTAGTAAAGCAAGGAAATTCTGTCCTTCTTGTGATGATCAAATCAGAGAATGTATATGAGCATTCATACTTTATAATTGAAAAGAGACATTGAATTTGCTGTTCTTTAGTACCTCTCTGTTTGGGAAGGAAGTGATATGTACTAATTAGTTATATATGACATTAGAATGCATTTATCCTTTTGAGAAATCATACATTAATGAAGTATAATTTCTCATTTTTCTGATTGTACATGTAGGATCACATCAGTCCTGTTTTGAGGGCTGGAGTTGTTTTTTACATATGGAAAACATTTGATTACTGGTTATAGTGATGAATAAGTTTTAATTAAAATAATCATAATAAATAGTTGACAGTTTTTTTCTCACCTCACGTCCAGTAGTTTCCAATATCTGTACCACCCAAACTTGTAGAATGAGCTAAGACTGCAGATTACAATGTGAGGGTGGAAGAAAACAACATGGATATTTTGGATAATTCAAAAGCTGAGCCATCAGTCCCTTAGTGAGTTGACCCTTTCTGCTTCATGCTGGTAAGCCAACTGCCCAGTGTAGTGAACACAGCCATCAGGTGGACACTCAGCCAGCCTCAGGCACCCACCCCTCTCTTCCAGATCCTGAGTAGAAGCCAGAGTGTTTGATCATGGCTTCTTAAAACCTAAGCTCACCCAGTCCAGGTCAATCTGCTCTGCCTGCTCATTGTGGATGCTTCATCCTTGTTTAAAAGCTAAGCCTGGGATGATTTCTAATGACAGAGGGGGAAATGGGGCCACCTGTCTGCAGACATCACTTACTTGAAGCAGAATTAAGAAAATATTTCCATCAGTGTTTCTGAAAAGGTGTCAGTAGGATGCTTTTAAGGTTCTGCCTTTAGAAAAAACAATAGTATAATAATTAAGTGAGATCTACTTAGGTTTTACTGGGGTTTGTTGTGCCACTTTGAATTCTGAATAAGCTGGTATTTGAACTCCCATAAGAATCCATAAGAAAACAAAGAAGAAAAGGGCTCCCATTTGGCTTCATTCTGGATGCTCCTGCAACAGGATAAACAACCCTATCAATCAATGCTTGTGCTGTGATTTCTTTTACGTTCCAGCAGAAAACGCAGGTCAGGGGGCTCATTAGCACAGGGCAGAAACTGATATCATTGAAGGAGAGTGTGGCAAGGAGAATTAAGTGTTTTCTGAGACAAAATGGAGTTAGCAGCATCACACACATTTCCAAGTCCTCAGCTTTTCTCTGCGGTCTGCTAATGGAAAGAAGTGGTTTTCCCAAACGCCCCTATCTTGTTCCTCATCACACTTCTCATCACGTAGGAGGTGAGAACTCAGCACTCAGGTGAAGCTGGGAGTGGTTTTCTTAAATTGTCTGAAGTATTGATGTGATGAAAATTTCCCCTAAACCCAGATCTTATCCCTTGGGGGCTCCTCACTGCTGTGTCCTCAGTTAATTCTTTCCATTTATGATGTACCAGGTCATAGGAGAGGTGGCACCTTTAGAAATAGCAAAAATGAATGTTTGGAGGGATTTGCTGGTTTGTCCTCAGGCACACATGTGTACAGGGAGGACTGCTGGGGGCTGAGAATAGAATAGGACACAGGCTCTGGCTATTCGAAATGGAGCAAGTGTGTTTGCTGAGGAACAGAATCTCCTGCTTTTCTGAAATCCTAATGCCCAAGGCAGATGTCTGTTCTTAGGGCCTTGGCCCTTCTGTATCTGCAAATGCTCCTGAGATTAGAATCATGCACTATGAATTAGCTTATGGGGAATTGCTAAACATTCAGAATAGCAAAGAGTCAGTGACCAAAGGCATGAACTTCATTGTGAGTCTTCAAAAGAGCCTGACGCCCTGGCCCATGCTGTCCTATTACCCATCATCTGTTATTTCTTGAATCCTGATAGGGTTGTACCAAAGTTTGGAACAAAACTGGAGAATAAAGGAAGACCTGGGCACTTGAAGGGACCAGGGACCATCCTGACGAGTAGTGAAAGTGAACCTTTGTCCCAGGGCTTGGGTTTTAGAAGATGATTTATGATACCAAGAACTCATTTCTTTGGTGTCTAAATGATGTAATTGAGGTGAAATTCTTTTTTTTAAAGTTTCATTCATATAAAACCATTCTGTTAAAATCAAAGTATCTAGAAAAGAATCTCGTTGATTATAGAAGAATCTTTTCTTTCTGAATGTACAATAAGTACCATCTCAGAGATGTCTTCCACTCTCTTTGATCACGAAGTGTCCAGGACAAAGACTGTAAACCTTTACCAAGCCATTTCCCTTTTCTCACTGTACACACAGCTGTGTTGCACTTACCAAATTCCTTTGCAGGTAGGACGATAGTGTGACTGAGGTCTGATCTATGACTTGTCCTAAAACCTCTTTGCTATTCTCTAAGTTCCCTCTTCTCTTTTCTTTTCTTTCTTTCTTTTTTTTTTCCCTTTTGGCGGTTGTTGTAGTTGCTGGCTGGAAGCAGAGTTTCCAGGGGGAGAAGGAGGCTTTAGCCTGATGTCCTCAAATTCCAAAGAAGTCTATTAATAGAATTCAGGGGGTCTGAGACATCAAGTGGGGAAAAATTGCATCTTTATGTTCTCTAGCAAGCTAAAATTTCCTTCAGTTATGAAAGAAAGCAACAAACCACAGTAGAATTTATAGTATTTGTGATTTTGTCACCATTAAAAATAACAGGTACTTTCACATCATGTTGTTGTCATGACTGAGATCATGAAGTGCTGTATGGTCATCACCACTGTGACATTGTGCTAGTTATCATACCACCTCTGGATCTTATTCTAATAATGAAGCACCTAGACCTTAAATATTTAGGCGACCATGTTTCAATATCTTTAGCTTTGCAATAATAAGTAATTCACCGTATGCATTTAAATATATTATTGTGAGGATAGTCCTTTAACTTCACCTGACTGCCACTAAATGGGTTCATAGCACAAAAAAGTTTGAGTCCCTGCCTGTCTGGATCCCTGAGTGACTAATTGGAGCAGGACCTCCCAGCTTCCTGCCCCTCTGGCTCCAACTCTCTCATTAATCCCCACATTTAAGACATGAATGAGAAATAGAGATTCAGGATGGCTTGTTTCAGCATTCTTATAGCAGCACCCACAGGAAGGTAAGTAGGAGGAAGCTGACATTCACGTTGAAGTTGACATTCCAAATTTCAGTCTCCTAACTCTACCTGGCAGGCATTCAGCTGCTGAGTTTCACCTTTGGTCCTCAGTGACAGCTCTCTAAAGGTTCAGCAGAATAAAAGCACCTTACTCCCAAGCATCCTAGACCTAGTACTCCTACAGCTATGTCAAAGTTCAGCTTATGCAGGCACAGGGACAATCAAGCTGTTGTGTTTCAAGGATAACATGTTCAATTGTTCATAAGACTGACATGGAGTAGGGTCTGCCTACATATGCCACAGCTGTGCAAAAAGGCGGCTAACCAGGCCTGCCAGAGAGCCCGAAAGAGCTCTCTATTGTTTCCTTTCAAAATTAGTATGTCCTTCAATGCAGAAGCTAAGGCAATGTCAAAAATATGCATGTATTTTAAAAACTGGTTTTAAAATTGGAAAACCATGCCAAGGTGGTCATCATATTTAGTTACTGAATGAGTTAGGAGAGTGTGATTACCAAGGGCCACACATATGGTTCTTATTAAACAAGTTTAGCTGAAAATTGCTTTTTCTTTCCTTTCCTTTTCCTCATTTGTTTAACAGAATAGTTTTCTATGATTTTCTTTTAATGGGCTTCTAATGATGTTCTAAGTATTCACTTGCACATTATCAGAGAGCAATGAGTTTAAAAGCTTAATTAGGTTGATAATCATAGAAATTCAGAGCAAATCACATCTGTAATGTACAATTCTTTTACGTCTTCAACCTATTATTCAGTACCTAATGCATTGATATTATTTGACTTTTAGCCTTTTACATGGTGTAAAGACAGACAAAATACAATAACCAGTATTCTAGGTTTCCAACTCCTGAGTTTCAAAGAATCTTTAAATAAACTTAAAATTAGCCTTGTTCTTCAGTGGCCCAAATATCTTAAGGGTAGCTTACCTCTAATCTTTTAAAAATTTAACTTATCATATGAATAGATAATGTAATGTGTACAGTGTTGAAACAAGAGTGTCACTAGATATTATATGTATCTGATTTTCTCCCCTGCCTTCTAGAAACCCAGTTTCCTTCTCTGGAAGCTACCACTGTTGCCCATTTCTTATGTATCTTTTCAAAGCATATATTTCTTTCATGTATATATTAATTTTTCCATACAAATATGATATTATATCATAATTACTTTTTGGAATCTTTCTTTTTTTTTTTAACTTAATAAGATCTTTCCGTATCAATATATAAAGAACTCCCTCCCTCTTTTTTCCCTCTTCTGGATCGTCCATTTTATGGAGGCACATTCATGCTCTGTTTAACCAGTTTCTGTTAGTGAATATTTAGGTTGTTTCTCATCTCTTACTATCACAGTGTTTCAATGAGTATCTTTGCTCAATAATGTCATTTTGTACATGTGAGAGTACCTATCTATTAAATAAATACAAAGGAGCAAAAGTTATGAGCATTTAAATCTGATATGTACCATGAAGTATTCTGGTTATATAGTGATATCTTTTGCAATGACCAATGTTGAATTTCTCTATTAGAAAGGAATTCCTCCAAAGAACTCTAGTGATGCACAGATCCAATAAGTTGCTTGACCTCTCTGGTCCTAGCTGAAGGGCTAGGTAGATAAAATAGTTTAGACTTAAAGATGGTGAGCAGAAACAAATTTGCAAGATGCAAATTTTTTGTGAAGTGAATAACTTCTCAAGCAAAGAGTATTTGGATTTAGGGTAGGAGATGATAAGGGAATGAGAGGGGCTGAGAAGGATGCATTAGTGACATTTAGAATTAAGGTCAGCCTGGCTGAAAATGTCAGGAAATGCACAGGTTAGAGGAGAGCAGTATGTGGAGAAGTTCATTGTGCAATTGGGTCAAAAGAGAGAGAATGTGAGACTTAGGTTTGAATTCTGCCTCCAGAACTTTCTAGAGCTGTGTGACTTTGGATACAGTAGGAGAACAACACTTACTTCACCAGGTTGTTTTAAGAAGTAAAGGACAAAGCATGTAAAAGCATGCCTGGTAAACAGTATGATGAACTTAAAAAATGTGAGTAGAAGCTGAATGAATTTAGAGCTCAACAAATTTAGGCACAAAAGAATAACACTACTGAAAGCTACCCAGAGCATGAACTCTACAAGATCCCATGCTATGTCTGCCTTGTCCATCCCCTTTATGTCCCCAGTGCTTAGGATTGTGACTAACACTGGATACATGCCCAGTGATTATTATCAGATGGATGAAGTTCAAGTTCACCTTTACAAAAGTGGAAAAGGATAAAGAACTGCAAAGAAATAGGCTGGTTAAAGCTGGAGATATGGTTTAGGGAATCATAATAATAGTCTTAATCATTATGAGGAAAAACCTAACAATGTAGATGTTGATGAAAATGTGGCAATTGAATCAACAGGAAAACTTTTCATAGTACTTCCAGAAGTTATTCTGTGAAGTGAATAGGCTTCTCAAGCCCTTGTGGAGGAAAAGAAAAAAGTATTTTTTTTTTGAAATATATGTATTATGGTAATGTGAACTTTTGACAAATCTATCCCTTATTTTACTTTTTCTGTAGTTTTAAACTATTTTTGACCCATGTTCTGACTGCAATAGATTAAAGTGCTCTGTTCCCTGTGGTTGACCACATGGCTCTAAGGTCTACTTTAAGTGTTAATGTACTTTATGTCTCCATATGGAAATTCCTCAAGCCTTCTTAATCCAGGCATGAAGTTTTCAAAGTTAAATGAGAGAATTGGCTTAGATAAATGATCTTTTCTGTCTTAAAATTGTAGAATTTTGTCAGCCAGTGAAAACACAAGGCAAAGAGTAAAAAAAAAAAAAAAAAAAAAGAAAAGAAAACAAAAATAAAAAACAAACAAATAAAAAACAAAGGATCTCTGTGGAATAGAAGCCACGTGTCACTTGGAAGGTACAATAAACACCTCACATTTATGGAGTGTTTGCTGAGGGCCAGGATTTTCCTACCTGTTTCACTTAATCTTTACAACCCCTGTAAAAGTGTTGTTGGAAATTCTGCCTGGTGTCCAGCAACTGCAAAGGAGATCTTTCTAAGCACATACCATGATCCGAAGCAGCAAAGTTGCCAACAATAACAGACTTTGTAAATGCAATTGCTGCCCCAAATCAAAGAACCGTCTTCCACTGAGTTGAAAGGGGCATTAATCCAAGGATGGGCTTGCGGCAACAAAGGCAAGCTGAGATAATGTCATTCTTGACCCGAAGGCCAAGGTTTGTATGACAGAAGGCTGAGTGGATATGGCTCCACTGAGCAGGGTTTCTTACTTGTCTTCTTCCCCTCTAGAGGATCAGTTCTTACTTCCTTCATTGGTGACATGCTCTCTCCTTTCTATTTTCTACTTCAGTTATGAACTGGCCCAAGTGATTTGGAGAAGTATCCAGTTCCTAGGTTCTTGTTATCAATATTGGATGTACACTAATAGGCAGAGGTAGGTGAAGGCCATAGCTCTCCAAGCCCATGACCACGTGATGGGTAATAAAAGCAAGAACCAGAGAAACTCTACCACATGTTTATTGATTAGCAGACATAAAAGCATGCAACTTGACTCCAGGTCTTTGCGCTTTTATTATTTTAATTAATTAATTAATGTATTGGTACTGGGGACTGAACCCAGGGATACTTAACCACTGAGCAATATCCCTAGCCCTTTTTAATATTTTATTTGGAGACAGGTTCTTCCTGAGTTGCTCAGGGCTTCTAAGTTGCTGAGTCTGGCTTTGAAGTTGTGATTCTTCTGACTCAGACTCCCTGGTTGCTGGGATTACAGGTGTGCACCATCATGTCTGGCTCTTTGATCTTTTAGATGTGCCAATAGCTCCCTGTTTGATGACACTCTGGGGGCAAATGCAACAACATCCTAGAGGCAGGATTCAGGTAAACTCATGATTGCCATCAGGTTAGAATTTTCCAAAGCAGCAGTAGACTTTTTTTGGAATATTTTTGGAACCCAACCTTGGGAACCATCTAGATGTGCCAAGGGATTTATATTCTTGAATCCTGTTGTTTCAAGAACAGGCTGCATTAATTCAGTATTTTACATCGGGGGTTGGCAAATCATGAAACGGGCCAAACACAGCCTATGTCTGTTTTTGTAAATAAAATTTTATTGATACACAGCTATGCCAGTTCATTTACATAGTGTCTACAGCTGTCAGTAATTGTGCATTCCCCCCAAACCAAAAAGCCTGGCCAGATTTGGGAGAAAAGTTGCTTTACAAAGTAGATATAAAGTTAACTTGATCTCTAGGTTGTATGTGGACTGAGGGTGAAATTACTAGCCTAAAATGAAGAAATTGTATTACCTAGGGCTATTCAGATAAAAATAAATTTTAAAAAGCCGCTTCCCTCAATTCTTCTTGCTGAAAATGAAAAAGTTAAAGGTTTCACAATTTCTGCACCATGTAATCCGATCTCAGTGCTGTCAGTGTCTTAATAGTGTATCGATTGGCTCACACTTCAGCTATCTTTAAAGAAGCATTATTACTCTGTTGGGCCAAACATGAAAAACTACTTTTAAAGACCTTTTTAAGGGCTTTTTGATTTTTCAAAAGCTTCTTCGGGGCTTATTGAGCTTCTCTGGCTGCTGGAATTAACTCTACAAAGCTCTTTCTCTATTTCTGAGACAGTAAATTCATCTGAAGCTGGCAAATTATCAATGACTCAGGGGGAAAAGATAGGGGGCCCTGGAGATAAATTAATGTGGTGATTAGTTACATGGACACCTGTATTTTTAGGTTCTAAGTAAGAGCATTTTTGCTACCATAGCATTGGAAGCTCATGATAGTTATCAATAGTCATTTAAAATATGTGAAGTTGACTCCAATACTAAGGGTCGGAAGTCAGGGGAAAGAAGATGGACCGTAAAAGTTAAAACTTTTAGTGCATACAGTAACATTATCCTGCTTTTCAATTATTGAAATGACTGGAAAGCTGAATGAGACAAAATCTCACTTACAGTCCCCCATGATTTATTCATTGTCTATATCTCTTTTCTCCAATTATTAAAAAGGCATCAGAATAATATTTCCTGAATGCTTAGAAAAAGATTTGTTGTTCATACACAAAAATGTTACCTCCTTGGGTGACTGGTACTCGCTGTGTCTTTTTCATTTTCAGAATCTCTTTCATTCATTTATTCCATTCAGCGTTTATTTCTTTGGAATTGGTTTTGCTCCTTACTGTGTTCTAGGAAAAGGGACTTCACCAACCAGACCTGATTCTGCCATCTCAAAATGAAGATAGCAATAGGAACTACCTCAAAAGGCTGTGGTAAGCACTATGTCAAATTGCATGAAATGACTGCTATGTGACCATCGCTTTTGTTTTGGGTTTTTTTTTTTTTTTTGCCTGTGAAAATAGCAATTTGATATGACTCCACAGAAATAAATGAATAATAAATTATTCAACATTTACTTAATGTGATTAAGTTCCTCACAAATACTAGGCACTCCGGAAATATTAGCTGTAAAAGAATTCTAAGAGAATACAAAGACAACAAATTCAGAAATAGAGAACACATAATGTATGATTTTTAAAAGTCGGGTTTATTGAGGTATGATCCATGACATTGGGGAGTTCTATGTATTTTTACAACCCTCTGCAATTGGGTGACCACAGTCATGATGCAGAACACACTTTCACTCCCCCAGATCTACTGTGCCCCCAGTCAACTCACAGCCCCTGGCTCCCACAGATCTTTCTTCTATCTTTGTAATATTGCCTTTAATATCCATCCCCAAGCCTGTTCTTTTGCCTCTTTCCAGTGTGGACAGATGTACCCCTCAGAGGCAGAAGGGAATTCCCATCCCTCTGGCCAACCCTAGTTCCGCTACTTCAGGAAAAAAACATTTTCCTTAGCTCTGACGGGTAAAAGGTAAAAGATACTGGGGTTCCAGGGCGTGCTGGGGACAGGGGCAGGCATTTGATAAGTGTTACACTGCTTGGAGTTCGCAGCTCTGTGTGAATGGCAGCAGAAATGTGCTTTCAGCTACTTTCCCCAGGACTGAACACTGTTTTGGACTCTATGATTTTGTTATTGATGAAAACATTTGACACTTGCTTGTTAGAGGTCTTATTACCTAAGGTTCAATTTCAATTCCAAATCCAAGTAGAGTTGCATGAAAATCCCTCCTTGAGCAGAACTCCTTTTAGAAATATAGCCAAAGCAGTCATGTAGGTGAAATCCTCCTTTCTTGGATGCTAGGGAGGTTTTAATAGGGTCTAGTTCAAGTCTCATGCTCTATGAGGTAACTTTTTCTTGTCTTGGCACCTTTTTATTGTGGTATTGCCTCATGTGAATGTAATTTGCCTCAACAACCAATTGGTCATTCTTTCTCATCTTGAAATTAGAATGTCACTCCCTGTGATGTGACAGGTTGACGTATTTGACTTCATGGAAATGTTATAGGCCAGGCTATATGGGCAATGACTAAACAGACTCCATTTTACCCTGAGACTCCATTATGTAGTAAATACTTCTCCCATGGGAACACTCCACCTCTGTACCCATCAATAGTTGCTTAGCATGACATTTTCAGCAACACAAAATGGCAATTCTTGTATAACAAAAAATTGTTCTCTTTTTGATTCCTATTCCTCGTCCTGTTACCCACCAAGTGCTCATCAGCCCTCACCTTCCAGCTTCCAGATATCACTCTTACTCCGGAATGATGGTTCCCAACTTTGCACATTAAAATCACATGCGGGTATTTTAAAAAGCCCAACGATAACACCTCATCCCTGGCTGATTAAATCAGAATCTCTGCCAATGGAGCCCAGGCATCGGGGTTTTGTGAAGTCCCCCCAAGTGATTCTAATATGCAGCCAAGCTTTGAACTCCCGATCGAGAGCCATCCATTTGCATCTTATGCTATCTACTTCTTTCTTTGCTTTGATTTCCTGTGAAAATGCAAATATGCCCTCAGAAAGGCAAAACTGTTATCTCTCATTTACACTTTGCTTGGAAATAGGTTTTTTTTATCAGTATAAATAATTTATTGCAAACTCTCTAATATCATAAACTAGTAGGCTTGACAGTTCACACAGGAGTATTCTGGAATGAGGAAGCAGGAGTTGGGGCCAAGATGAAAGTGGAGGATGTAAAGATGGCTACCAAGGGGCAGTGGTCCTGTCTGCAGCTGGCCAGTAGACGGTTACTTAAGCTACCTTGAGTAGCAAGGATCTGGGATAGGACAAGGGCTGAATTCTCCTTTGACCAGCCCACTGCAGGTATCTGGCCCTTCCTGCTGCTTCCTCACCTGTGGTCCTCAGGGGTGAGGGAGGTATGGGACAGTAAGAAGTGCTATAGTTGCCAGGACTGTGGGCTCCATCAGCAAATAATGGGGTCCCCATATAGTCCATGGCCTGATAGATCTAAGAAAAATTTTGCTTATATCCTGACTTGCTGGCTTCAAAAGTTGCCAGTTATTTTCTTCAACTCTATAATCCTCTTGAGTAATAAACCCTTTTGTTTGTAACATCACTGTTTAACAAGCTGAAATCTGAATTTTTTTTTTTTGCAAAATTTAGGAGGAAATTATTCTGTTGATGCCTTTTTAGTTTTAAAACTTTCTAGTTTTATTCAGATAGTGCTGTATTAGATTGAGGTGTTGTTTGGGAATGTATTAGTCATGTTAACAGGAATTCTCAACAGACTAAACATATAGTCAAAAATTTGAGACTTGAGAGAATGTTATTCTAGAAGAAAAATCAAATTGCTTCCCATAGTCATATTAATGTACTATTAATAACTATGTAACACAAAACAAACCCTTAGTAATAAATAAAATCAGAGGCTCCAACATTTTAGATTCCAATGAATATCAACCACATATCACAATTTGCAGCTTACAAATTCTCCTTTATGTATATTTGTTTTGCAAACTAAATAATTTTTCAAAATAAATAAGTCTAATTAATTTAGATGCTTGAGGATAGAATCTCATCACATCTTCTTCCTTCTATTCCCTGCTTAGCCTTGCCTTCAAATCTGGATAAACATATTAGAGTGTGGTTTAGTAATGAATTTGACACATAAGATAGACTTCTAGATGCATTAGGGATTTGTAAAGTTAATTCTCAGTGTTTTTAAATGTCTCAATTGGTACTCATAACTTGCTATTAAAGTTTGCTTTTTAGACTAAACAAATATTGTAGGAAGAGGGAATTGTGTTTTGGGTGCCTGATAAGAAACAAAGAACGTTAGAATATTTATCTTCTTTTATTTTAATTTTCTTTTGGTATGGTAAGAATCCATGCGTTCTACCCTCTGAACAGATTTTAAAGTGTACAATACAGTATTTTTAAAATATAGGTAATGTTGTAAAGCAGATTTCTAGAATGTATTCATGGACATAACTGAATCTTTATCCTCATTGATTATTAACTCCCTCTTTACTGTCTCCCCGGTTGCTAGCAACCACCATTCTATCCTCTGCTTCCTAGGTACCTTACATAAGTGGAGCCATGCAGGATTCATTCTTCTGTGACTGGTTTATTTCACTTAGCACAAGGTCATCAAGCTTCATCGAATGTTGTCACATTTTCCAAATGTCCTTCTTCTTCTTTTTTAAGGCTGAATAATGTTAATGGAACAATAATATTCCATTGTATGTGTATATCACATTTTCTTTGTCCATTCATCTCATCTCCTTACTACTCCAAATAGGTTAGTTAACCAACTTTCAGGACTGCCTACTATATACAAGCCAGATACCTGCAGTGGGCGGGCCCAAGGAGAATCTGACCCTTCTGTCCCATCTTATTACTATTCAATGTACCTTGGTTTACCAAGGATGGTCAGCAGCAGACAGGACCTCTGCCCCTTAGTAGCCATCTTTACATACTCCACATCCTTAATCTGTTTATCTGCTGATGGACATGTGGATTGTTTCCACATCTTGTCTGTTGTGAAATAGGACTGCAGTAGACACGGATGGAACGTGCAGTTTTACTTTCCAAGAAAATGTGGGAGAAGGTGGAGAACACTTTACGAAACATATTTTTTCCTAAGTATAATTGTTTTCTTCCACTAATCTGGTATTTGTATTTTCATTTATATATCACACTTAGTAGACATATTCTACTTCTTTCACTGGTTTACATTTTTATTTCATAATGTCCATCTTCATATTTGAATCATATAAATTGAAATTAAAGGGAACATTTTAGCTTGAGTGCTCTTTTAAGAAAAGTTCCTATTTTCAAATTAAACCACTTTTAACCCTACGATGTACTGTCCTAAAATTAAAAAAAAAAAAAAGATAAAAAAAACCTCCAGTCATCTCCCAAATAAATCTTTCATACGAATTTAGATTTCCTAAAGAAAGGTATACCTGTGACGAGCCAGCAGTTGAACTGATGATCTCATTAATCTATTTGCCCTGTCGTTAAAATATAAAGTGGTTAAAATTTGAAACCATGCTCTCAAAAGTGTGAGCTAATTCTGCAGACTTTTTGGAATACATGTAACAATGTTCCTGTTCTCTACATCTTCCATGTCTACTCTTTTCTCCATTCCTAGTGGGTTTTCTTGACTTTGGGATCTCTTCTTTGTCCTACTTTCCTTCTACGTAGTTCTCTATTGCTTGGTGAAGTCCGTCTGCCCACAAGCTCACCTACATGCGTGGGAACACATGGAGCGGCGATACATGTGCTCATAGGTGGGGCACACATACACGTGTGCATACTTAACATTAGAAAGACACTCGTTATATTGCTACAGGCTGCTTTTCACCCCAATGAAAGTAGGTAGTTTGAATTGTATGTGCATGTGTGTCTTTAATGAAATCCAAAGAGCTTGGGACCAGAGTGTGATTAAAACCTTCCCTTTCTATTCACCCAAACGAACAAACAAACAAAAAAACCTTTCAGGACTGCCTCCTACGTACAAGCCAGAGTTTCCATGCTCTGAGTCTTCTTCACAAGTTTTCCCATCATCTGGACTCAGACCACTTTGTTCTGTTCCTTCAGCTGACATCAGAGCCCTAGGAGGATTTCCCTGGGGTAAGTTTTTGGGGTCTGGACACAATTGAGGAGAATGTACCTGGGGCTGCAACGCCCAAACACAGACCTGAGAATGCCACACTAGGAAGGATCTTGTGCTCTACCAGCTTAGCCCCAGAAATTGATGTCGGAGAGCCAATGTGACTCATCTGGGACATCTAATAAGCAGCAAAGAAGAAAAACAGGGAACATGAAAAGCAAGCATACTGGATAAATTAAGAGGTACTAAAATTGCAGGAAAATATGAATGGGCCAGTTATTTTCAGCAGCAGCTAGGACTGAATAGTGTCTCATACCCATTGTGGAAGTTTTCTGTGCTTATTTCACTTTATTTTAATAGCTCATCTATTATTCGTACCCAAGGAACATCTGTATCTGGTGTATCATTACCTTTTGAGAGATATCTTTCATTGTCCCAAGATACAATCCTTTATTTACCATTATTTCCAGTTCATGTGGAAAGATCAGAATCAAAACTTTAACCTCAACCTCAAGCTTATTTGCTGTCCTAGTAATAATCCACCAGTGATTCTGGAGTTTAACTCTTACCCGGGGGTCGGGGGGACTCTTAGACCGTCTCTGTGATAAATGTGGCTGGAATGATGTGAGGCCGATGTTCAGCAAGTGCCAAGCGTGGGGTATACTGCACGGGACCCTGGGTTGCCTCATCTGATGGGCACAAGTAAGTGTTCCCATTGTTCAGGGCAGGAAGCTGGAGCTAATTCTCCTCATCCTTAACTCTTGGTCATTCTTCATATTTCAATTAATTAAAACGCGAATCTAAGCCATCCTCTGGTAACTAAGGAGTTTGCTGCAGAACCACCTGATTCTTCCTTCCTCCCACCAGCACTACCACCCTGATGTGCCCCCAGTTTCTCTGACTTCAATCCCTTTTTCCTCTCACGCCCCTCCTCCCCTGGGCTGGGTGCAAACCACTCCTCCCCCAGTGGTGACACTTGGTGACACTGATCAGACCAAATAGTTATCCCTTGGTATTCTTGGGAGATTGGCTCCAGAACCTCCCACAGATACCAAAATCCACGCATCTTCAACCAGGGACTTGTAATATTTGCACGAAACCTATGCACACCCTCCTGCACACTTTAAAAACTACCTCTAGATTAGTTATAATACCTAAGAGAGTGTAAATGCTATGCAAACAGTTGTTGGACTATGTTGTTTAGAGAATAATGGCAGGTAAAAGACATCTGTAGATGCTCAGTACAGATGTAGTTTTTAAAACTATTTTCAAAGTTGAGGATACAAAAGGCCAACTGCACTTTCAAGTTCTTTAGTCCTTTCTTCCTTCTTATTTCCTCCCTTAAGAAACATACAAATAAAGATAAAATCAAACTCAGACTGGAAAACTGTCCTTTTGATTCTCCTCACAGTTTTTCCCTTGGCATCCAAAAATGCATTTATTTGCACCATTGCTGAATCACCCTGCGTTCCTCTGCTTCCTGCGCTCACCTCCAACGCTGGTCCTCCCACCCACCCTCCTCACACTGCCCCATTTCCGCTGTCTGGGTGGACTGGATATGACCTGCCTGGAAACTCTGAGTCTGCTTCCTACAGCCTTCTCAGAGGCAGGAATTGCTTTTGTCCTGCGTCCTTGCGTGGCTGTGTGTGTGTGTGTGTGTGTGTGTGTGTGTGCGTGTGTGTGTGTGTGTATGTGTGTTAAATGTTGCATTTTGTTTTGTTTTGTTTCGTTTTTTGTCAAGAGACAACTGCTTTCCAACTTCAAAGTTTTTCTGAGAACAAACCTTTCATAAGACTTCTTTTCATTTTTAATGAGTGACATCTGTCTGATCTGGGAAAAGCAAAGTGGCTCTTTTGTGGAAACAGAGTGTGAGCCCAGGACAAACGGAGCCAACATTTTTATCTCATATCTTCACTTTTATGGAAGAGAAAAATAAGGTCTCAAGAGGCCAGAGGAATCCCCGAAGTCCCACTGATAACTAACGACAGGGCCGGAACTGGAGGCAGATTTCCTGACCTCTAGTCCGTGAAGATTTCCTTACTGCTGTGTCATTTCACAAACAAGCCCTATATTTTGAAATTGCACGCTAGCTCTGTAAACAGATGCTTTTTAGTAAGGCATGCAGTTGTATGTGGCTGCGTGGGGGGGCTCCCTTGTGTCGTGTCTCGTGTGGTTTGCAGTTCTCTGGAGATCAGATTCCCTTGGAGAGTCCCCAACACCTTCAACACACACACACTACAGTTGTTTCCCTTTGCTTCCAGGAAGATGGCTGCTCCTTGCTCTTTTCCTTGCGTGTTCAATCTGGTTGTTGTCAATGGAATCACGTAATTTGTGCGGTCAGCTCTCTGTGACCTCCCCTGGGAGTTCTCACCTCAATGTTTCTCTCTCCTTCTCCCAAGATGTTCAGCCTGTATCCCTTTTCTTAGTTTCCTAGTTCCCATCATTCTTCCAGTCCCACCAAGTACTCAACCTAAACTGCCCTATATTCTTTTAAAATTCATTCATGGTTTCTTTTAACTCAAAGACATTCCGGAGGTCCATATCCAAAGCCGTGAAAAATGACCCAATACTAATTTCCTCCATTCACTCATTCAGCCCAGACCCCCAGACCACGTTCCCACATTCTGTTACCACCTGAATTCTGCTCTGAATCCTGCTTGGTCACTTTGTTCCACTTTAGCACCTGATGCTTAAAAAACATTATTTTTTTTAAATAGCTGTATAGTGCTCCATGGTTTTCCCTATTTCTCCCCTAGTGATGGATATGTGTATTGCTTCCAGGGTTTTGTTATTACAAGCATTCCACATCACATATCCTGAACTTCCTCCACCCCAAATTTCTCCTTCCCAAAGCACAATTAAGCTCACAGTCTACCTGTGGTAGATCCTGGAGCTGCTATCTTAGGTGACAGTTAAATTAACTAATAAATTGATTCTTATCATTGTGTTAATAGGCACAGTATCGAGACCTTCCTTCCTTCCTTTTCAGGAAGAACACATCCATTTTAAAAGAGACCACAAGGACCCAGTGGCTCAGGAAGCTGAGACAGGAGGATCGCAAGTTCAAAGTCAGTCTCCGCAACGGTGAGGCGCTAAGCAACTCAGTGAGACCTGTCTCTAAATAAAATAAAAAATAAATACAAAATAGGGCTGAGGATGTGGCTCAGTGGTTGAGTGCCCCTGAGTTCAACCCCTGTACTCCCCTCCCCACCAGAGACCACATGGATAAAAGTTCTTATAATATCTCTTCATCTTCCGTGCATTTTGGGGTAGAAGGGCTATAAGCCACAACAAGTCATGCATTTAACCCATCCGTGTGTTTCCAGTAGTACAAGTTTCACAAAAGCCAAGAGGCAGTGAGACAGATGGAGACAGTTGGGCTCGTTGTGTCCTCTAAATCATGACGCAAGTGAGAAGTGCACCCCAGTTTTAGCCTGGAAGATCACCGTGTCTGAGACTGTCAGAGGTGCAGATACACACCAAAGTCCACCCTTCTCCCTGTGAAGGCGCAAGTGGCCACACCGTCCTCTGAAGAGCAGTCAGTTGAAGAGTCTCTGAGCTCTGCCTTGCATCGCGTGCAAACAGTGAGCGCATGCAAACAGTGAGCGCAGATCTAGATGTGGAAGGTAAGCAATGAGGCTCAGAGAAAAAAGCGTGCAGTAGTATTTTAGAAGAAAGCATGGGTTAGGTAAATAGTTCTTAAACACAACATAAAAAGTGGTAGCTGTAAATGAAAAAAAATTGATTAATTGTACTACATTACAACTAGGATTTCTGTTCATTAAAGATCATCATTAAGAGTAATAAAATACAAGACAAAGTGGGAAAAATATTTTTGATACAGGTTGAGTATTCCTTATCCAAATTGCTTTGGTACCAGAAGTATCTTGAATTTCAGATCTTGAAATATTTATATATAATTTTATATATAATATATATGCGTGTATATAGATTTATATAATGAGAATTCCAGGGGATAGTACCAAAGTTCAAACAGAAAATCATTTATATTTTATATGTTTCCTATACACAAGCATGAAGAGAGTTTTACACAATATTTTAAACAATTTTGTGCTTTAAACAAAGGTAAATGGTGTGGAATTTTCCACTTGTGGCTTCATGCTGGTGCACACGAAGATTTGATTTAGACTTCGGAGCATTTGGGATTTGAGATTTTCAGATGAGATTGCTCAACCTGTATTGATATATAATCATAACCTAAAACTTCTCTGATTTGTATCCAGAATACATAAGGAACTTCTAAATCAAAGAGAGATAGACAACCCAATTTAAAAAAATGAGCAGAAGACTTGAATAGGTCCTACAAAAAACAGGGTGTACAATAATAAACAAACAGGTAAGACGTCACTTGACTCCTTAGTCAACCACAATACTACATTACTCAGATGCACCAGGAAGACTTAAGGGAGAGGAACCAGCAACACAAGTGTTGGTGAGAGTTTCGAGTGACCAGAACTCTCATATCCTGTGGTGGGAGTGTATTTTGGTGTAGCCACATTGGAAAACTACTTGATAATATCTTCCAAACCTAAACATGCAATTCTGCTGACAGGTATACACAATAGAAATGCATACATCTGTCTGCCAAAGACACACACAGGAATTATCAGCAATAGACTGGATAAACATGTGTTTATAAAATGCAATATTATAAAGCAATGAACACAAACAACTTGAAGGAATTTCTCAAACGTAGTGTTGAGTAAAACTAGATGGACATGAATGTTTATATTATTCTTTCATTCCACATATGTGCAGTTCAAAACCAGGTCCAACTAATGTAGGTATTAGAAATCTGGGAAAAGATTTTCATATTGTTGTGAGGTGGGTTACAAATAGGAGAAAAGCTTTTACGGTCTGGCATTTTTCTATTTCTTGATCTAATGGCTTATTACATGAGTTCGTTCACCTTATAAAAATCCTTCGATCACACACTTGGGATTTATGCATTTTTACACTTCATTAAAAAGTTTCCATTAATTCAGAATATACAAAGAACTCAAAAAACTTAACAACAAACAAACCAAATAACTCAATTAATAAATGGACAAAAGAACTAAACAGATATTCCTCAGAAAGAAACAAAAATGGTCAATAAATACATGAAAAAATGTTCAACATCTCCAGCAATCAGGGAAATGCCAATCAAAACTACACTATGATTTCATTTCACTCTCATCAGAATGGAAATTATCAAGAATACAAGCAACAATAAATGCTGGTGAGGTTGTGGAGAAAAAGGTACACTTATACATTGTTGCAGACTAGTACAACTACTCTGGAAAGCAATTCGGAGATTTCTCAAAAACACTAGGGATGGAACCACCACATGATCCAGCTATCACACTCCTTGGTATTTTTACAAAAGATCTAAAATTGGCATATTACAGTAATACAGTCACCTCAGTGTTTATAGCAGCACAATTCACAATAGCTAAATTATGGATCAATCCAGATGCCTGTCAATACATAAATGAATTAAGAAATTGTCACACACACACACACATACACACATACACAAAGGAATGAAATTATAGCATTTGCTGGTAAATGGGTGGAAATGGAGAATAGCATGCTAAGTGAAATAAGCCTAACTCAGAAATTTGAAGGTCAAATGTTTTCTCTGATAGGTGAAAGTTAGAGTAAAATAAAGGAAAGGGGGAGGGAAGGACAGAATAACATAAGGACAAAGGGAATATCAGTAATGTGGAAGATCAAGAGACAAAATGAAGGGATGGGTAAGAAAAGGCAATGCAGAATGAATTCTTTAAAAATCATGTTATTCTTAAGACTGAGTAATATTCCATCATATATATATTTTTTATCCATTCATCTGTTGAAGGGCATCTAGGTTGATTCCACAATTTAGCTATTGTGAATTAAGCTGCTGTAAACATTGATGTGGCTGCATCACTGAAATATGCTTATTTTAAGTTCTCTGGGTATGAACCAAGAAGTTGGATTCCTGGATCAAATGGTGGTTCCATTCCAAGTTTCCTGAGGAATCGCCATACTGCTTTTCATAGTGGTTGCACCACTTTGTAGTTACACCAGCCATGTATGAGTGTACCTTTTCCCCCACATTCTCACCAACATTTATTGTTGTTTGTATTCTTGATAACTGCCATTCTGACGGGGTGAGATGAAATCTTAGAATAGTTTTGATTTGCATTTCTCTAATTGCTAAAGATGTTGAACATGTTTTTATGCATTTGTTGATTGATTGCATTTCTTCAGTGAAGTGTCTGTTCAGTTCCTTAGCCCATTTATTGATTGGATTTTCTTTTTTTTTTTTAGTGTTAAGTTTGTTGATTACTTCATATATACTGGAAGCGGGGAGCTAGGAAAGAATAGAGTTACTTTGGGTTAGGGAGAGGGAAGTGGAGGGAGGGGAAGGGCTAGCGGGGAGGAAGGATAGTAGAATGAATCAGACATTATTACTCTGTGTGCATAGATAACTAAACTACTGGTGGGATTCTATGTCATGTATAACCAGAAGAATGAGAAATTATACTCCATTATATATAATGTATCAAAGTGCGTTCTACTGCCATGTATAACCAATTAAAACAAATATTTTTTTTAAAAAATCACATTATGTGCATATATAAATATACCCTAGAGAACTTCATCTTTATGCATAGGTAGAAAGAACCAATCAAATATAAATAAACAAATGAGCAAAAAGAAGTCTAGTAGAGGAAAGAGAATGGGAGAGGGGAGGATGGGAGGGAAAACAGGGGATTGTGAACTGAAATAGAATTCCATGCATGTATGAGTTTGTGAAGATGAACCCAACTACCATGCACAACTATAAAGCTCTAATAAAAAAGTTTACATTAAAATAAAAGACCGGAGAAGCATCTCATTACCCAATTACATTATAATCCCCCAAGTTATTTGTAGCCAATGCTGCTAGAAATGTATACAAAGGAAAGGAGTTCAAACTGGGAACCAGGTAATTTAACCCAGTTATTTCCAATGCCTTTCCTAATATAATAGGAAAATCCTATTATATATAATAAGCAAGATTTAAACATTAGTGAGGTTGACTGTGTATTAGTCTGCTCTAGCTGGTGTAAAAAATTACCTCAGCCTGGGTGGCTTGAAGAACAGCATTGTTGAGTTTGGGTGAGGGCTCTCTTCCTGCTTTGCAGATGGCTGCCTTCTCCCTGTGTCTTCACGTGGTGGTGGTGGGGGGAGGTCACTTTCTGTTCCTCTTCTTATAGTGCCACAATTCTTTTGGATTAAGACCCTATCCTCATGACCTCATTTAACCTTAACTGACTCCTCAAATTCCCACCTCCAGTTACAGTCATATGGGCAGTTAGGACTTTAACATATGAATTTTGTAGAGACACAATCCAGTGCACAGCAGAAGGCTATGTGTTTTACAGCTATTGCAAAGGTTCAATGCTTGTCTTTGTCTCTCAATACAACAGCATGTTACTTGTACACTTAAGGCTTCCTCAACCCTGTTTAAGGAACAGTAGGCTGTGCAACTATTTTCCTCTCCCAACAAAATGGATTCCTCTTGATACAAAAGTGCATTCCAATTGCACTTTTGCTATATTTTCCCTAATATGTTATGTCTGCCCTTAGCACAAAGCCTTGCATGTGATGGAATTTATTCTCAATTGATGGTTGCTTCATATTGAGGTTGGGGGAAAAGTTTACATTTTTTGCCAGCTTACTGATATTTGTGTATTTTAATTAAAAATGGAGGGGAGGTTTAAATTTTCTTCACTTTTCTTCAAAAATGCAGAACAGAGAGGAAGCATGAGGAGGGCTTTGTGGTAGAATCTTGAATGATCCTCCAAAGGTCCATATGCTAAAGGTTTGGTCACCAGCCAGTGGGTTGCTGGGAGGTAGTGGAACCTGAGAAGTGGGGCTGAGGGAAAGGAAGTTAGTACTTGGGGGGTGACCTTGAAGGGACTGGGGGTACTTGGTCTCAAAACAACGGAGCCAGCCAACCATGAATTGAAACTTTTGAAACTGTAAGTCAGAATAAACACTTCCTCCTTTTAAGTTGCTTTTCTCAGGTATATTGTCACAGCAATGGGAAGCTGACAAACACAGTATAAATTGGTACAACCTCCTTAGGAAGAAATTTGGCCAAATTATCAACATTGAAAAGGCAATGACCCTTGGACTGAGTGACTGCAAGTGGAGAAATGAACCCTATAGTCTATTAGACATGTGCAAACTGTTATACACTCAAGGTCATTCACTAAATTATTGTTTATAACAATAACATTGAAAGCAACAGAAAAAAAGAACAAATAAATCACATATCACACAATTGAATATTACTCAGCAGTTAGTAAGATGGATACATAGCTACTGATTTGGAAGGATCTTCAGATTAAGAAATATGTAGAAGATGCTACTGTTTGTCAAAAATATATGCATCCATAATTTGCTTGATGATCACAGAGTATCTCCAGAAGGACACCCAAGAAATGGTACAGTGTTTGCTTTTGAGAAAGCAAGCATAAAAGGAAACTATTTTTTACCATGCACTCTGCTTGATATACACTTCACATTTTCTATGTGCATATAACCTATTCAGAAAAGTAAATTAAATCGAGAGATGATTCTTTGCTGTTATCTTTTTCTCACTCTCATTTAGGGTCTTACCAAACATTCTGAATTAATAAGTTTGCCTTTTCTTTCTTCTAACAGCCTCCAGATCTGTTCCATGGAGCTAAGGTCAGACTCCTCTTCCAGGATATTGAGCAAAGTAGTAGGTCACTCTTCTACTGGTTACCTTATTAATTGGATTTAGACCACAAGAGAATCTGAGCAATTTTTTTTTAAAAAAAATGAAACACTCAGTGTCCCTTTGCCCTCTTTAGTTCTTCTCCTCCCAGATATCAGGAAGAGTGTCTTCAGTCAGATTTACAAGTGTCACAAACTGGTTGTCAAACTGAAAGGAGAGGGAACCTTGAATTGTAAAGGAGAAGAGTAAGTGCAGTCTAATGTGTGCCCTAGATTTGTAACAAGCAGATTTCAAGAAGTAAATTCTTATCTCAGTGGCCTGGGGATCCAGAGTATTTGGAGATGCTCAAAAGTAAAATTTAATAATACAATTAAAAAGTAAGCCATGCAAGAAATAAACAGGAGTATTTCCCAAATTTCCCATGGTCATCTGCAAAAGATGGAAGGGAAACACAGGACATGGAGGGCATGACATGGGCACATGTCATTTTGAAGATATCAACAAAAAAGGCTGAAACCTAGGTTTGCAAAAATTTGCAGAGGAAAATTTTTACCAGTGTTTTAAAAGGCACACTTCAGAGTGGGGTGGATTCTATAGTCCTGCTTTGTTAGCTAATAAAGAGAAAGCAAAACCAGGAATTTAGTGATTATTTATTCCAGTCCATTCATTTTACTAAGATACACTCTAGGCAGAGCCTAGGATTAAACACCCGAGTTCCTTGTAGGGTCTGCTCACCATCTGGTATCCTTAACAGTCTCTGACTCTGGAAGTAGACCAGCTTGTTTCAGTCACAGCTCTGCTGCCTGAGAGCTGGATGTCTGTGGGCAAGTTACTTAAACTTCTAATGCTTGCTTCCTCATCTTTAAAATGGGGTTGATACTAATCATACCTATCTGATACGGTTGTTATAGGGCTTACAAGTCACTTCAAAGGTCTGGTGCACAGAAAATGTTATTTAAATGCTAACCATAATATTAATGGTTATTATTACTTCCAATTTCTACAACAAGGAGAGTCATTTTTAAGTGGGAAAGGACACAACCAACGTGGGAGGAGTCTGCATTGCAATATGCAGGTGCCACATGAGGTCTGACATAAGAAATTGCTTTTTCATAAAGAGAGCTGTCCTGTAACCTTTTGCTGGTGGTAGGTAAGAGCTCTTAGACACAGGTGAATTCAAACAGAGGTGACATGACCTGCCAAGGATGCCAAAAGCTGATTCCTGTGTAGAGTAGAGGCAGGGTTCAGAGACCTCCAGGGTTCAGATAATCCTCGTGAATCCGAGGAGCCTAGGATTGATTCTATGACCTTTTACACTGGCAGCCCTGAGGGCACCGCATTGTCTGGTTTCCCTGCTTGGTTTCATTTTGGAAGTTCACAGTTCAGTCTGGACTCTCCTGCATTAAATCTGTGTAAAAAGACAAACATCGGTGTCACAGCTAAGACTTCCAAATACTCAAGCTGGAGCGACTTTGAATTTATTTATGGGCGGTGCCACACTGGAAAGGCCAACACAGAAGGGAACATAGTCTAACGTTGCTAACAAGATTAGGCTCTTTGCAAGCCTTCTACCCAAGGGATACTTCATTCCTAAGAGTAGAAATCCCTGGGGGGAAGGAAAACCTCAGCTAACAATGTCCCTTTCCTTTCTGCAGATGGCAGGTTAACAAGGGCGAGAACACCAGCAGAGCCTTTGGCTGCGCTGCGAGGTGGGGCGGGACCGCACGCGGTCCTCCCCGCCTGAGACCGCAGTCTCCCTCTGCGGGGCACTTCCTAGAGCCTTTGATCTTTCCCCAGGAACTGGCAAGGGCCGCGTTCCCCTTGTAGTTTATTCCTCTTGGTTTATTTATTGTATCTCCTTTCTCCTTTCGCGGATCGGAGGTCAGAACGCCAGTATGCAATGGAACTTGTGTACCGAGTCCTGCCTCTCGGGCCAGTACTGCGAAACTGTGCAAAAGGCGCACTTCAGTGAGTCCTGGAGCAGCAAAAGCAGAGGAGGGGAAGGGGTCCTTCCCCCTCCAGGGATCCAAGCTCGGAACCCGGATCCCAGGATCAGTGGCAAGGACTCCGCTCCGGTCGCCAGCCCCAGCCCCGCGGGCGAGCGCCCCCTTCCCACGGGCTTTCTCGGTCCGCCAGGGGGCTGGAGCAGCATGCTTCTCTCTCCAGGATTACCCTAGAGTTTTACCTCCTCCCCTGGAGGGTCTCAAGTTGCCATTCCTGCTGCGAGGGCACCCTGCTCCCCCGCGCGGGGCCCTAATCTCCACCCGGCGCTTCCGTCTGGGAGGCCCGGCCCCAGCTCTCCATCTGCGCATCTTAAATCCCATTTATCTTCTTAGCGCCCCAGACCTGGCTGCCCCGCCTCCGCCCCCTCTCCTCCACTTGCAAATCGCCCCGCCACTCGCACTCCCTCAAGTGCTCTGGACCCGCACCTTCAACCTTTGAGGTGGGAAAAGTCGCTAAAGTGGGTGGAAGCGACCTAGAGGGCGCGGCCGAAGGAGGGTCCAGCAAGGGAAGGGGGAGGCTCCCCGAGTTCAGGGTCAGGACCGCACCGGAGGGTCCCCGGTTCGTTATCACCTAACTCCTGCTCCTGTGTCTTCAGTAGTTGAAGTCGGGCCCCCCGCGCCCCCAATCTAGGTCGCCAGCGGGGAAGGGCTGAGCCGCGGCCGCTAGCGAGGGGGTGAGGGGCGGGCTGTCTGCACCCGAAGTGGGCGAGGAGTGAATGGTTTCAAGGCCTGCCCCTCTCACTTCAGCTCGATTGTAATTCCATCCCCGGGCGGGTCGAGCTTCCCTCCCACCGGCGGCCAGTCTGTCCCTCCCCTCGGCCTCCGACGTCCCCCCCTCCGCTTCCCCAAGCCCAGTCGCTCAAACCCGCTTCACTCTCGCACGCCGACCTCCCGGCTGCTGTCCTGTTCCCTGGACTCCCCCGGGACTCCTCTGTGGTTCCTGGACCCCCGCCTCCTCACCCCTGCCAAGAGATCCGCGGGTCCTCGTCCCCCACGCTCCCCCGGGGACGCCCTTTCCCCTGAGCGTCTGGGACTTGGTGAAACTTTGCAGGCGCCAGCGGAGAAATGGATTCGATCCGAGGCGTCTTGCTTGGGCTCTTGCTCCTGGCTTCCAGCATCCGACCCGGAGCACTGTCGCTCAGACCTGCTCTCCGAAAACCAGGTAATTCACACAGTCCACCCAGGGCCACCAAGCCCCGAGCACTCCTTTCCTGGCCCTAGGTGAGGACGCAAAGCCGGCAGCGCACAGCCTTTCTGTCCCTTGTCTAGAGCCAGTTTACCCGGCTTCAGCTCTGCCCATAGCTAAGCAGAGACAGGAGCCTCGCCCTCCCCCTAGCCCAGGCAGTTCCAGGGCTATTTGTTTGCTAAAAGAAATGATCTACTTTCCAGACCCAGGAGAGGTGGTGGGCTCTGTATTTGACCACAGAGACCTAAGACTTGGGGTAGCGGTCATGCTGTATCAATTACAGAGGATTGCGACTGTGCAGAGGAGTCAAACAGCTCCTCCTGAGTCTCTAAACATCTTATTGAATTCATATTGCCTAGAGCCCAGCCATTTCCTGTTAAATGTCTGAAGGTTTGCCTGGAGTGCCCTGCACATCTCCGGTCCTACCCACGCACTATGTAGGGATGCGCACTTTGCAGTTTGGATCCTCTGTCGCCCTGGGGCTGTTTGTACTGAAAGAAGCGCTCAGTGGGTTAATTTGATCCTGTTTTGAACTCCTGTCTTTGCTCTGCTATTTAAACAAAGATGTATGCATTGTAGGCTATTACAAAGGACTGGGGAGAACTAGAAATCACAATAGCTTGCATTTCCTCAAGTTATGTTGGTAAAAAGTCTTTATGTATGTTTATCTACTTCAGTTTTGCCTGTGTTGTGAGATTATTCAAAGTAGAACATTCTAAACAATAAAGTTTTAAGCATTGTTTCTGAATAACGATTTTTATTCTTCTTTGCTAGGACCATATTTAGAATTCTGAAAAAAAAGTCTGTTTTTCTTAGCTTACTTTGTAAACGAGGTTGTCTTATGGGATTAATTATATCTTATGAACAATGGAAAACAATATAACTTTATTTGAATGCAGTCTGCAAAACCCAAAGAAAGTGCAGTTTATCTTCACAAATGTTTCTATAAGAAAGAGGCAAACCAGGGAAAATTTATCAGAGGGCAAAGAAAATAATCTTGGCAGGTTCCCAGTTGGCTGCTTAAATATTTTCACTGCACAAGGATCTATCTGAAGCGATGTGACTTGTTGCTTCAGTCCTGGGGAGTCCTGTCTTCAGGGTGTATCTGTTGCCACTTGTGCTTTGCTACCTGCCTTGAAATTTTGGGTCATTATCATATATTCTACACCATGCTTAAATTATGAGCTATTCCATTTCCACACTGTTCAATTCATTTTGGAGATAACAGCAACAGTCCAATGTAGTATTATATTAAATTGTTTTTCTTCCTGCAAGCCCATATACACACCTTCAAGGATTTCAATAAAGGCCTTCTTTCTAACTTTCCTCCATAAGAGAACCACACATGATCAATTGCATTCTGCAGGTTGGTGCACATAAAATCATCTAGTTGCAATTTTTTGAACAATACATAGTAGTGTTTTTAACTCTGGTGTTTACAGTATTCCTTTTTATTTTTCATTTTTAAATTTTTTTACAGTATTCTTTTAAGAATAGATTTCAATCCACATCAGTAGAATTTTAAAATATTTTACAGAAGACTGGTGTATAAATTGCACATATGGTTCACACTATTTTTCTTTCTTTTCCTTTTACCTGGTTCATTAAGGGTCTTGTTCTGATATTCATGCCACCAATATGTCATGTTGACCTCTGATTTTACTTGAAGCACAGATGGGTTTTGATAGTGGAAACTCGACCTTTTAAGTATTTTTTACATATTAAATGCATGGAATTCAAGGTAGAAGGTGTGTTTAGGCTAGGTTCAGCCTAGAAGAGTTTTCTTATTACTTTATAATTTTATTCAGTGACTTTCAGGTTGGAAAGTCTCTTAGATTAAAATGACAGCTATTTCATAAACTTCAGGGCAAATTTTCCTCCCGGGCTCATTTACATCCCTTGGAAAGACTAGTTTTTGATCCGGAAAATTGGTCCAGATTAAAAACTGAATGTGCCCTGCCTGGCTCTGATGTGAACGGCAAGGAGCTAATTTATAATCTTCCCCAGACACCAGTAAACCCTGCTGGTGCCCATGTGGGAGTATCTCTGTACCTTGATGCCTCCATAGAAATTGGTCTGTATGTAGTACTTTGGAGGTAGGTGTCCACGGTGTAGGCATTCCAGAGAAGCCCTGTTTTGTTTGGAGAGCCCACCCTATCTCTTCAGGTTGCTAAACCTACTTTTGATAAGTGTTGCTTTGTTGGAGAAATCTTATATTCATATTAACCTGGAATTTCTCCATCCCGATCTCTCTTTGGGGAGAAAAACAGCAGATAGTAACTTCAGGTATGAGCACCCTTTCCCTCCATCCCAGGGCAGCATACCTTTTGTCATTGAACATAAGTAAAGAAATCTCTCACTTGCTAAGACTCACAAGAAATGGCAGTTTTGAAAGTAAGTGAAATTAAATAAAAAAACTAACACCAATCTAGTGCTCCTTACGTTGTCCTGAGGATGCAACATGCACTGATTTATTTAATCAGCCCCGTACCCAGTGAGATGGGTACTATTATCACCTGTTTTACTGAAGGGAAATTGTGGTCGAGAGAGGTTAAATATCACCCAAGGCCACATGACTAATCAGTGGTGGAATAGGAATTTAGGTTTTGATATTTAGGATCAGAAACTGAGTCCAGAGCAGCTCTGTTCTCATAAGTTTGTAGATTATTTTGTAGAGTGTCTTCCTCCAGGTTGAAGATAGGCATTCCCTATCTTCAGGTATACTACACTGGAGGCCAGGTCAAGGGCATTATTCCTGCTGGTGTGTGTGTGTGTGTGTGTGTGTGTGTGTGTGTGTGTGTGTTTGGATGAGTGACTGAATTGCTCTTAAACATTTGCACACGGGAAGTTGCCAGGCCTCCAGACAAAGGTGTGTATATGGTACTGACATGGGGTCTTGGAAGCCACTGCCTACCGACCTCTTCCTTAAGGATCAGGGGTGTAGTCCTGCAGGGTGATGACCTGCAGCTTTCTTTTCTTGTTGAACTCCTGGGGGTTAAAGCTCACAAGACCTAGAGGCTCCACTAGAGTACCTGGGAACCCTTGGAAGAATGGGAGGGTGGAAGGCTCTAAGTCTGTACCATCACCATGGAGTCTTTGCCCCAGGTCTTCATGGTGTAGAAACTCGATTTGTTGGAGAACCATTCATTCCTTTTCAGATTCAAATTCAAATCAGAGACCAGGAAGGAAGTGGAAAAACCCTCATTTTGCAAGTGGACTGAGAGCGATTTAGTGTCTTACCCAAGTAACATCAGAAGCTGAACAGGGACTAATACCTAAACCTGTCCCTGCTGGTGATCTCTAGCCTAGCCTTCTCCCTTACCCTGAGTCCCACCAGTAAGTCCTTTTGTGAAAGGAACTGTGGCATCTATGGAGTAGAAGGAAGGAAAGGGGAAAGTCAAACATCTGATGGAACCAGCACGCAATAAGCCATCTATATTCCCACAGGCAGATTGGAAACTCTTGCCTTTATTATTATCATTTTTGGGGGGTCAGATTTATAGAGGTATAATTTGCATCTAGTAAAATTTATCCTTTTTGGATATAGTGATTGATGAGTTCGTACAAACATATGCAGTAACATAACCACCCCCATAATGGAAATATATAGAACATTTCCATCACTCGAAAATATTCCCTGTGTCCCTTTCTAGAAAATCTACTCCCTCCCAGACCCTGGAAATCAGTGATCTGATTTCAGTCCCTGTGGTTTTGCCTTTTTGAGAATGCCATGTGTGGTGTCTTCCTTCTTTCACTTGACATAATGCTTTGAAGATGCATCCATGTTGCTGCCCATAGGTAGTTTGTTCCTTTTCTATTGCTCAGTTTAACTTTTCTCTAGCAAATGAGTTATGAGATGTTCCACGCTATTATTAATAAAGCTGCTACGTACATACAAGTCACATACAAGGCGTTGGGTGGATTATGTTCCATTTCTTTTGGAGAATAAGCAGGAGCAGCATCACTGCACCAGGTGCATGTGAGGCTTGATAAGAAAACCCCAACTGTGTTCGAGAGTGACTGTGCCATTTCTATTCCTAGGAACAATGAAAGCAAGTCACAGTTGTTCTGAATATTCCATAGCACTCCATATAGTTGTTTGTTGTTTTTGCGGTTTTGCTTTTTACTTGTTTTAGCTATTTCTAATAGATGCATATTGAGAACACAGTTTTAATTTGCATTTCCTTAATGACTACTGATATTGAATACTTTTTTCATGTACACATTCGATATTCAAGTCTCCTTTGGTAAAAATGACTCTTCCATTCAAGAAAAAACTTTAAAATTAATGTGATTTAATTTTTTTGAGATGGGGTCTCCCTGTGTTACCTCCACTGGCCTCAAACTTGCAATCTTCATGCCTCAGCCTCCCAGGTCACAGGATTACAGGTGTGTGCCAGTGCACCTGGCTCTGGCCAACTCTTTTCTTGACTTTTTACAAATTTCAGATGTTTGTTTTTCTTATTATTGAATTCTGGGTGTTCTTTGTATATTCTGGATGCAGGTCCTTTATCAGATACATGTTTTGTAAATATCAACTTCCAATGTGTGGCTTGTCCTTTTATTTTTGTAATTTACCTTTCAGAAAGATTTAAATTGTGATAAAGTCCAATTTACTACTTTTTGAAAGGCCCATGCTCTCTTTTGGAAGCTTAACTCAGGGTTATAAAAATGTTTCCCTGTGTTTTATTCTAAAAGTGTTTTAGGCTTTCCATTTAGGTTTATGACTAATTTTGAGTTAATTTTTGCATGAGGTTTAAGATGTAAGTTGAGGTTTATTTTCTTGTGTGTGAATGCATTGATTTTATTTGCTATGCCCTGCTTGTCACCAAGCACAGTGTCTCTGGCTTAGAAGGCTTCTGTAACTGCAAACAGTTGGTGTCATTAGGACCTGCTCATATCTCCATGCTATAGGTAGGGTGTAGCTCTGCTATCTCTCTACAAGGTTTTGACATCCAGTTCCTTGGTCTGGTCCTGCCATGGCAAGTTTGGGGCTGATGCCAAGAGCTGAGGACAGGGGTGGGTGCTGGGAGTTGGGGGTTACAGGGTAAAAACCACTGCTCTCACCTCCATAGCTTTATTCAGAAAAAACTCAAGGCATTGGTTAATTCTCTGGCACAGGGAGAGGGGCTGGAGAATGCACGTGGGTCCTGCTTTCCTCCAGTCTGTCCAGTTTGCCTGAGGTCCCAGGGTCAGTGGGAGACTTGAAAGTCAGAGTTCAGAGTTCATGGTTTCCCCTGGAGAAACTGAGGGTCCACATTCATCCTTAGGAAGATACAGATGTCCAGTCTTTTCCATTCCAAGTCCTCAGTATTTGTCTACCCATATAAATCCATTGAAATAAAGATCTAGGGAAACTTGAAACAGGCAAAGCAAGAGGCTGGAGAGAAGAGTTAGCTCATGGGCAGTGGAACTTGTTGGTTGATGGTGGAGAATACGTGCCACCCCTGTGGGATTTCCACAGCTGCTAGTAGTATGAGGCTGAATGACTAAGTGGTCAGGGGTCAGAGGTCACTCTGGTTCGTTTCCCCAATGCCACCTCTGTCAACCTGGAATTTATGACAGACTCATGACTGTCTCGCTTACAGGTCTCATCCAAGCCCCCTTTCCAAAGTATGCAGTTTGGGAGATAAATGTATGTCGATACCTCATGCACCTTGTTGTAAGTCTGTAAGTGCCCCTGTGGCAGAAAATCTGGTTCATCATTCTACTAGCCCTGCTCCCTCCTGTTCGTTTCTGCATCTTGTCTGATCACTGTGTAAAGCCCCTCTGTCTCTTGTCTTTTTTTCTGTTTTTCCTATGATTCTCTGTGAGTTGATGGGGCAGAGGAGACAAGATCAGTGATAAACGTAGCTTCACATGAGGCAGTACATGTTTCTCAGAATTATTTCTCAAGGAAAAGTTATTTGACCAGAAAGTAACTGAGTTTTTTTTTTTTTAATTTTTTTATTCCCTCTTTTGTTTTCTTACCCAGAGCTTTAATAACCTTAGAATTCTTCTGGGAGTGGTCATCCATCTATTCATGGGTTACTGTAGCCCAAAGATGACCCAGCGATTCTGAGCTAGATTGATGAAACACAGGGTCCCAAGTGTCGGGGGCTGAGGTGGATCTCAGCTTGCACCTAGTTATCCTGTGATACCTTGTATTTCCACACCTCACTCACTGGGCAAGCAGGACTGTAGCTCTTTCCAGCTGACTACATGACACGCTGTCTTGATTGTAGCAGAAAACCTTTTGAGCTGGTCATAACCCTAGCCTCTTGTCTTGCTCACTGCATGTCAAGCTGTACATGCTGGAAGTGCACCTGCCATGTCAGGGATAGAAAAAGGGAAAGGGAAGGAGACATGGCAGAGACTAAGTGGCAGTTTGCAGGGAAAATCCCCCAAACGCATCTGTGATTCCATTAATTGTGGACTTCGCTTTTGAAGAAGGATCCAGAGTGTGACTTCAGCGTCTTGAAATGAGCTGGAAGATATTTGCTTCCTGCAGAAGCCCTGATCTCACAAGGGGAAGAGGGACTCAGGTGAAAACAAACCAAATCAATTCAAACTCTTGTCCGCAGAGGGCGCACTTTCCAGAGAGGGCTCTGAGCAGGTGTCAGGCCCCTGGCGAGAGAATTTCCTGAAGGGGAAGAATTTTTATACTGCACCTCAGGCATCTGCCTTTTTAACAAGAATTCTGGGTGACTTGATGCCAGTGGTTGGGTCTACACTTTGAGAATTGGGCTTCACCTCTGCCTCCCCTTCTTTGTTCCTCCCCAGATGCTCTTTGGGGCACCTGCAGTCTCTCCTTGATTCTTTCTCACCAAAGTGAGACAGCTAGCAACAGCATGTTGCTCCGGGTGTCTGTAATTTAATAAGACAACCCCAGGTGTAGACTCTCAGTGGGTTTTTTGGAGGCTGGATTTGGGATGTGTAGTCTTCTTAAGATGCATGAATGACATCTTATCTGAGCCAGGTCCCCCTCCTCACCCTCATTCCCCACACGTGCATTGAGAGTTGGCTCCACAGGGAGGGAAACCTACAGCAGCCTTAACCAAAAGCCATGCCTATTTTGTATAATCAGTCCCTGCCATCCCTTTCCCTCTCGCCTCCACAAAGCTTGTTCTTTCAGTGACTGGTTCCTCTTGGCTGAGCAGGAAAGCTCAGGTGGGAGTACACATTTAGATATTCAACAAATTTGGTTTCAAGTTCTGACACTGTTTTATATGGATTACTTGGTGGCATTGGGCAGATTATATAAACTCAGTTTCCTCATCTGTAAAATTGGTTAAGGAAAGAACCTACCTCATAAGCTTTTGAAGAGGAGTAAGACAATGCATGATCCAAGGCATTGAGAAGGATTAGAAGATGGAAGTTTGAAGGCAGTATTGAAGAAACTAGATTGTTCAATCTGGGTAAGGAAAAAAAAATCTGACAGAATAAATATATTTGCAGATATCCTAAGAAACAGACGTAGACATTGATGATTTTATGTACTTTTATCCTTTTTCACATATGTAATTCATGATTGCATATGATTTCATTTGTATTGAATTGCAAATTTTTTGCATAAATTAATTTAAAAATCAGAAAGACTCTCCAGTCAACTACCTGACTGGATTTGTTAGTTTGGAAAATGAAGTTGCCAAGTGTGTGGATGAACTTTGTGAAATTGTAACCTTCAGATTGGTGAGTGATTTTTTCCTGGTAATTGTTTAGGGCAAAGTTTTACTGGATGGAGAAGGAGGGGGCAGGCAGCTGTTCCAGAAAGTAAGTTATCCAGACTGATCTGTGATGGGGAGTCAGCAAATGTTTCCTTGAAGCTAGAGAGCTAGGAAATGGTTCAGATCTTGCTCATTGACCAGGTGATCAGAGTAATTCATGAGCCACTACCAGTGACCTGGAAAGATAGGCCAGGCTCAGTCCACTTCCTATTAATTATTCTTATATTTCCTCAGCTATTGGAAGCCCCCACTTGCCCCAGATAACTCCATCAGCTTAATTTAAGAATCAAAAGAAATAAAGCAAACTAGTGCTTTGAAAGAGCTGAAGTGCTACATAAAGATAGGATGTTGCAGGTTGAATGCCTCAATCTGAAAATCTGAAACCCAGAATTGTCCAAAATCCAAAACTTTTTGAGCTTTGGCGCAATTTCATAAGTAGAAAATGCCACATCTTACCCCGTATGTGAAACAGGTTTCATGCACAAAATTATTAAAAATAGTGCACAAAATTACCTTTAGCTTTTAGGTATAAAGTACATATAAAACATATATGAATTTCATGTTTAGTCTTGGGTTCCATTCCTAGGATATTTCAGTACATATATGCAAATACTCTGAAGTCTGAAAAACTTTAAATTCAGAACCACTTCTGGTCCTCAGCATTTTTGGATAAAGGATACCCAGCCTGTAGTATCTAACAATAATCACAGTAATTATTATTACTTTAACCAACCAGACCAACCAAGGATATACTTTCCGATGCTTTGATCTCAATTCCAAGTCTCTTCCTTCTCTATTCCCCAAAGACACTTGATGTTTCATTCTTCGTCTGACTCTGCAAATCTTGAGCAATTTAAATTTTAACACTTGTGTTTGCTGACAGGGCACTCAAAAATCCCAAATCAGATTTAATCCAATGTTAATGCTATTTATTTTTCTTGGTGCAATAGGTTTATATTAGCCATTTAACAGTTTACATTGTGCAAAAGGAGTCGTATCAGCAGGCACTTTGCTATAACATCTGGGCAGTTGGGAACATAATACTTAAATATAACCTGCGTTTAAAGCCTTCCTTGGACAGATGGCTAATTTTATTGATCCAATCTTACATTTAAGAATAGGTCCCATGATCCTTTGCTTGTAATTCTTAGAGTGAGCAGAGAAATAAATAAAATGGGTGACGGCTGTGAATTAGGTGCCTGTTATATTGTCTGTGATTTATTTTTTAAATACTTCAATATAAACAGTAGCAGTATGAATTACTTTAATCTCCACCTTAAGGGAGCTTCGTTAATGCTTGAAGTAATCCAGGCTAGAAGATAGCAATACTCCACCATGAGAGTTCACATCTATTTTCATTTGTTGGTGACTGTGCCATACCACTGGTTAAATATTTGGAACTTTACCTGTGCCCTAGGGGGAAACCCACCCTTCAGGATTGCTTAGTTTTCATTTGAAGAACTTTACTGTGTAGTCCACTCTCAAAGGTGGCTGCAAAAGTACTTTGAACGATCTTATCAAACAATCACAATGGAGGATTTGTTAATTAGCACACATTTTGCTAGATATAGTGCCCATGTAACAGTAGAGTCATTTGCCTGTTCCCCTCGATGGTTTGCTGATCCTGCCATTAGAATACTACGTATCTGCCTTAGTAGGTACAAGCAGGTGATTGCATTAATCGGGGTAATTAACACTATCTGCTGTGATGAAAAACTCCAAATTTTTGTGGCTTCACACAAAATTGATTTTTCATTTACTTCAAGTCCAATGGGTTATTTCTGGTTGATTGGCTCTTCTGGGCTGCTGTTCTCTAAAGGGTGTTGCAAAGACCCAAGTCATTCTGTCTTTAAAACCTCCACATTATCATACCACTAAGGCTCTCCAAGGTGGAAGGTAAAGAGAAAGCTTTGCATGACAGATTTTATGTGCCATATTAGAACACAGTCACACGGTCCCAACCAAACTGTAAGGATTCTGGAGAATGAATGTGTGCTGTGTGCAAAGGAAGGAAATGAACCAGGTGTGGTGGGATCATCTCTGATGTACTACTGTGGAGTTCTTAAAATGGCAAAGAAGTTATCAAATTGGCAAGAGAAGGTTAAATGATAGTTCTTGTGTCCTTTGCTTGTGGATATTGGTATATGTAGCAGAATCTGGTCTGATATTTACTTTAATTGTACTGTGCAACCTGGTTGAAAAGCCAATTATTAACTATCTTAGTCTGCTTTCTGTTACTACAGTTAAATGCCTGAGTCTGGGTATTATAAAGAAAAGAGGTTGTTTTGACTCTCAATTCGGGTCCAATATCATAGGACTGCACCTGGTGATGACCTTGCTGGCAGAGTCCCACGGTGGTGCAGGGCATGTCATGGTCAGAGAGAAGAAGCATATGCATGTGCGTGTTTCTTTCTTCCTCCTTTTTTTTTTTTTTTTTTTTTTTTTGAGACAGGGTTGCTTAGATTTTGCTAAATTGCTGAGGCTGGTCCTGAACTTGCCATCCTGCCTCAACCTCCCAAATCACTGAGATTACATGTATGTGCCACTGCACCTGGCTGTCCTCCTCTTTTGGTAAAGCCACCAGTATTCGATAGTGGGGACTAACCCTCATGACTTTATCAATCCTAATCACCTCCCAGGGCCTTACTTCTAAATGCCCTAGTCAGATTAAGTTTCCACTTTCTTAATACCAATGGGAATTACTTTTCGATGAATGAACCCTTACTGGATACATTCAAACCACACCCAGACCATAGCAGTTACCATATATCTATTTGTTGGAGGCCAACTAATTTAACAAAAGAACCTAAAAACTAAGCAGTCAAATTGACTTAGGTTGATTTTCAATAGGGTCCCAAAAGAGTGGATGTGACTAAATTAATATATGTTATACATTGCTACATATTTCCTACCTTTTACAAAAAAAAAGTAGAATCCTTTAAAAAAGTAACATAACTACCTAGCAGATAAAATAGAGTAAATTTCTAAGGCATATCAACTAATCCAATTTTCTAGAAGCTCCTTCTATTTGTGTTCTATAAAAAAAGACTATACTCTATAGAAAAATTCTATATATGGTAGAAAAATTCAATCAGTGAGAGATGCTTCTTAAAATACAAAAAATAATATTTTAGACACCACAGCCTGCTCTGATGAGAGATAAAGATGTTGTAGATGCATCCCAACAAAAATCAATTGGTACATTTGCTTGATCTCGTTTGATTTTTGTTATTCTTGCCCCACTGGAAAGTTAGGGCATGAAACCACCAGAAGTAAACGGGCTTAGGCAGCATGTGAACCTGTGTTGACCGCCCCTAGATCTTGTTGCTTGAGGTCGGCCCAAAGACGTTGCTAAGCTAACGTGTGAGCTCATGGGTGAGCTCATTACAGAGCACCTGGCCCAGCTTTGCAGTCAGGAGGGACATGGCCAGTGAAACATCCTCCTTATCCAGCTTTCACTTGGAGAGGTTCCTTGTATGTCACAGGGCACTCTGTAGAATGACCCAGGGTTTCTTGCAGTCATGCTTCAGCCTGTTCGATGCACAGATAAAGTGCTGGTTTTGCAAAATACTTGATGACTCTGGGGCTGTTTCCAGCCGAGCAGCAGCTGTAGCAGCTGGGGGATGTCCCCTGAATCCTCCCAAGTGTCTCCTAGCGAAGAATCTTTTGGGGTCTCAGGGACCACCCAGATGACTGAGCCTGGCTTCAAAGCTTTCCATTCCTTCACTATCCAGCCATCTTCACTGGTAACAGCTAGATCTTCAATATTTTAAGGCTTACCATTCGCATCTCAAGGCTTTCTCAATTTCTCAAACCTCTCTTTGATGTTCTGGGAGTTTCTAATTAGTGTAGTAAAATAACTAAACCATTAGGTTTAGAGAAGAAGCATCCGTTTGATAGCTATTTGAAAGTAATCGACAGGCTTACTCACATCCTACATGGGGAACACCCATCATCTTGGAAGAATCATAACAAGATTCCAACAGGAAAACCGAGGTTTGAGTTCAAGCTTCAGCATTTATTGTTGTCTGATGCCAGATGTCTTATATTCTTTTGATTTCTTTTCTGATATTTAAGGTTCATAACACCTACAACAAGGGTGTTGTGCGATTTATTTAAATACAACTACAAACATACCTAAACATTTGGCACATAATGGGCACTCTAAAGTTAGTGCACATTAATTAGATTGGTTCTGGTTTATAGTTATAAAGTGGTAGAGATAGCAGTTTTTTCATATTTGATAGAACTTCAAATTTTGAAGACTTTGGCATAAGTGTATAATTGAGATTAGGCACCTGGGAAAACACAAACAGAATGAAGTTCATTTCCTCAATTTTATACTACAGATTCTTAAAGTTTATACCCCCAAATAATGACTTGGAGCATCTAGATTAGTCATAAAGTTCATGACATTGTTGAAAGCCCTGGAGCCAAATTCAAGTTTAATAAAAATAGCCTATGTTTGTTTTGGTCTTTGTACAAAATCAAGAAAAAATGATCAAGCCACCGTAGGAGTAATAGATTTTCATGTGTAAATTGTACAATTCCCTGCCCAAAATGAGGTTATTTGTAGTTGGAATACTTAAAAAAGGTTAGCTACCTTCTTTACTATGATATTGAGAGTAAATGCAAAAGCAGCTATTTCTATGAAATCTTCTCTCTCCCCGTTTACTTCAACCACATTCTCTGCCAGAATAATCTTTCCCAAATGCAGTTCTAATCCTGTCACTCTTGTGTTTACTATCTCATTCTGACTCCCTATAGCCTTCCAAATTTTAAAGCCCAGCATCTGAGTCTTGTCACAAGATGGCCCCAACCAACTTTCCTGTCTTCTCACTGAATACACAGGCTGTTTTCCTGCCAAGCTGGATTATTTGTGATTTTATAGAACTCCTCTTCACTTTCCCAGTGCTGAACATTATCCACATGTTGATCTGCCCCCTTGGAATAAAGCTTCCCTCCTCTCTTCCCAAGGAAATTCAATGACCCTTTGAAGCTTGACTCAGTAGCCCCCAGGTCCATGAGTTTTCTATCCTCCTAGGCAGAGGCCATTCCTCTCTTCCCCCATTCTGCCTTAGGTCGTGTTATTGGTGTACCCAACTCATGTCTTCTATTCTTAACTTTGTCAAGAAAAGCCCCACGGCTTCTCTCCAGCTCTGCGTCTCCTGCACTGCCTGGTGGAGTGTGTGACTTGCCTGTGATCGGCCCTTCACCAACAGCTGTGGAATGGGAAACAGCAGCCTCACTCTGGGCAAATAGGTTTTCATCTTGTGTGATTAATTTGGTCCTGCTCCCAGCTCCCAAATTCATTTCCTTCCTTGAGGGCAATACCGAAAAGGTGTCACTTCCATGTGCCAACATTTTTGTTCAACCTGTGAGACATTTGAAAACCCGTATTGCAATGTGATTCAGAGAAGGAGATGGCTGGGCTCAGTCAGCAGCAATGTGTCATTTAGGTCCCACCTCCATACTGCCGAAGACCGTTGGAATGGCAGGTTTTAAGGAGACACTGATTGAGTTCACGCTGTGAAATACATCATCAGCCGTACCCAGGGAACAGGTGGGACTTGAAGCTCCATGTGGGGCTGCCTCAGACCTGCTTTTTACCCTGTCTTTGCAGGTTAAGAGGCAAAAGCTGTACCACTTACGCAGACATCAGAAGACAGTGGGTGACGAGGGGGTTAAATAGTCCAATGCTCAACACCCCTTCTTCCCCATCTGCCTTTAGAACCAAAGGCAAATGAGGCTTGTGTGGGAATGGTCTGATGGAGAAGGTCAGGTTGCAGGAGAACTGTCTCCTGTGTGAGGTCCGAGGTCTGACTGCAAGGTCATGTGGAAAACAGTGCCCCAGTTCTTCAACATTCTTCTTCAGTTTTATTGTGCTGACCTGGCTTGCTTATGAAGATCAGTTCTACAATCCCTGGGAAGGAAAGCAACCAAAAGCAAGAGTGTTTGCAAAAGGTTTTTTCATCCTTTGTTTTCTTAAGGACCAACAAGCCTACTGAAATGAATGCCCCAGGACAGCCCAACTGAAAGCAAACCATCGATAGACCCATTCATCCACTGACTTCTTGATCTGTAGAGAAGTCCATGGTGATGCACACATGCATAAATATAGAGTTGAAATAAGCTGCATTATAATGGTAATCAAAATGAACCATAAAAATGATCTGATGCTGAAGTATCAGGAAGAAGTGTACTGATGTCTGAAATTTACTTCAAAATACATCAAACAATAAGATTCACTGACATATGGGCAGGATCATTGTTAGATCTATGATAAATTGAGTCTAGTAAAATATTAGTGGTTGAACTCACGTGGTGAGTATAAACATGACCACTGTAAAATCTTCCACTTCTTTGTATCTTTCAATGTTTTTATGATACGGTGATGGAAAAGACGAACCAAGTGTTAAGGAAATGAATGACTCCACTTCTCCACCCATGGAGAGCGAGGTCCCAGCATGGTGTGCTCTGCCCACATCCTGGTGGACTTTCTCCTTTGTTCTGCTCCTCAATGCACACTCGACCTCTGCTCTGCTCTGCTGTTGCGTGCTCCAACATCACCCCACTCCTTTTCTCTTTGGCTTCTTTAGGGTTCAGTCAATGGGGAGCACCAGGAGTAGAACAGGGGAGAGAATCCAGTGTATTTCCCCCCTGGTTTCTCCCAGTTTTAGTCTGCTTTGCTGGTAGCTGTTGTGTTTCTCTCCAACCACAAGCTCCCCACCCTCCATGGCTCCTGACTCTGGTTGGGTTCAGTAACTCTGTCCTCTCCACTCTCACTTTCAGACCCGGTGTAGTAACAGCATCTTTCTGGTGTGGTTTATGGTCACATCAGTCTCCTTAGCTGTTCATTATAGCAGCTTATACTTCTGTAAGCAGCCTTTTAATTAAAATCTTTTTAAAATTAAGTCAATACTTCTTCCTGCTGGGACCCTAATTGATACCTTTGGTGCTACTGCTTTGTAATACATGCCCTATTTCTACTATTCTCCTCCTAGGCGTACCCATCAGGTTTTGATTTGTGTGTAGCTTGCATTCAGAGCTCTCTGAGGAGCAGGTCTGATTTAGCTTAGGGAAGCCTGCTGTAAATTCATGGAGTAACTGCAAGTATAATAGAAACCTTGATATTTTGAGGATGAGCTTTTCCTCTGGGCACAGATCTGCTGGCCCCATGGATAAGAGAATACCGAGACTGACATGCTCACGACTGTGTGGTGCTGAGAAATAATTATAGCAGTATTCAGAACTCTTAATAGAAATTCTGTAAGTTCTAGAGATCTCTTGTACAACCTTATATTTCGAGTCAACTGAATGTATTTTATATTTAAAAATCTGCGAAAAGGGTAGATCCTATGCTAAGTGTTCTTACCAGCGTAAAATAAAAGGAAAAGAATTAAGAATTGCCCCTGTTTCATATACTATGTTGTTTTGATTAACATATGAACTAAATTAAAACGTAAACTAAGCATCATCTCAGGTGTTACCAGATAAAATGCACAATACCCACTTGAATTTGAAAGCAGATAAGTGATAAATACTTTTGCAATAAATTTTATTGAATCAAACAAATACATTTTAATGTAGGTATATCCAAAATATTGCTCGTGACATACTTTTATCAAAAACATTATTCATCTGAAGTTCAGATTTAACTGGACATTCTGTGTTTCTGTTTGGTAAGTCTGGCAACTAGTCTCAGCGTAATCACAGCAATGGGTCACGTTATTTTCTCACTCTCAATGCCTTTTTTGCCTGATAGTAGTAGCTGTGTGTCTTTTGAAAAGTGGTACTTAGGAGACTAAGCATGACATTTGGAAGAGGACTGAGAGAAATGTGAATCTGCATTCCATCATTAGGAAACTAACCTTCTGTGTGACTTTCCACTGAAATGGGCTCACCACATAAGACTTGGAGATTTTCTCTAAGATAACTCAAAGTGAATTTACTAAGATTGATACACTGTAAATGCTAAATAAAATAAAGTTATTTTATTGTTCTTTTCATCCAAATAAGAATGATTTAACCAAAAGAAAAATTCTAAGGATCCAAATGTCTCTGGACAGGTGTGGAATGAAGGGAAGATGATCTTCGTCTTTTGAGACAGTCATTGTAACCCTAAACTAACCTCTCATAACTCTGGTGAATTTGACCTAAAGAGAAAGACCACAGCGGGTCTTCTGCTGTTTGTTAGGTTTAGTTGATTTTTGTGTTCCTGCTATTTTAAAGACTCTGTTCTGATCTCTTGGCTATAAAATATTGTACCTTATATTTTATAAGATTAGTAGAGTTGAACATGCTTATTAGTCAAGCTGAAAAAAATTTATCAGGTCATCTCTGTTGTCTTAGAGTGAATTCCCCAGAAACAGAACGTGAGACAATGATTTGAAAGAAAATAGTTTATTCGAAAGGTGCAGCAAAATGGGCGAGGGGAATGTAGGAGTGAGACAGGGAGGTTTTCTAATCAAGCCAGTTATATGTGGATGGTTGAGTTCAAACTCATGGGAGAAAATCTAGAACGCGACTCAGTTATCCACCTGAGGGGCAAAAGGAGCTGGGGTGCTCACAGCAATCCTGTCAGTCCCTGGGGGAGCAGGCTAGGAGGGTGGATGCTAACTCCCCAGCACTTCCATCCTGCTGGGCTTATAGACAGAGTAGGTTTCTGTGTCTTCTGAGAAAACACTCCAGCAAAAAGTTGCAGATGCTGGTAGCTGGAAGTGGGCTGGCCATCTCCGATATGGTGACACCTGAAAGGTTATGGCCGGCATGGACAGTTGTGTTATGCCCATAATCGATTAATTTTATTTGGACATGCAAACCTGAATGCCATTAACCATATGGGTAAATAAGTTCTCTCTTATCTGTGGTTTTTCTTTTCATGGCTTCAGTTACCCACGGTTAACCTCAGAATGAAATTATTAAATGAAATTTCCAGAAACAAACAATTCATAAGTTTTAGATTATTTGCTATTCTGGGGTGATGAAATCTTGTGCATATCAGTACATCCTGCCCGGTACGTGAATCACCCCATTATTCAGTGTTTCCATGCTGTATGTGCTACCCACCCTTAGTCACTTAGTGGCTATCTCAGGTTGTTAGTTCACTTGTCTCAGTGTCATAGTGTTTGTGTTCAAGCAACTCTTACTTTACTTAATAATGGTCCCAAGGAGTAGTGATGCTGGCAGTTTTATTATAACATATTGTTATAATCGGTCTATTTTATTAGTTATTATTATTAATCTATTATTATGCCTAACTTAAAAATTAAACTTTATCATAGGTATGCATGTTTATGAAAAATCAGTATATATAGGGTTTGCTACTATCTACTTTTTCAGGAATCCACTGGGAGTTTTAGAATGTATTCCCCTCAGATAAGGAAAGGCTACTGTGTATTGTAGGAAGTAGGCAAAAGATGTTGGGGAACTCCAAATCCTGGATTCCATTTCTTAGTTCCAACCTACATTGGAATTTTTCAGGGGAAAAATATCTATATCACAGTAGAAAATACAGCCTTTTGATTGAATCACAAGTTCTCCAGTTGAGCTGCTTGGGTTTTGGATCTGAGACCTAACAACAACTGGGGGAAAAAAAAAAAAAACATTTTATTCATTTGTGCTGAGAAGGTCAGTAGAAATCGTAGTCTTCATTGTTCATAGTTACACCCAACAGTTTAGAACTTATTTGTAGGTCATCGATGGTTGCAAACGGGAAGAATCCACATTTACATTTAAAGGCATGCATTCACCTTCACAAAACAATAGTGATAGCTAACATTTGTAGAGCATCTGCTGTGTGCCAGTCACTGGTAGTACAGCAGAGCCTCCTGAGGCCTCCTGGCATCCTAATGTTAGCACTGGAAGGGACTTTAGGGGTAACACTGTATGGTCTGGGAAAGATGCATCGCTTGCCTAAGTCATGCTGCTATTTAGGTGGACTCTGCACTAGGACCCAAGTGGTCTGACCCCTGGTCTGATGCTTTGTCTGCTAGATCCACCACCTCCATGACTCCATGGTAGAGAGCTTATGCGCAACTTCTTTCTTTTCACTGATTGGTTCTTCTTTCCTCTAGAATGTAGTCTTTGCTCCTACATTTCGAACTCCTAGCCCAGTCTCCTAAGGTACTGTCATGTATGGAGAAACAAATGTCTGGTGAAAAGGTTGCCCCTGATCTCCAGTCACATCTGAGCCACCATCTCAGTTCCTCGTCTTCAGCTCCAAACTACACATTTGTGAGAGGCACAGAGACCTGCGGGCATAGATGCAGGGGTGTCAGGTATAGAGGGGAAGCACATTGTAAACTATCAAATTTCCCCTCTGGCATTTTATCCACAACATACTCTGAGGTGAAGCACCTGTGAAGGGGAAATTTGTGTCATAGGACGGTGTCAGTCGCTTAGTTAATCACTTGGCTTACCTCTCCTTGTTGGGGATAACCTTGAGGAATTAATCCACTATGGCAAGATTCCAGAACATTTTTATAAAACACAATGATAGCCATACCTCTTAGAGTACCACCTTGCATAGTATTGCTCCCTTAGAGGCAAGGTTAGCAAACATGTTTTGTAAAGGGCTGCAGTAAATATTTTATTTAATTTGTTTCTATTTATTGGGTCTCAGTCACAGCTACTACTCTCTGTCATTGTAGAGCAAAAGCAGCTGTAGGTAATATGTAAATAAATATGCATGCCATATTTCAATAAAACTTTATTTATAAAAAAAGGTCAAGGGCCAAAGTTGGCCCATGAGCTGTAATTTGATGACTCTGATTTAAAGTGCTGAAACACTATTAGTCTGAGTTCTCAAATAGCTGCTGTTTCCTTTTGTGCGCTCCCTCTCTGGTCTCATTGGTTACTGACATCGTTAATATCCTCTCTTCCTGTTGAAACCTTCGTGTTTCCTGGCAAAGAGGCTGATCCAATTCCTAAACACCAACAAAGACTGAGTGGTTGTAATGGATAAATGTATGATGAACATTAGACCAAGTCCAGGAGAGTTAGCTTGTTAAAGTAATTGTAAATAATCCTGAGAACATAACATCATCCAGTAAGTGCTGCGATGACTAACAGGCAATGACTGACTATATCCAAAATACACAGAGAAAGTCTTATAGGCCTGATCCATATCCTAAAATCCCTATTCTGCCCATATCTTAAGATAACAACAATAGCTTAGTTATAAAGAAAAATAGGAACTGATTATTATCAAGAGTAATTATTTTTGTATAATTAAAATAAAAGCTCTCTTATCCAATTCTATTTTCATTGGTTAGTTAATTGAAAATGTTAGTTGCAGGGATGATTTGATGATTTTCACAGATTCTATTACATTTTATTTTCAGGTAAAATGGCAATGGGAGATGTATTAGGCAATGTTTGTATGTAGAAACAACTTCTTCTTCCTCTTCCTCTTCCTCCTCCTCCTCCTCCTCCTCCTCCTCCTCCTTCTTCTTCTTCTTTCAATGAGAGCCCACAAGTTGGAATTCAGGCATAAATTGCAGCTCTAGTTCATTATCTAAGTAAAGGATGCTTCTTTTAGAGTTGGAGCAATTGTTTTTAGTAATCACCTTTATGGAGTTATTCTAAAGCAGTGACCTTATTTTTTTTATTGTACTGAATCTATTTATAAAAGAGAAAGTCATCTGTTTGCAACAATAGTTAGAAATAACAGGAGTGACTCTGAGTCTTCACTCCATGTGTCTGGAGGTGGAACTGAGGGTGGGAGCCAATGTACAAGGCCATCCATTGTGTGAACCCAAGCCATCCCAAGCCTTCTAGGCACATTGGCCACCATCAGTGTCAGGGAATGAAGGTTATTGGTTCATTTAGAAAGCAGCTAAAGGAGACTTTCTTTTGCCCACAATGATTTACAAAACTATTTAGGTTTGGTTTGGTTCATTGAAAATAAATTTCCTGCCTCCTGTTCACACTCATGTTTTGCTCAGGTAATCTGTCCAGAGTAGGCTGTACACAAACTTCTGCCAAATCCTAATGAAATTGTCAACTAATTTTACCTTGGTAGAGTTCCAGTTGAGGAAGCTCTCTCCAGAAAATAAGCCTCCCCTCCCTAAAGCCTGCATCTTCTCTAATGGAATACACATGAAAAAATTACAGTGATCAGTAAGGTCAGGATTTTTAAAAGTTTAAACACTTATATAGCTTTATTACATGCCAAGTGTACTTCAAGTTCTTCGACATAATGACAATTTTATTCCTTTTAACATCCTTTCGAAGCAGGTAATCTCCATGGCCATCTTGAAGAGACTGAGGCACAAAGAGGTTACAAGTCACAAAGGTGGGCTTTGAACCAAGACAGGACAGGTGTGCCCTTCTTAGCCATGTTTCCTTTCTGCTTCTGCAGACCTGAAGTTGTTCTGTAGAGGGAGAGTTGACCCAGATGAGTACTCTGACACTCACATCTTTCACATTTTACAGTTTTCTTCAATAAGCATGAATGATAGGTTCATCAAAGCATGTTAGGAAGTATTAGCCTTGGGGAGATAAGGTGAGCTCAACTTCCCAAGTTACCAGTTCCTTGGTAACCATGGGAGACTTTCAGCCCAGAGTGAGGTCCTTCAGGACATGGGAAGCCCAGAGCAAGCACTTACTAATTCTCCATAATTCTTGCCATGTCACCCTGAAACACCAACATACTTATGTCTTAGGGATATACTGCCACAGAAAGCAATATCACTGCCTTGAGTGTCTGAGTTGGAAGCACTTTGCCACCAGCACCATTTTGCCTCATTTCACACAGATTATAAGAGTGAGCAGACATCACTCCTGAATCGTGACTCTACACCTATGAAGAGATGACAGTGTGTGAACTTGCTCAGTCATGTCCAATCTAAATGGACCAAGGGTGGGTTTGAATGCTGCAAACCTGGTCAGAGCCCACTGTAGAGCTCTGGTCAAGTCAGGGACTCAACTGACTAGTTAAATGGTATCCGCTTCAGACAAGAAATATCTATGAGAGCAATGATGGAAATATAGTCGATCAACAGATGATGGTGGTGGTGGTGTTGATGATAATGGTAATGACGACAATGTTAGATTGTATTTTTATAAGGCTTCAGACTTTACAAAACTCTTGGCTTTGGTACCGGTATGAGTAGTCCAAGGTAATAGATTTGAAGTCAGATAGACCTATTTTACAAAACTACCTCTTAGATGTGCAATCTTGGTCATGTTCCTTGATCTTTTTGAAACTCTATTTTATTTTTTTATATGTAAAATGGGGAATAAATCATCTACCTGTGGGAGTTGTATGAATTAAGTCCTATAATGCCTGTGATGTGTCTGCCTGGAACCTAGTTTGCAGTCAGTTCAATACACATTTCCTTTACACATGCAAACAAATTCAGAAAGGTTAACAGGGTTGGCAGGACCAGCCCTTACATCTCCTGACTCTTAGACCAGTAGTATTTGTAACACTGTCTGGAGACAGACGTTTAATGACTGATAAGGTAAAGGTACCATTCAGTCAAAATGGACACCAAACCAATCAGAAGGAAATGGATCTGTGCTGTGAGTCAAGACATGGAAGTGGGCCCTGAGTGGGGGCACTTCAGGCCCTGAATGGGGGCAATGACGAGTTACTGTGATTTTGCTAATCACTTATTCATGTTTACATATTCATTTATTCATTCAACAATTGTTTATTTAGCGAGTACCATATGCTAGGTATTGTGCTAACTTTTGGGAATAAAGTGAATAAGAAATATAATAATTGCTCTAAAACTCATTAATGCTTTGGAAAATTCCAAAGATATAATGGTTCTTGTTGGAAACAGAAATTGCCTAGTTTGTAATTTAACTACATTAGATTTAAATCATCTGATTACAGATTATAGAACTAATTATAAAGCTGAAAGGTACATTATGAACTGCTTTTTCAGTATAATTTCTTATTATAGATCTTTATTAATGTAGTTTAATATAAATGAAAATTCACTGCACAGGTTAGATGGTCTTCAGATTTCACAAAACTGTTAAAGATAAAAGGGCTTAAATATGTGGTAAGGCTGTTTTATTGTATTACCCAATTTTCTTGACATATTCTATCACTTTCAATATAATTAGTAAAATAGCTGTAACTTTGGGGTTATAAAAGAAAGATAGTTTCAAAACTGGAAAATGGAAAAAAAACCACATCGATGGAAAAGAAAGGGCCTCCACTTTGATATTATCTATTATACATATAATTATTCTCATCTTCTGGTCAGATAGAAAGCCTTCATTTCACAATTATATCTTACCTAGAAAAACTAAATGATTTAATAACACTTTATAATATCAAATAGTCTGATTGAATAGTTCACATTTAAGTTCTGAGGTGGAATTTTGCTTTCCTGAGGTTTTGGTTCACAAGTTGAGAAAATATAGGGTCTCTTATCAATTCTTGGAGAGAAGTGATATTTTTTAATTCTATAATGAAGCTTATGAGAACTGAAATGCTAATTTTCTTATGGTAAAACACTCTTGGGCTATGAGAAAAAAAATAGATTTGTTTTCTTTTTCCTTTTCAAGTTACATAATTCAGTTGTCTAGACAATATTAAATTAACTAAATTGTTGAGCAACCTTCCTCTGGGTTGTGTAGAGCAGATGTGTGTGATTTCTTCAACTGGAGCAGCTGTGGGTGGTTGGAGGAACTGCGTATAAGGCAGGGGCCCTGGGGACAGTCCCCACTTTCAAGCCCTGTAGCTGGGTCTGTGATCCCAACGTATGTTATGAAGGTAGCCCCAGCAAGCTCCTTTGTGACTAATCTCAGTTTCAATCTCCAATCCCTGCCCTGTGTGGGCAGGGGAAGTAGGAAGTCTTCTCTTGCTGGTTGGAAGTAGAAGCTCATTGAACTCACTTCTTATACCCACATCTCTCTAACTGCCACCCTTATTCTGATTTATCTTTTTTTTTTTTTTTAATGGGACCCTCTTCCTTCCAGTTTTCCAAGTTTGAACCCTTGGAGTTGCTTTTACTTCCTTTTCTTTTATCCTCTACTTTCTTGCTGATTCTTCTTCCTTGGAAACTGCTCTTTCATTTTTCTCCCTTGCATTTCAGTTTCCAGGTTTACTTCAGACCCTTTTTACTGCAATTGAATCCTAACTAACTTGCCTTCCATCTTTCTCATTTTTACCTGTATGTATTAGTCAGGGTGATATAGGTAATGCTGCAGTAACAAATAGCCACAGAATTTGAGTGGGTTGAAATAAAAGTTGCTGATAGTTTATGCTACCTGGATATTAGATTATAGAATACTGAGCTCTGAAGCATCTTCAGTCTATGACCCAAGCTACATGACTTAGAATTTTGTTAGTTCCTGATGTAGGAGAAAGGGTGAAACAGGAGAATATTATACCAATAAATGTGTGACACATTAAGTTCCACTCACCATTGGCCAGAATCAGTCACGTGGCAGAAAAATGTAACCCTCTCATGCAGACCAAGTGCAGAAATTGATTGGGAACATTAGAGAGCTCCACCGTTCCATCCTACAATGAAGGCCAGGATTCTACAAAGACCAGAGTCCTTCAAAGAAGGCTGTGGTAGTGTCCTCAAAGCATGCCTTTACCTAAAAATTTTCAGCAGTTCCTACTCTATAAGACAGGTAGATAGATCCTGAATCCTAGTCATTGAATAGCCAATGTTTATGAAGCACTTAATTATTGCGTCAGACACCTGCTGTGTTCTTTATATCCATTGTCATATCTATTTCTTATGATTATTTAGGATGGCACTATTATCCCCATTTAACAGATGATGAAACTGAAGATTAATTACTATCTTAGTTTGGGTTTCTTCAAAATCAAACCACTAGGCAAAAACTTAGGTACCAGGAAGCCCAGTGAAGAGGGTGGGGCTGTGCTAATCCATAGCAAGGAAAGAGGGTCAACAGTGTGATGAGTATCGCCATTGTGGGGCTCAGTGCAGCTGCAGACCTCCCAAGACCCGGTAGAACTGAGCTCTGCACTGTGAACCAGGGAGCTGGGCTAGTTTCTACCAACTCATCTCTTCTTGGTTGGGTGGCTCTTGAGAGGTTAACTCCGTAGCATTTGTACCTGCTCGTCCCACAAGCCAAGCACAGGCTATCAGCCACATAACCTTAGGTAGAGGCAAGGAAGTTTTCTGGGATAATACTTCTATCCCGAGGGGGTATGAGCATTGGCAGTGTCTGCTACAGAGTGGTGAAGTTATTTGCCCAAGATATAATTCCAAAGAGTCTTGTTCCAGAACCCACTGTCTGCACTGGCTTCTTAATACTACCAGATACAGATCTGAGCTGCAACCACGATGCCTCAAACCATCTTGTCCTTTTCTTTCTTCATCCTGTTTTTGCCCTTCTTCCAAGTGTGGTTCCCTTTGCTTTGTCCTTCCTATTCAAATTTGATTCGTGCTCTGCTCAGCCCAAACGTTGTCTGTTCCAGGAAGCCTGTTTTGATCTTCAGGGATGCTGCCTTTCTCTTCAAATATCTGCGGTAGTCAATGATTCTCCTTGAGCACTCCCCCTATTCTTCCTTGAATGGCAGGGCTGCATTTATAGGTCTTTCTCTGGATGAGACTGCAGACACCTTAAACCATATTTTATTCAATTGCTTCAACTTTGGTGGAATCAGGCAGATTAATATGACTGTAAATGTGCAGACACATACACATATGCACACTTCACTTTGAATCCTTATTGGTTGACCTTGTCCACGGTCACAGAAAGTCTAGATTTGGGGAGGAGGTGGTTTTCTGTTTCTCTGCTTATGGTGCCACCATCAGCTTCTCCACTCACTTGCCTCTGGCATCTGCATTGCCACTTGCAATTTCCAGTCCTGAATAGGGACAGGAGAAGGAGCTGATGGGGGCTGGACAGTCTCCAGCAGGTTGCAGGGGGTTCCCCTGTACCTGTCATATCTGGAAATGTGTACCTATCATTATTCCCATTAGAAACAGAAAAAGGAAATCCCACCTGTTTTCCTCTCTTCCAAAGTCTCTTGTTACTGGAAAATGGCTTTCGGATTTCTGTTGTGCATAGAGCTCCACAGCAAGGAACAGCAGCAGAATAGACGACTCTGGCCTCATCCCACTGTCCAGGTTTTGTACCTTCTGAGGTTTTCTAACATGGTAATCTCAACCCCTCCTTGTCAATATTGCTATTCAACTTGAAATACTGACCAAAAGAGGAACTTCTGGACACAGATGGTGATTCACTATAAACAAAGATACCTTACCCTTCTCATGCCCAACCCCCACCAGGGCAGAAATGGATTGTATTCTTAGTCAATCCTTTTCTTAAAAAAAATTATATCAAATTACTTGCCTCAACAATTTCCTGCACAGCAAATTCGTAAGTTAATTATGTAGTGGATTAAAAAACAATACATTTTCTTTTATCTGTTTTAAATGAGTTGCCCTTTGATATCATTGACTGTCCCTTTGTTCTTACATGACTGAGTAAGGGCTTGTTTGAAGACTGGCTTTGTCACATTTCCTATGCTTGTCACCACTGCTTGAATAGAAAGTCTAGAAGGAAAACATTGAACAATTTGGCTTCCCAGCTATGGGTCTCTTGCAAGTACAGGCAAACTGAGAGTTGCTTTCATCTTCCAGGTTCTGAACTCATTACCATTGATAAACTGTGTATACGTTCCCCTACTTTCTGTTGCATGCAAACTGAGCACCCACAGCCAAGGAGTTGATAATCATTCCTATATTGACATCACTTAAAATCCCAGGTGTATTAAAGGGATAGTAATCACATGTACACATACAGGCAACTTGGGTACACGTCACAAACGAACAGATTCATAGTAGGAGACTCGTAGGCACACGTGTAAGCAGAGTGTGATTAACCAAGGAGAACTTTCAAATTCTGTGGCAGCTTTGGAAGAAAAGGACGTAATGGTGTGAAGACACACGCAGACATTTGCCGTCGTCACACTAGATGAGGAAGTCAGAGTTTGGATGGAGAACTGTAAAAACTTTTTAAAAATGTCATGCTCTTTTTCTCACTATAAAATTTATGGCAAAGTGTCACCCTTCTGCAAAGGAGCTCTGCTGGAAATCTCCTTTGCTGTTTCGTGTGTGTTTGTTTTGGGATTGCAGCTTGTACTTCTGTCGTTGAGCCTCTGACTCCACATGGTTTTCATTTCCACTTGGAAGAATTTGGACTGTTCTTGACTGAGAACTTCCGATCTAATAAGTCTTTATTTTTAATCATTTAACTCAACTGGTGTTTCAAACTATGAAGATCCTTTGCTTCCTAATCTGGGCCGTATTTCACTTGTTTTCGTTTGTGGTGTGATGTGAGCCAGAAGACCCGGCTTTGAGCACCAGCTCATCTTGGCTGTGCGACTTCAGATAAAACCTTCCACCTTGCTGAACTTCCATTTCCATGTTTATAAAATAAATAAAGACAACAACAGTTATTGCTCACCATTATAGTAAGAATGAAACTCAGTCATGTGCATTATATGAATATTAAGTGGTCTTCAAACAATGATCAGTGCTATAATTGTGCTGGCACTGTGTGGAGAATTCACTGCCAGGCATTCCTCCTTAGGGTCTGCCCCCATTCCTGAAATACTTTAATCAGAAACAGTTATCCACACAGGAAACAAGTGAAAGCATATTTTTCTTTTCAGTGGCCTTTTTTCTGATTCCCAAAATTGTCTACGTATGTGGTTTTTCAAGAGGCAACTGGTGGAATTGTAGGTTCTGTTGGGCTTTTTCCTAAGGTCAATGATTATGACAAAATTGCACAGAGCCAAACTTTCTGTTGAAAGTCTTTTTTATTTTGATTTTTCATAAAGTGTAGTGTTGATGGTTTGTATCTCCACCTGTGACTTTCTTTAAAGGAACCAGTCACAGGAAGGACATTTCTCTTTAAATACTTAAGTTACTCCTGGGGGTTGATACCTGCTTGGGGGATGCCTTTGGGACTTCAGGCCTGTGAAGAAGGACAGGTTCAAGGACTCCCATTTGATACCCAGGGGCTCACTCATTCACTGTCCTTAATAGAGATGCTTCTTTTTCTTTTCTTTTAGAACAACTATCAGCCAGCCATCACCACATAGCAAAGCATGCCAAAACTCTGGCTTCTGAGAACTATCACACATTCTCAGGCATGTCTCAGCAGGTTCACCAGGGTCAGGCCGACGGAGGCGGGATCCTGGGGGGCGAAGCTTCTTCAAGCTGCAGGTTCTCCTGGCCTTGACACCCTGTAAAAGGATGAGTTCAGGTCTGCTTCACACAAGTCTCTTCTGGGACCCAGGCTGAAAGGGCAGCAGCTTCTCATGGCAACAACAGAGGCACCCGAGGCGAGCTCAAGTGTGCTAGGATATTTCAGGCCTCTTACTGCATCACGTCTGCTAACAACTCATTGATCAAAGCAAGTAATATTGCTAAAATTAAAGTCAAGGATGGGAAGTCTATAATATATCCTGTTTATCATGAAGCCAAAGTAAATGGTAGGGTCAAACCCAATGTCAGTGGGGCTGAGAAGTATCCTCCCATGTTGAGGTGTGGAGATGAAATATTTTTAATCAATAATCTAATGTACTCCAAGTGCATATGGTTGAATTCCCATAAGTAACATATATGTGGAAGCATGCAAAAGTCCATGTCCCCTTACAGTGGCCATACTGAAGAGACAGAGAAGGTGATGCTCATGGGGTGAGGCTCCCCTGCAGAATATTTCTGTTGTTAAAAAGATAAGAAAGGCTGTAGGCTTTACAGGTTTGTCTTAGTTCTAGGTATCATTTTGCCTTGAAAGAAAATGTTTCAAATTTGAATGCAAATGATGTTAACAAAGGTTTAACTTAAAACCTACTTGATTTGACTTGAAAATCAAATCACTCTTGAACTTTGGTGCTGTAGGTATGATTAGTCATAAGCTACTTGCAACAAAACACTGACGGCAGTTCAGCTAGATCCCTCCAGTCAGTAACCGGAATTCAGTCAGTGGACTACAAAACAGAGCTCATGGAATGTCCTGGCCAGGAATTTTTCAAAGTCACTTTTTATCAGTTTTGGCTTGGAAAGTAAAGTCCATTTATGGCAGTAATCAGGCAGAGGAAGGGATCATATGAATAAATGGGTGTTTTGACATATCTGAAAAAATTAAACTAAATTAAAATTAAATCTGCTGAATTATGTATAGATAGACAAACTGCTGAGCAGGGGTGACCACAGAGGATGCTCCTTTTCCTAGGTTGGAAGAGACCTACTGTTTCATTAAGTGGAAAAGACCAGAAAATAACTGATTAAAAGTAGAAATGTGACTGAAGTTTGAAATTTTAAGCTGTCATTGAGAGATCTTAATGTGAAATGTATCTCTTCCCCTACCCTCAAAATGTATCAAGTAATAAACAGGGTCATGGTGACAATTACCAGGCATTGAGTGAAACCTGTTTTCCACATTTCTGGTAGGAAAAATGTCTATGGTAAAGCAGAATGTATTCCATGAGCAACCAAACCTCCTTCTTAACTTCTTAATGTTCTAATATTAATAATAATTAATAGATACTTACCCAAATGACCACAGGTTATTACTACCTGCATTGTAAAGACAGATGTCAAAGTCTACTTGGGACGCTTGGTTGCACCGGACTCTCTGGTCATGCAAAGTTTAGCAGCAATGTATAGGAAGGGAGGGAAGGAGCCGTGTCCTTGGTATCACAGCATATTGAGAGTCAGGCTAGAAAGAAGAGTGGTCTCCACTCCATCTCTTGGTGGAAGAAGCCTGGGCACAAACATATAAAGAACAGCTCTGGAATTTTGTTGCTTTAACTATTCAAAACCAAGCTAAAGAAGTGTTCTACAGCAGGCAAGTGTTAATTTTTAAATATTTTTCTTATTGATTCTTTTCAGTTATACATGACAGTAGAATCCATTTTGACCTAATTATAAAAGCATGGAAGCAAGCATTAATTTTGATGATGATGCTTATAGAATTGACTTAGTGAACATATAGCCTAGAAAGTTGGATAATTCGGATTCGAACAGAGACCAGTTTAACTCTGAAGTTATTCATCTAGATTCACCTGCCTCAAAGAAAATGGTATCTGCTTTACAGAAGAATTCCAATTTGAAAATGTCAAAGGAATGAAGGAAATAGAAAACTCACCATTAGGTGAATACTGAAAGAGGTGGCAAGATTCATCAATGGTGCTAAAATTTTTGGGCAAAAGATTGAGATAAGCAGGATAATTCATAGTACCAAAGTAGTCTCCCAAGGATATCTATTAATCACACAAGGAAATTAGTATTTTCACAAGGTAAAATGTTGGTGCATATGCCTTATCCAAATGACCATTTACATTGTGGACCCCTTGAAAAGATGGACTGAGAAGAACACATCACTTCTGTAGTGTTCCTGCCTGAAATCTCAATCTAATGATGAAAACAGTCACAGAGCCAAGTTGAGGGATAGTCTACAAAACAACACCAACACTCCTTCGAAAGCTAAAAATCATGAAAGACAAAGAAAGATTCAGGAACTATTACTGATTGGAGGAGAAGTTACAGTCATACATTGCTGGTGGGAATGCAAATTTGTGCAACCACTATGGAAAGCAGTATGGAGATTCCTCAGAAAACTTGGAATGGAACCACCGCTTGACCCAGCTATCCCACTTCTGGGTTCATATTCAAAGGACTTAAGATCAGCATACTATAGTGACATGGCCACGTGGTTTATAGCAGCTCAATTCACAATAGTTGAACCAATCTAGGTGCCCTTCAACAGATGAATGGATTTTTAAAAATGTGATACATATACACAATGGAATATTACCCTTAAAGAAGAGTGAAATTATGCCATTTGCTGGTAAATGGATTAGCTGGAGAATATCATGCTAAATGAAATAAGCCAACCCCCCCGCCCAAAAAAAAAAAAAAAGGCCAAATGATTTCTCTGATTTGTGGATGCTAATTCACAATAAGTGGGGGAAGATGCTAGGGAAGAATAGAGTTACTTTAGATTAGGTAGAGGGGAGTGATGGGGGTATGGGGATTGGTAGGATAGTAGAATGAAATAGACATTATTATCTTATGTACATATATGACTGCATGACTGATGTGATTCTACAACATGAACAATCAGAAAAAGGAAAAGTTGTACCCCATTTATGTATGATATATCAAAGTGCATAAATGCATTCTACTGTCATATATAACTAATTAGAACAAATAAAAAATAAAAAAAAGAAGTCAGGACACCCAAATAATATGAGATGCTGAATTAAATCTTGAAATGGAAAAAAGGACATCAGCAACAAACTGGCAAAATTTGAATGAATATAAATTTCTTGGATTTTATTATTGCACTACAGTAATGTAAGATTTAACATTAGGAACAGCTAGGCAAAGGATACATAAGAAAGATTATTATTATTATTCATATTATCAATATTGTTGCAGTTTATAAAGTTATTTTAAAATAAAATGTTTAGATAAATAAAGATAATGGTATGTTGAGTTAACAAAGGCTAGGGAATTCTATTGTACCATTACACAATTATTTTTCTACCAAATAAAGATTATTATTTTCTATTATTTAGTTATTCAGAAACATAGAAATCCATAGAACTTTTAGAATGTCTAATCTCTTGGCAACAAATTTCAAATGACAATTTGTTTTATCATTAAACTTGTAGTTGGATATTTTATTCCTTTTGATTCTGCCCTGTGGATTTTAGAACTTTTCTGAAGACCAAGCTATATAAACAATACCTCACATCAGTTATGGAAGAAAATCTTTTAAGAACATGATGTCCTACCCCAAACTTGCTTGACTCTTTGAGCCTGCCCTATGCAGAAATTACCAGGTCTTTGATTCATGTTCTCAGGGAAAAGTCTAGCGAGAGTCATTCATTCAGCTGAATGATTGGCAGATCAGGGTTACTCTTGTTGTTCTGGAGCTCACTGTACAAATAACAACACCAGGAGGTGTTCCAATAATTTCTGGGCTCTGAAAGTTTCCTACCAAAGATTCAGAGCTATTTCCTAAGTCATTTGGTGGAGAGAAATAGTCAAGCAGAGATGACCTGCAGCTGATATCTGCTCCCCTTCAATGTCCCAAGGACAACGTCCCTCTGTGTACTTGAGGCAGGATCCAGTGTCATTCGGATCAAATCCACACTGTGTTTAGAAAACGCCATGGGAAGAGTGACTTGGAGAAAACCAGGCTTCTAGGGATTGGGAAGACTCACATGGAAAACATCTCCAAGCTTGACAACAGAGATAAGAGAGAAGCTGTTGTCTGCTGCGAGAAGGAGGGAAATGATTTGTTCACAAGCTTGGACTTTGAACGCTTTCCTACCAGTGAGACTCTCTTTGATGCTTTCTTGTTTTCCATCTGCACAGCATTCGGCATTATTGAAGGCTTTGGTTTTAACTGACTGTGACTCCAGCCCTATCTGAGCAATGCTTAGTAATCTGCGGAGATAACTTCCCATACCCTCTTTTCCAGCTCTCTTCACCTAGCACTGATGTAAGAATCGCAGTTTTGGGTTCAGTTCTGTCGTTCCTCAATGCGTTTCGGTTCCATGTCACTCTACAAACTGCTTGTTCACTCAGTCCTAGTGAGCCCACATTTCAGAAACCCCTATCTTTGAACTATCTCTGAGCCTTAAGTCAGTTACAGAAGCTGCTGTGCTGGGGTTTTGAGATAGTACTAAGTGCTCTATTATATATTAAGTATTCTATTATATATTCCTAGTTGCATACCTATGGATATGAAAGCTGAGATTTCCACTAAATTATCAAAAATAAATACCACAAATAAATGATTTTACCATTGATTTGGCTAAAATTATTGAATGTTTATCCTATGTTAAGTATTTTTTGAAGATTCTTTTCTTATATCAGCTAATCAATACCAAACTGTAAAACTTCAAAACAATACTGAACATCTGGGCATGGTGGTGCATGCCTGTGATCTTAGTGACTCAGGAGACTGAGTCTGAGGCAGGAGGATTGTAAGTTCAAGAGCAGCCTCCACGGTGAAGCAAGACTCTAAGCAACAGAACACACTGCTCTCGGCCATCATGAACTTATACTCTAGAGGGAAGAGACTATAAACAACAACCTGAAAACAGGTTGAGTGCTATAGGAAAATAAATACTGCCAAGTAAGGAGGCTGAGGTGTGCATTGAGTGGTTAGGTTGGTCTCATTGAGAAAGTTAAGGAAGAGTTAAGGAAGTGAAGGAATTACCAATGAAAACAATGTCCAGCTAACAAATGCCAAGGTGGGAGTGTGACTGGCAGATTCCAGGAGCATCAAGATGGCCTGGGGGCTGGAGCTGAGTGATCGGAGGTGGGAAAGCAGAAGCTTTAGAAGACCTGGGCTATGTGGGGAGTCACTGCAGAGCTTTGAAGAGGATTAACCTGGGTGGATTTTTTTTTTTTTAATGAGTGCTTTGACTTTTGTGTTGAGAATAGAATTTAGGGGTTAAAAATAGAAACAGGGAAACCTGTTAGGAGGTGATTGCCATAATCCAGGAGAGAGAAGATGACGATACCACACAGGGCTGCCTCAGTCAGGTGGTGAGAAGTGCTTGAACTGAGGCTCCATTTTGAAGATTAGGCCAATGGGCCTGACACATTAGGTGTGGGATGTGAGCAGAAGAGAGGAAGGAGCCAACAATGATGCTAAGATTTTTAACCTGAGTAATGAGAAGGAAAGGCTTGATGTCAGTTCAGCTGGGGGAGGTTGTGTGTGGGTGAAGCAGGTTTGGCAGTGGTAGGGACATCAGGAGTACTGTGTTGCATGTGTGGTATTTGAGATGCTTGCTAGACATCCACGTGTTGTGGAGGCAGTTGAATTTACGAGTCTGGAGTCCAGGGGAGAAATTGTGTCCAAAACAAGGGCGTGGAAAGCCAGGTGTGAACAAGGTGAGCCGGGGAGGGAATGTAGGTGCCAGAAATACTGAGAAGTCAGAGAGAGAGAGAGAGATCATTAATGGAAAATGGGAGGGGAGATGGCTGACGGTGAGAATGGCAGCGAGGTGACCCTCTGGGGAGGGATGCTGGAAGTGGGGGAAGAGACATGGGCAGTGGTCAGTAGGACAGATACAGTCGGAAGAACATTTTTTAAGGGGGGAGAAACAACAGACAAGTCCTTTAAAATAGCATTGTGTTATCTTTCAATGCTAGAGTGAACACAGGAAACCCAATAAAATGTTCATGCTTGGGTCATGGGGCATAGAAGTGGGGTAGGGTGAAAAAAGACGGAGATGTCAGTGGGAAGGAAAAAGACATTCGAGAACTGATATTTGCTAAATTCCGTGATGTGGGGGAACTTGGTACCAGCCATCTCTAAATGAGTCCACTGTCTTCTGCTAGCAAACTCATTGTCCAGCGTCTGGCACACAGTTGGTGTCAATCTTCTCCTCCCCTTGTCAGCCCCAGAAATCCAACTCAATCATGTGGTGGGAGGAGCTTGATTCAAGTAGATCGATGGACCTCATAATAGACTGGAGGCCGACAGCCAGGATTCTCCTGCTGGACCAGGGGAGTCACCCACCACTCAGCGTGGCCACCCTCCTGCTCAGTGATGCTGGGTCAGCCTCCCAGTCTCTTATTTTCTTAACTGAACCATGGAAACAATAATAATGAGCACTTGACAAGGTTGTTATGGGGATTTAATGAAAGAATACTTATAAATCCAAATGTTGGCATAGAACCAGGCATCTGTAAATTGGTCCCTTGCTCCTTTCTGAAATAGAAATTACCTTTACTTCCACTCCTTGAGTTCATTTTCCCCCAACAGTTCAGAAGCACCTCTTCTCTCAGACTCTTGAAATTTCAGACTCTATTTCTTTGAGAGATTTGTTTTTTAGGTATCAGAGACTTAAATAAAAGAGGACTTAGAAAACAGGTCTTTTTCTCCCCTGTACGAATAACTGTAAAATGCTCTGTATAGTTTTTTTCTAAAGCTTCCCTCAAACCTGGTAAGAGGCGAAGCCTTGGTATTTCAGTCCCTTGAAATCTGGTAACCAGACTGCAAGGGTCTGAGTGTGGACTGCATAAATAGTCTCTTCTCCCGCTGCTCCAGGGCTGTCCTCATGCCCTGATAGCCCAGGTTCAGCAGTGAGCTCATTCTGGATTCTCGGAAACCCAGGGTTTAGCAGGTGTCATCTCACTCACCTGTTCAGCTACTTGTAGAAACGATCAGGGCAGCCTTGTCACTCTTGTTTCATTGAGGAGGTAAGAAAGCACTAACTAGTTGTGGAAGATCAGAAAACATACCCCTTGTCCCTGGGATTTACCCAATGCATTCCTTAAAGGACTTCATTAAAAACATCTTGGGCTGGGGAGATAGCTCAGTTGGTAGAGTGCTTGCCTTGCAAGCACAACGCCCTGGGTTCAATCCCCAGCACTGCCAAAAAAAAAAAAAAAAAAAACCAAAGGAACAATAAACAGAAATATAAGATGAAGGCAAATGTGGTTGTCAGAAAACCACTCATAGTACATTATGATTGGAAGATACATCTGACAAAAGATGCTTTGAGATAGAGTGGAGGGACCAAACCCTCAAGGGGAATTCTTGTTATCAAACGAGTCTCTGAAATGCCACATAGGCGAGATAAATGCAGTTATCTGACAGGGCTAAGTTTTGCTGAGAGAGTGATGCAAGTCTGGGACCAGAGCTGAATTGCTGAGCGATATGCTGAGCTGAAAGTCACAGATATCTCACCTTTTTTTTTAACCATCCCTGGAGCAGTTAGCAGCCTGTCCTTCTAAAGAACCATTGCTGGTGAATGTGAGGAATACTGGGTTTCTACTCAACTATGTGGGTGGAGGTGAAACACAGTTCCTTTAGCTCCTACTCAAAGCCTCATTAAATGAATGAAAAAGGGTGGGGGCAGGGAACAAAAAAATAATTGCAAAATTTTGGAAACTAGAAAGAAGTGTCCCCCACCCCACTCCCAGCCACTTCTCAAAAGACTAGTAAAGAAAAAGTTGTATGAACTGGAAGCCCCACACCTGGGAATATGGGTACCGCACTGAGAAGTACATGCCGCCACATGCTGACAACTCAAGTCTTCTCTGCTCAGCTCCTGTATTTTTAGCCCCCAGACTTCCTCTTTCAGATCTGTCCCTGGGATTTGACCAACCTACAAGGAAAGCCCCTGTGATAACGACACTGAAAACTTGTGAAGCTGCTACAGTACCATTCACAGCCCGGGAACACAACTCACACACAGTTTTTAATGAGTGTTACACTCCTGAGCATTTAAACGGGAACACAAAAGTAAGGATTCCAGGCATCTAAAGAATGCCTCTAACAAGAAAGAGAACTGACACTACAAGACAGAAACATTTTGGAGGAAATTCAGACTATGATTAAAAAATGTAAAACACACACACACACACACACACACACACACACACGCACAAATTCCCTCAGATATCTAGACGGGTATTTCCACCATGAAATATGTGCAGAATAGTATATAAATTTACAGAAATCTTACTTGAATCACTGCAATGACTTCAAGCACTTTGATGAGGCACCAAATTATTAGTCTAAGTTCAACATTTGGTCATTTGATGATACCTATGCTAAGACAAGGCATTCTCCCTGTCCCCTGCTGAAGGCCTGCTTGGCTTAGCCTGAAGTCCTAGTCTCTGGGTTTGCAGGGAAACTGCAGTCCCTCCCCCGTGTTGGCTGTTAAAGTTCAATATCTAACATTCAGGTCCATTTTACTGAATTTCAGTTGCTGGAGCTGTTGTTATGCTAAAATTTATATTCTTTTCACTTTTATGTAATACTAACTTTATTTATTTTGTCTATATATGCATTGCAATTACACTGCTGAGACAGCTGAGTGTAGAGTATTCCTCAGAGCGGTGGAAAGAGGCCCTTTGTGGTAGTCTGTTACATTAGCGGACCCCAGTGAACAAAACATGCCTCCCTCGGCAGGGTTCACACGTTTCTGTAGACACCTCTCCTGGAACCCAGGCGAGCCCTATGACTTGATTTTGTTAATAGAATGCAGAAGAAGTAGTGCTGAGCCAGTTTGAGGGCTTATCCTTAGGAAGTCCTGAAAGCTTCTGTTTTTGCACTTTGGGGGGTCTCCCTACACATAACTGCCCAAAGAGCACTAGGCTGTGGGAAACACTGGTGTAACACCTATAGGAAGAAGCCACATGCCGAAGAATTGACAAGCCCAACTGAGCACCCAGCCACCTGCAGCTTCCACCGGTCAGGGTATAAGTCAGCCATCTTGGAAGTGGATCATCCAGCCTCAGTTGGCCAACCCAGATGTCACTGTGTGGAGCAGATACAAGCTGTTCTCACCAAGCCCAGTCCCATCTGGGGAATCATGACTATATAGTAAGGTTATTTTAGCTGTTAAGTTTTGGGGTTGTTTCTTATTCTGTAATAGGTAACCTTATTACTAGTTTTGTTTATCTATCTGCTGTACCTCATACCCATGGAGCTTTCCTGAGCTCCATTTTCTCATGTAGCCCTGACAATATTGCTGCTTGTGGTTCTTTCTGTTGCTCGTTGCAGGCAATCCTCTTGGCGGTGATCTTTCTCTTTGTATAGTTGTCCACTGAAAAAATATGTTCTAAACTGCTTAACCTTCGGGGGCCACATGCCTAAGAGTCGATGAATTTTAAGAGTCAGGATTTTCCAACAGTTTTTATTTTTAAAACAATTAATATTTATGCATTTTGTATTACTGGGGGTGGAACCCAGAATCATTCTACCTCTGAGCTACAACCCCATCCCACCCTTCTTAAATTTTTGATACAGCGTTTTGCTAAGTTGCCAAGGCCGGCCTTGAACTTGAACTTGTAATCCTTCTGCCTTAGCCTGCTGAGGAGCTGGATTACAAGCATACGCCACAATGCCTGCTAGAATTTTCCAGTATTTTTGGTCAACAGTTACACTGACCTCTGGCCTTGTTGCCTAGTCTTGTCTGAGGGCTGGGCGTGGCCTCCCTTGACCCTGACTGCTGACTTGATGCTTCTCTGGTCTACTTTGACCCTCAGTTTGCTTTCAGCTTCTGAGAAGGCCTGGTTATTCCATCACCATAACTTTGTGTGGGAAGGAATAGTTTCCCAGAAAAAAGTGTTGTTAAAAAGACATTCCCTTAGGAATAAACAGATTTCTTCTTCTGTGTTCTTTTCCAGGAGTCCGCTTCAGAGCTTCTCACAGCTGTTAAATAAAAGCCTTTGCTCTATTAAGGTGGCAGAGCCTAAAAGCTCTTGATACCACCTTGAACCCAGTCTCCCTTACCTCTGCTCTGTTCTCCTATCCCCGCCCACCAGTGGGTCCACAACCCAGCACTCTACCTTCTCTCTTTTCTTTTGGTGAAGATCTGACTAGGTATCTTCTGCTCATGAGACCCTCCACATGCTGAGGGCCAGATTGTAGCAAGAGAAAGGACGCTTGGCACCTTGGTGCAGTGGAGAGAGCTCCAATTTCAGAAGCGGTCATCTGGATCAGAATCCTGGCTCTGGCATCCTTCTGTTTGTGTGGCCTTAAGCAAGTTACTTACATGCTCTTTGGGTTTTCTCAACGAAGAACTAGAGAATATTCTTGCTTTACATGGTACCCAAGTAAGTTGTATGAAGAACTCAGAACATAAAATGGCTATTAAAAAAATACAGATAGCAGTAAGAAAGATGCTGATGCTAACTGACTCTAAAATAAGGGTCAGAAGTTCTTAAATGTGTCCTTCTATCAGGTCTCCTTCACTGAGATATACAAAAAGAATTGGAGAAAGAAGGATCAAGAATGAAGAACCAAGATATACCCTGATTTCCCTACCACCTATGAGGTCGTGGTGTTAGTTTGGGCAGGTTGTGTACTGTGTAAGGGTATGTAGTGGCTCTGACTGCCTAGGAATTTGAAATGTGGTGGTAACTAGTATGACTAATAATAATGTGACTAAGCCTGGATTAGTCACAGTGGTGTGTTAGAGCTAGCTCCTGCAAGCTCACAAGAGCCGATTTACGAAATTGTCAGGGATTTCTTGTGAGCCAGTGTTAACCATAGCCATTATTAAAAATTAAATTATATAAACTTCCAATCAGAGGCCCAAAATTTATCACTCATTGATTATTTGAATATATTTTCTGTATCATCTATGTTCTTGAGATTACTTATCTCTAATATTTATGCCATGGATATACTGCATAATAATGTGTTACTGCGCATCTCTTTCCAACTTTGGGTTCGGTGATTTTGCATGAGTAACTTAAAATTGATCTGACTTCAGTATTTACACAACAGAAATTGGCAAGCACTACAAACCAGGTCTTTTCGTAATAACAAAAACATTTCATTCTCTCCCAGCACACTGCATGTCGGTTATATTGAAGTAAAGAAGAGGAATTGAGAGAATTAGTGGCAGGAGAATTTTGCTCCAACCTTCTATCCTGAGGTGTGCGTTGTTCTGCCCTCTCCCCATCTCTCTGGATTTATTCATTGTTTGCTTACACTGTCAAGTCTACGACCACCAGCAGGGTGTGCTCAGCAGAACCACTTAGACCATGTGGCCTAAATCCCTGACTTAAGAGCCCTAATGTGAAGTGAAGGCTGCAGCCCAGCTGATGTGGCTGGGCCTGAGAATGCTTATATTTCAGCCTTATATTTGGTTCCTTTGTTTAATCGTCCCTTTCACTCCCCTGAAACAACATTAAGAGGGACAGCAAGTCTGCTTCAGGACAGCAAATTCAGTTCTTTGCGGGGGCAGCTGGGGTTCTGCTTGCCTACACCTTCACAGATGATGAAAGCCCCACATTACGCTGTAACACTAAACGCCCCTCAGGACACAGCACAAGGCTGCAGCCGTAGGGACTGGCACCTTCTGTAGGATTTCAGCCTTGCAGGCATCATTGGCCATGACAGAGATGGTCAGATAGATACTCGTGGGGGATTCCAAGTTGCTGATATGGTTCAGAGGCTCAGGAGCTGCGAGCACCTGAGGAGCCACCAGGTATCGACACTGGGTGGTGTCGCATCCCTAGAGACGAAGCCGGTGCTGATCTTTTAAAGTGGTTAACAAACTCATCTTCTAGCTTCTCTTTCTCCAAATTCTCAAATGGTGTCATTTCCCCTTCCCTCCATTTACTTATTGCGAGCCACTGTTTGTCCCAAGATTGCTTTCTTCTCATCGGCAAAGTGGTTAAGAGCCACGGGCTCTGGAGTCAGATAATCAGAGTCTAACTCCCAGCACCGTCACTTGGTCCTCCCATTTGGTACCTTAGTTTCTTTGTCTATAAAATGAGAATGATAACCACACCTCCTGCATGGGATTAGCGTGAGGATTAAATGAGTTACCTGCATTCACTTTCTGAATTAAATCCCTCGGACCTGGCAGACATATAAGTGCCAAAATCATCTGTTGCCTTTATTCTTTATTTATTTTTCTGTGAAGCAATTTCCTCAGTCTCCCTGCCTTCATTCTTTCACCTTCTTCTCTAGGAAGCTCTCTGATTATTAAACTATTAAAAAGAAAAAGAAGTGGACCAACTTTTTCCTGAAGCCTTAGCATGAGCATCGTGGTTGTGATCATTCCTGGCTTGTTTGCAGTTTCCACACATGACGCCAGGTTGCAGCCATAGGGACTGGGACCTTCTGTAGGATTTCAGTCCCCAGGCATTTGGTCCTACCTGCCACTGTGGAACCAGTTTGGACAAACTCTTTCTCACAAAAGCTGTTCAAGGGTGAGAGCTTTGGAAGAATGGTCATCTAAGGATGGCCTGTCCATGATGCCAGGAAACCTTGGGACGAGGCTGGCCCTGGAGAGACTCTCCTGAGGTGGCCACGCAGGGATCAGCATACCCTTCCTTGGTCTCCTGCCCTCTGGCCCTCACTCTGGCCCCTGGCCTCTCTCTCTCCCACTTGTAACCATGGATTGGTCACATTTTGTATGCAGCAGCCACCTGTCTGCATTTTTTTAGTTGAAAAAAAGTATATGTTTGTGGAGTAGAACATGATGTGTTGAAAAGTCCACATTGTAGAACGGCTAAGTCAAACCAACTAATATATACATTACTTCACATATTTATCATCCACTGGTGGTGAGACTTAAAATGTACTCTCCTGGCGTTTTTAAGTAGACATTATTATTAACTTTGGTTTTTGCATTGTGCAATAGATCTCTTGAACTTATTCCTCCTGACTGGAATTTTGTATCTTTTGACCAACATTTACCCATTTCTCCCAACTCCCAGCCTCGGGCAGCCACCCTTATACTCCACTCCTGTGAGATAAAGCGCGTTTAGATCCACATGAATGATATCATGCAGTATTTAGCTAGGCGTTCCTGGCTTGCTTCCCTTAGTAAATGTCCTCCTGGGTTCTTCTGTGTTGTTTCAAGTGACAGGATCTCCTTTTAGAAGGCTGAATAGTTTCACATATAAAATCACTGTATATTTATAATCATTATATATATATTACTATATATCATTATCACTAATAATCATATATTTCATATAAATCATTAAAAATATATATCACATTTCATTTTTCAATTCCTCCATCAGTGGACAAACCATACTTTGGTTTGTTTTGTTTCTGTTTTTTGCAGGAATGGCAGCCAGAACGGAAATAAAGAACTCCAAAACATTGAAAAGTCCTTACAGTTCCCCTCCTACAGACTATATCTTCATCAAATCACAAACTTAGATTTGCTAATGCTGAGGAAGGAGTGCAAAAACCAAACTAAAACAAAACAAAAAAACAGAACAAACAAAAAACAAAAAACAAAACCCCAGAGAAGCAAATGGAAAAAATGAGTACAAAAGTGTTTGAAAAATCAACAAACTGAACTACGGAATGTATACTCCCTTAACTAAGGAAAGTGGGCAACACAGGGAAAATAAGAAAAGTACAGGAACTCTGTGTACTGCGTGTTTAACAAAGCCATCGAATCCAGTGGTTAGGAAGGGGAGGGGCCTGAGTTCACTTAAGAACTGTGTTCTAGATGACCCAGTAACCATGGTCATTTAACATCTCAAAGCCTCATCTGCAAATAGTAATGATAATGGCAATTTTACTTATAGAGTAGTTGCAATGATTAAATGCAGTAATCTGTGTAGTGTGATCCTGGCTCCATGACATCCTCACTAGCATGTGATTTGGAAGTCCCTGGCTCTCCCGGCCTTGGTTCTTATCTGTAAACAGTAATGATAATGCCTAATGACAGGGTTAATACACATGGGATCAGGCAGAATAGAGCTGGCATCTTGTACCTGTTGGGTCTTATTCTTCTGCCTTTACTTGTAGGCACTTGTGACTTAATCTTTTAAAGTGCCCAGCATGACACTGGACGCTCTCAGCACTCAGTTGTTATCAGTTATTTAGATGCTTATATTTCTCTCATTAAAAATGCCACATTCTATTTAAAGGAAAATTAAAATATGTTGAAAAGTAGAAAGAAAAATTAATCACTTCAAGGCAATCACAGTGAAATTTTGCTGATTTTTCCCCTCAGGATTTTGCTTTGTGTGACTGTGTTGTATGTACATTCATTTCATAGGTGGCTTTGTGTGCATACATCATAACAGAATCATTTCCACACGTTACATTAACTCTTTATGAGTTTCATTGCAAGTATATTTATGTTACCATGATTGGCTTGAACATTCTTGCCTGATTTTATGCTGTTTTAATTTTTCAGTATTATAAATGTATGGAGGTGAACATGCTTATACGTAAAACTTTTTTCATATCTGAGATTATTTCTTCAGCATGATTCATGGGAATTACAAATACTAGGGCATATGAATGTATATTTAAGAACAACCTAACATTGCACTATTACTTTCTAGAAGAGTTATACCAAGTTAAACCACTAATCAAAATGTATAAAAGCACTCCTTCTTCAGAACTGGTTTTTTATCATTGTTAAAAACTTGTTTCAATTTATAGGTAGGCAGAGGCCCTTAGGGTTGCAATAAATTGCACTTTTTTAATTACTCATGTGTTTTGAATATTTTTATGTGCATGCGTGTTTAAATTTTATCTTCTCTGGTAACTTGTCTGTTTATGTTCTTTGTCCATTTTTCTCTGTGGACCATAAAGCTTCTGTTGATTTTGTATGAGCTCTTTATATGTTAGATGATATTAATCTTCTGTCTGTCTGTAAATATTTGTTCCCAGACAGTATTTTAACTCGTTGTTTGACAAGAAGAAAATCTTTAAAAAATTGTATAATTTGTTTATTTTGTGTATAATTTCTTCTATTAAAGAAAACTTAAGAGTATGCAGGGGGGAGAAACTTCTTGTTTTATGACTTTACAAATGTTTATTTCTCTAATTCTTTAATCCATTTGGGGTTAAAGTTATATTGGTGTAAAGTATGAATTAAGGCTGGAAATTGATTTTCTCTTTTAATTTGCTAACCAACTATCCTGGTGTCATCTGTTGAATAATTCTTCCATTCCCCATTGATCCAAGATGCCTTTCTTATCATAAATTAAGTTTTTATACATTCCAAGGCTATCTGTTCTGTTCTATTGATCTGCCGGTCCATTCTTATGCCAATACCATGGTGGTTTAATTATAGTTGAAGGGTATTTTAAGTCCACTATTTCAAGAGAGAGCCCAGCAGAGCCAGAACATTATGTGAATGTGAGGATATGGGTGATGGATACTTAAAGTGTCTAGTAGTTTTGTTCTCCTTTTCCATCTTTGGGTCCTGAAGAGGTCAGAGTGATTGCTGTTTGTTGAAAGGAGATATGCAGGATGTAGAAGTGTCCCTAGAAGGCCTCCCAGGCATTGAGTTCCCTGGACAGGGCCTAGTTGGACACCATAATTGTTTGCCTCTGACTCGATTTTTCTGTGTTCCATGTGAATCGTCCTCATTGCCCACAGGACACAATTTTCCTTCAAATATTGAACGAATGCTACTATTAATCTATAATGGTAACCTGTTGAACTCAGGTGGGACCATGTGGCCAGTTGTACTCTATGAAAGGTGAATGGTAGTGACCTATGCCTCTGTTGGGAAGAAGCTTAAAGAATGAGTTCATGGCTTCCCATGCATTAGATAGAGGCTACTCCACTAGCTTGGGCCCACTATGGATAGGGTGTGAAAGAAAGCTGCAGCAAACTCCTGGTGATTTTGTAGAATGCACAATAAATACATCCTTGTTGAGAGCCACAGTGTTCTGGGTGGGGGTGGGGTTTGTTATACTAGCACAACCTAGCCTATCCTGACTGATAGCAGAAGGCAAGTCAAAATAAGAATTTAGCAGTTGGTATACCATGAACATTGGCTAATTAAAATTGATAACCACCAGGATACCATGGGGGTTCATAAGAATGATTTATCCTTATATTTTATCCAATTATATTCAAGCACATCTCTTTAAGTTGACTTGGTGTATCTCAAATCTCATTTAGTGGGTATTGATTTTCTAAATCAGATTTTATAGTGGCTAGTGATTCCAGTCTCTATGGTTCCCCTCTTCTCTGCTACTGATGACATGATCTGCTTACATTGGAAATAGTACACTCTTCATACCTTATTGTTTCAGTTATACTGATCCTTTCCCCTCATTGAGAGCATAAGTCCTGATAGGCATGGTTCATGTTTATGTAACTTATCCTTACATAGGTGATAGCACAGTTGCTTCAATGAATGTCAAGTGTGTTTTATATTTTAAAAGTTTATGTGTGAGATGTTCTTGTTATACTTTCTTAGTTATTCATCCTAACTCCCACCTGGGCAGACCTGACACAGATGACCTGAAACTAGAACATTAGAGGAAATTAGTGTCTGGTTCAATAAGGAAGACTATGGAGCCTAGAGATTGACAGGTTCGTTTTTCTGAGTCCATGCAACCTAGATTCCGAGCTGTCACCCATGGGGTGTGTGACTGGGGTCTCAATATTCTCAGCTGTAAAATAGGGTTTTTGTGAAGATAGATATGAAAATAGGTATAAGATGCCTCAAAGTGGTTATTTGCTATTTTTATTCATTTTTATTGCTAGAACAGCCTGAGGAGGCACTGTTCCGTGGTGTTTGATTGAATAAATTTGGTTCGAACTTCAATTTCAGGATCAGAGCAACATCAAGCTGTTTCTCTAGGCAACCTGACCTATGACATTTGACTTCTTTTGGAGTCTGAGTCTTTATGGCTAACTGGTCCCCATATCTATCTAGTCTCTACCCTTTGTCACACTGAAACCTTAAGCTCCATGCCTACTCCTCAAGTACCCAGGCTCTGTAGCCATCTTGGTTCATGATCTGTCAATCAATTTCTTTTCTTATCTTTTTTTTTTTTTTTTTTTTGGTACTGAGGATTGCACCCAAAAGTGCTTCACCGCTGAGCTATATCCTCAGCACCCGTCCTCAGCCCCTTTTTTTTTTGAGACAGGGTGTCTTCTAGTTGCTTAGGGCCTCACTACGTTGCTGAGGCTGACCTCAAACTTGTGATTCTCCTGCCTCACTGCCTGGGAGCTCAGATGAGTTAATACATTCATATCCCCTAAAACTGTAGCTGACAAGTAATAAGCATTGAATACATCGTAGCTATTATTAATCTTCATTTTCACAGTTTTGTGATGTTGGCATTTTTGTTGAAGGTGCAGCTTCCTCTCCATATTTTAGTTCCAATTCCATTGTGTCTCACTACCTTCCAATGCCTCCACTCTCACGAGCCCCATCCCACCCCAAATGCCACTGACACATGAGGTCCAATTCAGTGCCTCCCACTGTACCTTTTTTGGAAAATAACTTTGTCAGGACAGTTTGTTCTCAACCCTGAAACTGAAGAAATAAAATCTCTTTGTTTTCTCATATCACCTTTTAAGATCTTTCTAAGGAAGCATAGAGGGCAGCAGAAGACTTGCTACTTTGATCCAACAACAGAATGAGCAGGATGTGTACTTGATATGACTTTGCCCAGTGATTGCTGTCCTTGTGGTAAATCTGTCTGCTGGTTCCCTGCAACATGTTATTCTATTATGTGATCTTGGAAGTAGCTACAAACACCCGCTTTGGAGGCAGATGGGCCTTGGTCAAATCTTGACTCCTCTACTTTTTACGATCTGGAACATGTCCACAAATGTCTATCCTCCGTTTCCTCATTTGAAAAATGGGTATATTGACACCTAGCTTGCACAGCTGTTGAAAGAATTAAAAATAATAACATTCGTAACGTCATGTGGGGCTGACAGAGCAGAGATCTGCAGCCCAGCTGGGTCTTATCTTGTACATCTAAGAGTCACTGAGGATGGAAGTGCCTGGGAAGGGGTAGGGTGGAGAGAGTGAGGGGGGGTGGGAGGTTGGGAGGGTTACATCCTCTGATGATGCCATAAGCCTTTGGAGATCTGTGTCTACCAGGAGAGGGAATCTATTTTCTATCTGCCCAAATGTTTCCTATGGGTTTGCAGAGGAGTGGAATCTCTTTGTAGTACCACAGAGTACCAGGCTTAGAGATAGTGCCAATAAATTATAGTTGCTATCATTCTGAGCAAATTTATATGCCAGAACTATGAACCTATAGTATTTAAAGCTCCCAGCTTTTTGGGAATAGGGAGGTGGTTTGTTCCTTTTCCATATTTAAATGATTATGCATTTCTCTTCCCTGAATGGCAAGAAGTTTTAAGCCCTTTGTAGTAAACCTTATGTGGTTTATTAATGATTAAGCTTCGTGTTCTACTAACCCAGTGACTTTGCCGGGAAGGAACTCCAGGTGAGAGTTCGGTCTGATGTGTTTTGTTGCCATCAGGAAAACTGCAGGGGATGAATTCTGGCCCAGCACAAGGGAAAGGGAGAGGATGCTTCCCAAGGCAGTTGTAGACTAGACACCCTCTCACCAGATGTGCTGCCAGATGCTGCCAGGAGCCACTGCTGGCAGGAGGAAACAGGAGAGAAACCTGATCCCAAGTTGGAGAAAGGAGAGCTGCTCTTACTAATGAGTTAGGGTGTCTGTTCAGTCACTGTAAGTGGGCACTGGGGGAAAGTATCGGCTTCCTGTTGTCAGTTTTCCAGGCATGGAGCAGTCCTGATCTGGGAGGAGACAGGCTTGTCCCTGCAAAGGACCCTCCTGAGGGAAGAGGGACTCCTTCTGGGATTATGATGACTAAGGGCAGCACCCTCATTTTTTAATTTGTTCATTTTAGTTTGGAGTAATTTTAGATTTATGCAAGAGTTTTGACAATAGTGTAACATTCTCATTTGTTCAGCATTCAGCTTCCTCTAATATAAACTTATCTTACATTTGATAAGTGATACATTTACTGAAACTAAGAAATTAAAATAAATTCAATACTATTAACCGAAACACAGTTCTCATTCAAATTCTACCAGTTCACCCCCAACATCATTTTTTTTTGTTTGTTTGTTTCTACTGTAGGATCCAATCCAAGGGCACCATGTTGACTTTTGTGGTCATCTCTCCCTAGTCTTGTTCAACTGGTGGCAGCTGCTCAGTTTTTTTTTTTTTTTTTTTTTTTTTTTTTGTGACCTTGATGCTGTTGAAACATACGGGTTAATTATTTTATAGAGTGTCATAAAGTTTTCTCATGATTAGTTTGGCACTGTGCATTTTTGATGGGAATAGCACAGAAGTGAAAAGTGCTCTTCTCATTTTATCATATTAGAAGGCACGTGGTGTCAACAGTCTTATCTCTGGTAATGGCAACCTTGATCAGTTGGTTAAAGTGACATCTGCCCGATTTCTCCTCTGTAAAGTTTTTATTTCTCCTTTTTCATTCTCTTTGTTAGAAATGAATAACTAAATACAGCCTACACTCAGCTCTATTGTGGACTAAATGCTTAACTCCTCCAAATGTATATGTTGACCCCCTAAAACAAATTCAGTGGTGTGGCCTTTGGGAGGTGATTAGCTTGTGACAGTGGATCCCTCATGAATTGGATTAGTGTCCTTCGAAGGGTCTGAAGAGACAAGAGTCTTCTCTTTTACCTTATGAAGATACTATGAGAAGGTGCCATCATGAACAAGAAACCTGGTCTCACAGACATGTACTGGTACCTTGAGCTTGGACATTCCAACCTCCAGAACTATGAGAAACACATTTTTGTTTTAAAATTACTTAGTTTATGATATTTTGTTCTGGCAGCCTGCATGGGCTAAGGTATGCTCCATCTCCCTGAGAGAAGAGTATCGAAGAATTCATGGACATGTTAAAACCACCGTAGTACTTTGTAAATGTTTTTGGTAAGATCTCTGAGGTTACACAAGCCTCCTCTTTCTCAAAGCTTCCCAGCCACAGGCTGGCGTCCACTCATGGATTTGGCCTGTAGCGAGGAGCTCTGGTGTTCTAATGGCGATTCTCTCCTCTTCTACAATGATCTTCATTGTGGTCACAGTAACTCAGAAAGATTCCTCATCTAGTAGTGAGCTGGAGCATTATAGAGAGGGCTACCTTCTGTGAGAATAGGCTGTGTTCCCTGAGGCTGCAGGAGAGAACTTTACAGTAGGTGTTTTGAGGCATGTGATCCCTAGGCCTTACAAGGAGCTCCTCCACATCCCAGTTTTAGGCCCATGGAATGGTGAAAATCCATATTAGGGATGCATATCACCTTGGCCCTTCCCTAGTGCCAATTCCAAAGTTTCTTTAGAAAGGTAGTCCTGTTACTTTTCACGGATCCTTACCTCTCAGCATCCGTCGCAAGGGATTCTATAGACCCTTGGGCAGGGAACGACATAACCTGAGCCTGGTCTAAGCTCTGGCCTGGAGCATGTGGCCTCCAGTACTGGCCTAGGCAGGGGTCTGTGGAGAAGGGAGGACCCACATTTGCCCTTACTGGTCTATGATAACAGGGCGACCTGGGAGAGCAAATTCAAGTTTGCCACTAATTCAGGGACATCAGTTCAGATTGATAAAGAAGCTGGGTAAAGTCATAGCCATATTGCAAGAAAGAGGATAGGGATTATTCAGTCAGCCATTTACGGGCAGCAAATATTTATGGAATGCCTACTACATGCCGAGCCTGTTCCAGGTGCCCAGGATGAAGGTGTGACCCAAAGTCCCTGTCCTTATGGAGCTTACATTCTCTTGCAAGTGGCATGGAGAGTCAATCTGGAACAGGAGAGGAGGACCTAATGATGCTCCAGTTGTCTGAACTGCAGAGGAAATTGAAAAGGAGGAGATTCGAAGGGAGAAAATTCTAGTCCAGGACATTTGGTGTGTGGGACATTTGTGAACCCTCAAGGCTGAGATGCCCAGTTAGTTATGCAAAGCACTCTTGAAAAGATTCATTTGGCAGGTGCCTGGGGAGGCTATAGGAATGGATGAGATCACCTGAGAGAATGGGACTCACCACCTTCTCAGTCTGGGGCAGGTACTTATCAGGACCACCTGGGGAGCTTTGTCAAATTCCATGTAACTGTGTCCTGGACCTAGACACAGAGAAATTTTGCAATACTCCTTAGGGGCAACCTCCTCAGTCTGGATCCTCTGCCATTAAGCTGCCAGTGATAGGGATGTGATGTATGTGGAAGCAGCACAAAGGACTTGGAGTCACTGCATCTGGAGAAGAGGGTCAGAGTGAAACGAAAAACCACTGCAGCTTTGGGAAATATGGACCTCATGCCAGGTGGTGAAAGTACTGGCTAGGGTCGCAATAAATCAAGGTCTTAGTTTTAGTTCTTCACTAACTACTATGACTTCACACAAGACATTTAGCATCTCTGAGTTGTAATTTTCCATCTTTAAGGCAGAGTTTAGAGCAAACCAGAAGCTCACGAACCAGCAGCAGAAGCATCTCCAGAGAATATGTAAGAAATGCAAATTTTGGGTTCCATTTCTGACTTACTCAGAAACTCAGTGTGGAATCTGAAGTCTATTATTAGAAGTCTTTCTTTACTACGAGTGATTCTGATTCTCTCTAAAGCTTGAAAACCACTGGCTTAGATGAATTCGGAACTCCCTCCAGCTTTAAAGCTTCCACACCACACTCTTGTTTAGATGACTCTACCAGGGTTCAAGGTCCATGCTCCTTCATCCTCCCCCAATATTTAACTGAGTGTAAATAAGTTGATTTTCCCTTGTGGGGTGGGGGGTGAGGCTGTATGTGCTGTCAATATGAATGTATGTTTATTTATGTGTATATTCGTCAGCTTTTTGCTGCTGGGATCAAAGTAAATGACATAAATAACTTAAAGGAGGAAAAGTTTATTTTGGCTCTCAAGTTCAGAGGTTTCAATTCATAGTTAATAGGCTCTATTGCTTTGGGACTGAGATGAGGCAAGAACATTATGGAAGAAAGTCATGGTAAAGGAAAGCCACCATCTTATGGCATCTGGGAAGCAGAGAGAGTGAGACGGGGGCAGGGACAAGAACTATCCTTCCAGGGCATAATCCCAGTGACCTACTTCCTTCAACTAGGTACCCCCTCCTACAGTTTCTGATCCTCCTAGTAGTCCATTCAACTATCAATGGATTAATCCATTATGGATTAATCCGAAGATGTGGTTAGAGCCCCCATGGTCCAATTACTTCCCCCAAACTCAACCTTTGAACATTGCTGCACTGGGGACCAAACCTTCAAAATATAAGTCTTAGGGGTCACTTCATATCCAGATCATAACAGTGGATACATGTGCATGCATGTGTGTGTATGTACACGTGTGTAGTGAGAGGAGGTTGGTGAGTGGAGATTTTCAGCCTGCCTTCTTGTTTTCTTGGATGATGTGGTAAGGAGCCAGGTGGAGCCAATGAAATAACAGATCATGCTGTGAACGCTCTGCCCTGAGCAACCCTGTGAGAGCTGTCACTGGCACTAGCCTTCTCCGATGTAGCTGGAGCTAGGGTAGAGCTGGGCCTAGAAGTTGGTCTGCTGCTTGTCATCCTAGTAGGTTGCCAACTCTTTGGTGCTACCACCCTCTCCCCCATTTCTCCGCCTGTGACACCTGTGTTCCCTGGGGCTGGCAGGCTGGCTGCTGCTTAACAAGCATTGCTGTAGGATGCTCCAGCCTGGGCTTCCCTCTGCCAGAAGTCACCAGCTGGGTAGAAGGAATCCTCTGCATGAACCCTCACAACCAGTTGAGCCCAATTTATGAAGCGCCATCATGTGACACCCAGAGGTAGACCTGCCCCTAATGCTTGTGCATGGAGTATAGAAGCCCACATACCATTTGCATAAAAACTTACATTTCAGTAAACAAGCAAACAAACTATTATATACAATATTTTCCTCTCTTTCTACCCTGATACATATACAATAGCCATTCATTAGGACCTGAAAGACCAGGTTCAGATTTTGATTTCTCAGACTCCTTGAATTTCCACTTTAAGAAGCAGTGTAGAGACCCGCTCCCTGAGCCCTGTGCTGCCCCACGCCTCAGCCTGTCCTGCCTGAAAGATGCTCACATGCACCTGTGCTGACATCTCAGCCCACATCCCAGCTCTGTCCACCCATGCTCCGCACTGGCAGATGACATTCTGCAATCACACCTTAGAATGGTGGATTGCGAAGGGAAGGATGATTGTAATGTGAATGATAACTCCTCACGGAGAAGCCAACCCAAGAAGGTACTACCTAGCTCAGTGTGGGAGGATTTACTACAACAGACCCTGTCCTGCCTCTGAAACACACGTTTTTCACTGCTGCCATGAAGGCACCATCTTGCAAGTGGTCCTTGTGGGTGCAGTTTTTTGGTTACAAGTTCACAATACGATTTTAGTAATGGTAGTTCGAGCAAGTTTCAAAAAGAGGGAAATAGGCTTTTTTCTTATTTATGAATTTTCTATTTTTAGTTAGTCTAGGCACTTTTCATTGCATCATTGAATCTATCTTGGTTCATTCCATGAAAATCAAATAACTGAAAAGCTAGCAATGTATTTCTGTCATAGACAATATTTTATTTGCATTTTGAAGTGTTTTTATGAATTGGATTACAAGACTAATTGAATCAGAGATGAATTTTGCTCAGGAAGTTGAAGTATTTTGTGAAATAAAATTACCATAAGAAATTGACCTAATTATTCAGAAGTTTCTAATGCAAAAAAGCAAAAAAAAAAAAAAAAAAAAAGTCTAATACAGTTTTAAATGTCTCCAAAGAAGAAAGCTCCAGAGTACAGCTCCCTCATGGCAAAGAAACACACTTTATTTATTTATCTCTTTCAATGCACAGCTTTTAGCTTATAAGAACTCAGCTTCGGGGTATACTGTGTAAATGCATTATACTAGTTTTAAAGGCTCAGTTCTTCAAAACTTGTTTTCTATTACGTAACATATTTTTCCTGTCATTTGTCACCATTGTTGGTGAGATATGAGTGCTATTTTTGTATGTAACTGCTTAAATCTTATTTGTCCTAAACCTAAATGGCCTACTACTTGAGTACTTTTTGAGGAAGTACTAGTTTGTTTTAATATAATAGATGAGAGACTAAAAAGACTTTAGAGTTCTAACCATTATCAAAAGTGTTTTGCTTCATTTAAAATTTTTGGAGAGTGCAGTTTGAGCTTTACTTGTCCTATGCATAGATCTGACCTTCTGCTGATGATTTAGAGATTACAGAGATGTGAGGAAAGTCTCAGGTAGCTGGAGGAGAGTTAGAGATTTACTGTGATCTGCACATTCCGGTTAGGACCACACCCCAAGGTCTCTATGCTGATGCTAGGACATGTGTCTTAACTTTGCCTGATGGTTACTGTGAAATTCTGGGTCCACCACCCTTCCCTGTCTTGAATTTGTCTCTTGCCTGAGGTGCCACTGACCGACTTACTCCTTCCTGTAGCCTTCCTCCTCTGTAATACCCTGATAACCCTACAGTCTACAGATATGCCATGTGCTTGCTCAGCAAATACATCTTCAGAGAGCCGCAGCTGGAGATCTGCCCCACTGTCAAAGACATGTCAAATAAATACACAAAGAGAAAATTTCTGTACTCAAAATACAAATGTTGCTTGAAAAGTCTCTTGTTTTTTCCTTCTAATGGCCTTTGGCACATCCCTCTGATACACCAATTCTAGAGCCCCTAATCCCACAGCCCCACCTCAGCCCTGCATTTGACTGCTTTACAAGATAGGAGGGAAAAAGTCTCATTTACTAAGACATGTTCTCCAGAAAGAAGGAAACTAAATCCCTTAGGATCTGGGGGTGGCAAAGAGGTTCCACTGCAGGCACAACTCTGGACAGTGCTGCTCTCGGCACAGGGTTGAGGAGGATGCTGAGGCTTCCTTGAAGAGGAGAGGAGGGATACCACATTGACACTAAAGGTGACTTCCAGGTTTCTGAAAGTTGTGGATGATGCCATTAGCAGGATTCCTGGAGGAGCTGGGGTTGAAGAGGAAGATGATGGAGTCGGGTCTGATGAGCCCATCTGACATCTGGGTCCACTTGGCAGTTTGAGTTTGTAGGCCTACCCCTCTGAGGCGGGTGCTAGACTGGAAAGAGAGACTGGGGAGCCACAGCACATGTGTAGTAGTGACTGGGAGGTCAGTGGGAACTGAAGGAGAGGCCAGGCAGGATCGCTCAGAACACCCACCTGAACAGGTGGGGAGAGGAAGGATGTCTCTACCTCATTCCTCACTGTCTCTACCTCCTCTGCCCTCTTGATATAAGATCTTAGATCCATAAACTCAGTTTTTGCATCTGTAAGAGAGAACGTCTCCATCCTCTGTTTTATATCTTTATTAGACTCGACTGTCTTGGGGCCAACATGGCAAACTGAACAGACATGTTTGCTACTGGTCTCTTCAGTCCCCCCAAGATGCCTGGAGGCTGGGGAAAGAGCCTTGACCAGCAGGGAAAAGGAAACAGGCAGAAGGTGGCAGCAATAAACTTTTGAAAACCAAAGTGCACATGGATTCACCACATGCAGAAACAGATTTAAAAACCAGAGATGATTTCTAGGCCAGCAGGGAGGGGAAAACTGGCTAATGTTTGAGAAGTACTTTAAAATTTATGAAGACGTCTCTCTCTCTCTCTCTCTCTCTCTCTCTCTCTCTCTCTCTCTCTCTCTCTCTCTCTCCCATCTATCTTCAAAGAATAAATGCTGAAGTGGTAAAGATACTGGGTCATTGTATGGATAACTCAAAGCATATCCATTTCTTCACTAATGGATAGTCAGATTGTTTCCAGTAAAATAAAAGTGTGAACTTAAGTGAGGAAAAGACCTAGCACCATCAGAATGGCTGATACCTCTGGAGAAGAGGAAGGAACTGGGTAGGAATGCAATGTGGAGTTTTAACTGTATTTTATTTAACTTTATGTCTTTTTTTAAAAAGATGAAACTTTTCCTGATTTCTTTCATTAGCAGACTATAGGAGAGCTATGGATTTAGTATTCTGCTCCTTTGCTGAATTTGTGTAGCGACTCTAGAGTCTTTGGTGGAGTTTTGTTGGTCTTCCACATACAGGATCATGTCATCAGCAAAGATACTTTAAGTATGTTTTCTTCCAGCAATTGCAAAAATTCTGGTCTAATTTCTAAGTCTTTGATCCATCTATGCTGACCTTCCGAGAGGTAGGTCTCTAGTTTTATTCTTCTACAGATGGATATTCAGTTTTCCCAGCAACATTTGTTTAAAAGTCTATCTTGCCATATGTTTTTTGGCACCTTTGTCTATCAGATGAGTGTAACTGTGTGGGTTTGTCTCTGTGTCTTCAATTCTACTCCACTGGTTTTCATGCCTATTTTGATGTCAATACCATGCTGTTTTATTACTGTATCTCTGTAGTATAATTTGTGAGGCCCCCAGAATTCCTCTTCTTGCTCAGTATTGCTTGACTATTGTTCCATATGAACTGTTTTTTTCTAGTTCTGTGAAGAATGTCATTGATATTTTGATGGGAATTGCTTTGAAACGGTATATAGCTTTTGGTAGTGAGGCCATTTTGACAATATTAATTCTGCCTATCCAAGAACATGGGAGATTTTCCATTTTCTAAGGTCTTCTTAAATTTCTTTCTTCAGTGCTCTATAGTTTTCACTGTAGAGGTCTTTCACCTCCTTGGTTGGATTTGTTACCTATTATTATTATTAGATCATTGTGCACAAACAGCCTCTTTCCAGGGTATTCTCAGTTTTCTGAGATAGTTGGTTTGTAATACAGGTACATCATTTTATGCAGGTACATTACTTTTGATGTTGAGAGCTAATAGATCTGCTTCATTAATTGCAAACTATTTTTATCTTTATCATTAAATGGAGAGAAACACTGCAAACACAAAATAGCACTGTTTGCTCTAATCTGACAGGTGCAAACTTCACAAAGTGTTATTTCGTGGATTTTCTGTAATAAGCAAAGATGCAGTTATACCTGCTTCAGTGCAACTCTTGGTCTTTGGAGGTAAAAATATTTTTGAAAAGAATAATTTTTAGTTGTGAAAAACAATATAACAATGTTCTGGAATGCTTGCCAAATAGAAGGAAATGGTGGTGGGGGGGATCATCCTTAATCTTAGCTGCCTTAATGTGGCAATTAGCCTTTTTATCTGACCTTTGAGTGATTTTTCAAATGGATATATTATGTGACTATAATAACTGCATCATTGGCAATTGGGTATGTTTTGTTGGTTTGTTTACCACTGCACCATAATTTTGTTACAGTGTGATCCAAGCCTTATTTTCTAAACAGGCTTTTTATTTTGAAATAAATTTAGATTTATAGAAGAATCACAAAGGTAGTAGAGAGAATTCCTACCCAACTTTCACCCAGTTTCTCCTCCAGTTAGTTTCTCACGTAACCCCAACCTATGTCAGATCTAGACTGTTAGTGAGAGCGCTGATGAGTGAGAGTACAACACTATCGACCAAACCAGGCGACTTGGATTTCATTGGTTTTCTCCCTAATATCCTATTTCTGCTCCAGGATCCAAGACACCAAATGTGTTTAGTTAGATTACATTTTTAATGTTTGCACACCAGTCCACGCAAGTGACGCACCACCTGCGTGACCTAGCTGTTGTCTTGTTTCTAAATAGTTAGACTGTGCCTGGTTTCTGTGTGCCATAAGTGATACTCAGAAGGACAACTTCCTGGTGCAGCCTTCTCTTAAGATTTCTTTCTTCAGGCAGACTAATCACACTTCTGGAGCCAAAGGATAGAACAGATTTATGGCTCTGGATATCATTGCACATTGCCAAATCGTCTTCCAAAATGCCCGCATACTCATTTGCACTGCCATCAGTGATTTTTTGAGAGCAGCACATTTATGTACACTTGTCAGCATTAGTTAGTTACTCTCACTTAAATATTTTGGCTTAATTTAATAGGTGAAAACAACATTTCAGTTTTTAAAAATTATGTTTCTTTGATAACTCACAAATTTGAATATTTCCCCATGTGTGTTGACTTGCTATCTCTCTTCTTTTGTGAGTTGTCCTTCATATTTTATTTATTAGGGTCTGCATATGTTTTTATCAATATGTATGAGTTTTATAATCAAGATATCCCTTGGCCTGTCATTTCGCTACAATTATTTACCCCTCAATCTATTGTTTTGAATTTTCCCTCTGTAATTTTTGAAGTGGGTAATGAAAGTTTTATGATTTAGAATGCATTACTTTTCTTTTGATTTATTTTTTAACCTCTTTTAAGCTTCAAAAGTTTCCTCTACAAAAAAATAGTACAGTTTTAAAAATCGGTTATTTTCTATAATTCGGTTTCCCATACTTAACAGATTCTTCTAGAACACTTTTGGTATTTGGTCCAAACATCTGTCCTGTCCTGCTCTCACTCACCAGCTGCAGGTGAGCCCACTTCCTCCATGGGAAGGAGGAAGCCATTTGTGTGCTCCCAGCCAGCTGGGTGGCATGCACCTTCTCCTCTGTGTTGACCCAGCCAGAAGCTTTGCCTCTTCCCCCAGCTTGTTGGGGAAAAGTAGAGGCTGCTTCCTCTGCTTGGGACACTTTTCCATGCCGACTCTGTCTGCCCCACTCCGAGTTCTTTGTCAGGTAGTCAGGCATTGTAACAAGGACTTAGACTCTTCATTTTCCCCTGCCAATGTCTAATGGATAACTAAAAACAAGACTAAAGACTGGACATCCCTTCCTACGTTTTGTGTCCATCTCCTTTGCTCTAAGTCACATTGGATTTCAGGAACAAGGTCTGATCCGATAATCTTGTGATGAGTTGAAGCTACCTCCCAACCCCCAGGAAATAGCAACTTTCTTATCAGGGGCATGTTCCCACCTGACCAATGCTGAGATAAAGGTGACAGACCACAGGTGATCTTGATCGGTTGTGGTGGCAGCTGTGAAAAGCCTCCAGCTATGCAAACCCCCAACCCTTGATTTGGTTCCCTATTCTGTGAAACCTCAAAGCCATTGTTAGCCCTTGAAGACAGGTCCAAGGACATAGGTCCCCTTCTCTTCCTAGTGGATACACTGATTGAAGTTCCTTTCATGTTTTTTAACATTACCTTTTCTGTTTAATTTTTGGGTCAAGAGGCTGGACCTGATTTGTTGAATCCCCAGAGTCAGGCCTCTGACCTAGGACTCCAGTAACAGTATGTCGTTTGTGTGTGTCACAAAAGTGCCCTATACCTCCCAAGTCTAATGTTTCTCATACCCAGTTGTAATGTCCTGCTAACTTCTTGTAGCCCCACATCTCTCTTCATTCTCAATGTGACCTCGCTGACTGACCCAGTGCCTGGTATATACAGGGAGCTCAACTGGTATTTTAGGTGCATAAAAGAGAAAATAAACTAGTGAAAATATCAATAAAACAGGAGTCAGATCTAACCATGTTCCAGCAGGGTTTGATTTAAATTCTTTCCGGAGAACATGAAAGAAAAAGGGATAGCATATAGGAATTCATGTTTCATGGGACCAAGATATCATAGATAATATAGTTGACTTGTTCAACATCCATTTAACCCTTTTTCTAGGTGCTACTACCATACTGCAAAGGCAGACAAAAAACTGCTTTTCCCAGACTTCCCTGCAGTTAATATTCTGTATGTTAATTAGGTCCCACCAATCAGAGGTACTTGGGAGATATGGAGGGTAGGAGAAGAGTAGAATCCACTTTCCTGCTGCTGTTTCTCCAGACAAGAGAGGCCATCAGAACATGAGAACTCATCATTTCATAATCCCAGGGTCCTTCACCAGCCTGGGTGGCTAGAGGTAGTCATGGTAGCAGTGATGGCAACCTGAAGGGTGAAGGTGGGTTCTTTCTGGTTCTTGATTGCTTCTGTAGAGAAAATCACCTTTCCCCCTAAGATGGATGCAGTGGAAGCTCCTTTCCTCCAGCTTTTCTGCCAATTTCCACAACTACCATTTTGCTTACAATACCTGGAATGTTTTCTGTTTTCTGTAGAGAACCATTGCAGGTACACAGAGCCGATGATGATTGGTTCCCCTCTTATTGACCCAAGCAGCCTGGCCTTCAGGGGCGCCCAACCATCTGGTGCAACTGTTCTCAGAAAAAAGGGAGCAAGAACTATTCCGAGGACTATGGATATGACTGTGCTTATTAATTATTTGACTGTGCTTATTAATTATTTTATGATTCTGTGAGGGACTGATAATTTATTTCCACTGTCTTTCTTCCTACTTTCCAGTCATCTTCGAGGTTCCGTTAGCATAGAACTCTTAACTCAGTAATAAAGCTGACCAGTAGTGCATAATTATGCAGGCAGATCCATCATAAAACTACCTGGAAAAAAATCTAGGTGAAAATTTCAGATCTTTAACATATCAAGAGTTTCTATAAACCAATGAGAAAAAAATTAACAACCCAATTGAAAAATGTGCAAAACATAGGAATAGAGGGGAAAAAAAAATTTATATAAAAATATTCAACTTTTAAAAATCAAATTTCCCAAGTTTTGAAAGACTTCATTTTTTAGAGCAGTTTTAGATTCATAGCAAAATTAAGAGGAAGGCTCAGAGATTTTCCATATAGCCCTACACACAGGCACATATGCCCCCATTATGAGCACCCCCCCAGAGTGGTACATTTGTTATAATTCAACTATTAACCTCACCTAAAATCAGTAGTTATATTTCATGTTTAGTGTTGTATACTCTATGGTTAGAACAAATGTGCAATGGCTTGTATTTACCAGTATAGTATCATATAAAATAGTTTCACTGCCCTCAAAGTCCTCTGAACTTCACTTTTTATTCTTTGCTCTCTACACTCCCTAACCTGTGGAAACCTCTGATCTTTTTACTGTCTTCATGATTTTGCCTTTTCCAGAATGTCATATAGTTGGCATCACACAATATGGAGATTTTCAGACTGATTTCTTTCACTTAGTAATATGCATTTAAATCTCCTCCATGTCTTTATGGCTTAATTTCTTTTAAGTGCTGAATAATATTCCACTGTCTGGATGTGTCACAGTTTATTTATCCATTCACCTACTAAAGGCGAATCTTGGTTACTAAAGGATATCTTGGTTATTTCCCAGTATTGACATATATGAATACAATTGCAATAAATATTCATTTGCAGAGTTTTGTGTACATATAAGTTTTTGACTTCTTTCTGTACCAATGAGTGCAAATGCTGGATAATATGGTAAGAGTATGATTAGGTTTATAAGAAACCACCAAATTGTCTTGCAAAATGATCGTACCATTTAGCATTCCCACCAGCAGCAAATGAGAGTTCCTATTACTCCTCCTTCTTGTCAGCATTTGATGTTGTCAGTATTCTGGATTTTGACCATTGTAATAAATACATAGTGATATCTCATTTTAATTTGTTTTTCCCTGATGACATATGATTATTTGATATGCTTATTTTCCATTTACAGATCTTCTTTGTAAGGTTTTTTGGTCCAGTTTTTAATTAGGTCGTTTTCTTGTTATTGGGTTGTGAGAGTTCTTTGTTGTCTTAGTTTGTTCAGCTGCTATAACGAAGTACCATGAACTGGGTGACTTATGAACAAGAGAAATTTATTTTTTATAGTTCTGGAGTATGGGAAGTCCAAGAGCAAGGCACTGACAAGAGTCACTGTCTGGTAAAGACTTGCTCCTTGGTCTTTTTGCTGTGTCTTCATAGGTAAAAGGGAGGGGACATAGTGTGAGGCCTCTTTTAAAATAGCACTAATCTCCTTCACCAGTGCACTACCCTCATGACCTAATCCCCCTCAAAGGGCCCATCTCCAAATACTATCACATTGGGGATTATGTTCAACATAAGAATTTTGGGAGGACACAAACATTCAGTCTACAGTATTTGTATATTTTACTAACAATTCTTTATTAGATAAGTCTTTTGTGAATATTCTCTCCAGTGTGTGACTTGTCATTTTATTCTCTTGACAGTGTCTTTTGCAGAGCTGACGTTTTTAAGTGGTAATACTCACTTTATTACCTGTGTTATTTATATGGGGTGAGACTGTGTTATTTATATGGGATATTCCCATATGCTAACATAAGCTTCTAAATTGGTTAATTTTCTAGATGTAAGTTTGATTATATTTATCAAGATTCTCTAGTTCTTCTTGGTTGACCCAAGAAGAAGCACATGGCCTGAGTTTAGACAATCATATGGGACTTTAAATCTTGAACTAATGCAGAGCCAGAAAGATCACTGAAGATTCAATCCCTGAGTTGTGACAGTTGTAGGTGTGTAGGGGGCAGGGGAGAGCTGTCTCCTGGCCTCACAGTTCCTGCAAAGTGACAGAATTGAGCCTCTATTACTTGGCCTCCCAGAAAGACTTTGGATTTGGCTTATTAAAAACATTGGTAAGACAACTGGTTACTTAGTTACTTAGTAAATAATAAGAGAAATCTTAGGGATATCAGAAGACTTCCAAAATATATACAATATCAAGTTAATACAACATAACGTGGGGTTAATTGAGCAATTTCCTTTGCTTTTATGAATCATTAAATAGAATTTGAGTAATAAAAACATTTCAGTGGAAAAATGAAAAAACATTGGTGAACATCCCTGGGAATAAATTGGTCCTAATGCAATAAATTGATATATTAGATCTCTGTGAATTGCAAAGTCTCCTAATTGATATGCTGGAGAATTCTATGTTATAGTTTAAAAGAAAGCACATCATGACATATTTGTAAGTGGAAACCACATTGCAGAGCATTCACTCACTTAAGGAACATTCATTGAACCCTTATTCTTTACTAGTGTCTGTACACTCATCAAAACTGACCTGGTTTCTGTCCTTGTGGACATTATTTTAAATGGCAAAACAGGGGAAATAAATTGTTTGACAACAGGAGAATGCCAAGTACTGTTTATTATGGGCACATGCATTACAAGGAAGCATTTATGGCCATTAAGCATAATGAGTTTAATGACCATGAATTAAGTAAAATAAGGTTTAAAACTATAAGCATATTTGAATATGTACGTGATCACTAACATTATAGTTACAACAATACTGAGCAGTAACAGACACACAGAGTCTCAAACGACTTTTTAAAAAGCGTATGTAATCAAAAGAAGGTATACCAAAATGCTGATAGGACTTGTCTCAGAGTGATATGATCTTTTTGTATTTTCTAAATTGTGACAATTTACATGCTGCTTCATAGTTATGAAATACATTATTTATAATCATAAAATGGCTTAAGACACACGGACATTAAAAAATTTGAAAAATTTAAATCTCATGTTATACTTAACCATATTTCATTCCAAATGCCTAGAGTCAGGTCACATATGTTTGGTCTTTACCACCCAAATCTTGCTTTCTGGTCGTTTACTATTAGAAGTTACAGAATGGACCAAGGACAAGAGGGGGGCTGATTTCTCTACCAGTGACAGGTTGGGAGGGGATCGCAGAGTTCTGGTGTGGTCACCTGAGATGGTGGGGGATGACTGCATTTCTAGTCTGTGGAGTTGTCTTTATGCTCTCCTTTTGTGAGTACACAGTCTAAAATCTTGGATAACTACACTGATGGCAAGATGCATGCATCTTTTAACACAATCTCCTTGTTTGGGGGCAGGCAAACTGGGGCCTCCTCTTGACATCAGGCTGGGCGCCCTGAACTGTACCGCCTTCAGCATCCAGTGGAAGATGCCATGGCACCCTGGAAGCTCCATCGTTGGATACACTGTGAGTACCCGTGGGGATTTCTGCAGAGGGCATGTGGGGTGATTGTACATGCTTCCTATCCTTGTACTTCCTCTACAGGTTGAGTATCCCTTATTCATTCTTGGGATCAGAAGTGTTTTGGATTTAGGATTTTTTCAGATTTTGGAATATTTGCATACATATAATGAGATATCTTGGGGATGGGACACAAGTCTAAATACAAAATTCATTTGTTTCACATACCTTATGCACATCGTCTGAAGGTAATTTCACATAATATTTTTAGTGAACCTGTGTTTTGACTGTGATCCATCACACAAAGTCAGATGTAAAATTATCTACATTTTTCTTTTCTTTTCTTTTTCTTTTTTTTACTTTGGATATCACGTCAGGCACAAAAAGTTTAATATTTTGAAGCATTTCAGATTCCAGATTTGTGGATTAAGGATGCACAACCTGTCTATGGCCTCCTTATTATCAGTTCTCCCATATTAATAACCCTCATTCTCCTCTGGTGAAACTATAAGAAATGTTTCAAAGGCATTTCTAAGAACCCCGAACATGACCTCTGCATTAATCAGGATCTACCTAGTTCTTTGTGCAGCGATGAAAAAATATAAAGCAAGTAGAAGATATTCAAGTAATATAAAGCAAGTAGCAGATATTCTGCTATTCAATTGCCTATAATCAAATTGGGAGAATAATGCAGAAACCTGGGAGATCATAGGGAGTCACTGTAGAGTGTTATCAGTAAGTACAAACTAATGTGCCAACTGAATTAAAGATGTGGACAGGCAAAGTGGAGGAAGGAACAGAGAATGCATCCTACCATTTGGAGGCTGAAAACTGGGCAGATTTCAGTTCTCCAAAATGCTTTTTTTAAAAAATAGTTTTTGAAAATAAACCAAGTTTTAGAAGTCAGGGTATTTCAGTTAAGTATTTGGAGTTCTGAAATCTCTGAGATGTCCAGACAGTTGGCTGCACTGATCCTACATTCCTATAGGACACCAAGCCCGCGGGAGATGAAGGACCCATTTGAGATGGGATGAAAGTCCTCAAGTCTAACCACTCCCTACCGACTCCATTTCACCAACAGCAAGTATTGATCATGACCCTTGTCCTGTGGTCTTCTTAGAGAAACATACTTCTGGACTCCTGTCATATAAAATGTGGGAAGATGCAAGATCACCTGAAAGGGTCATGGTTTGGGGAAATATGAGAGGAGCTGGGTCTAGCCCTCTCCACACTGCTTCACTGATATGTTGTCTTCCTCCTGGTCTCTGCAGGCTTCTGAGTTTGCAGCACACTAGGTATGTCTGATGTCCTTCCCACAGAGCTAGGAACTAGTGGGGTGGCCTGATACCCCTCAGAACCTACTGCCTTTGTGAGCAATTCAAACCTTTGCTCTTGGAGAAGTACTGGCTCTGTTCTTACCAGGTGTCTGTGTCTTTTCAAGGTCTTTTACTCTGAAGTCGGTGCAGATAAGTCCCTGCAGGAGCGGTCACACAGTGTGCCTCTCAGCCAGGACACCCCAGTTGCTGTGAGTATGTCCAGGCTGGCAGTCCCTCAGAATACCTGTGCCTTGTCATTGCAGGGAGATTCAGAAAGGTTTCTAAGTTGGTATGTGAGCCGCCATCCACGTAATAATAATAACAAGTATCTGCACAGTCCTTTAGAATTTCCAAATGTCTTTGTGTACTTTGCCTCTGAGATCTGCCATCTATCTCTCCAGAAAGGCAGGCATCTGATAAAAGAGTCCTGGCGTACATGCCGGACTCAACCCCATTTTGTCATGAGAGGAAACAGACAACTTATGGCTATTTTTTTCCTTCTTTTCTTCACCAAGTTCAATTCTGATTTTTATTTTGTTGCAATTCCAATAAAGCTTTAGAAATAAATACAAAACGTTTGTATCTTCCCAGCTGCCTGGAGACACAGTGCAGAAGAAAATGATGTAATTTGAAATGTATATTCAAATGGTCCCAGTTGTTTATTTTCCTGTTTCGAGCTCAGCACCAATTGTCAGCTCTTCCTCTGTTTCTTTTCTGTTTTCCTTCAAGGTCTCTCTGCTTGAACTTCTTGCCTTAGGCATCTTCTGGTTCTTTTCTTTCACTCTCTTCCTTTTGATTCTTGCTACTATAATCTCCCAGCTGGAGTCTTCCAGGGGCTCTACAAGGAGTTACACCAGTGCTCATAACACTGTCCTAATGGTGGTGGGGACAGTAGAGGCAGGGCTTGTCTGTCCTATTAATAAGTGCCTGCTATGTGCAGCCCAGTTTGAAACCTATTTGTCATGTTTGATAAGAAGCTATTACTTACCAAGTGCCTGTCACCCACCAGGCTCTATCCCCTCATGCTTTACATTTGTTTTTCCATTTAATCTTCATGACAATCCTATGATCTCATCTTACTAACAGGAATGCTGAGACTCAGAGAGGTGAAACAACGTCCCCAAGTCAGAACAGTAAGAAATAGCACCTACTGTAACCCAAGGCTGTTACTTCTGAATTCCTGCCCTAGCTAGTGACCCCAAAAGAATAGGTGCATACTTCCAGCTTGTATTTTTATGGTGTGCTTTTAATCATGAACTAGACTTTTGATAAGCAGTCCTCGTTAACCTCAGAAGCCATCAGCTTCTGAGGTCCACACTACCATAATGGGGGACATTGGGTTGGCCTCGTCTAGGAAACCACAAATTTGAGGTTCCCTCTCTTCTCCACAGCTCTGGAACTTTCCATAGGCACATTGACCCCACAAGGGGCCAGCATTTTCCCTGGCAGTGTCCATAGGCAGCCCAGCCTCGTGTCCTGCAGGGTCCCAGTACGTCAGTGCAGGTATTGAGGGTGCAGTGCTAGGGGTGCCATGGAGTTGGGGCAGTGCTTCTGAAATTGAAAACCTGTCCATCACCTGGGACCTGGGCTGAAAACTGGCATCTCTGTGAAGGACACTGCAGGGTAGTGAGAAAACAGGGCCAGGAGGGAGACCAGTATACTGGGTTTCCAGATCTACTTTTTCTACTTGCAGGTTGCAAGTTTGGCCAAAGTCACTTAACCTGCCTAGGCCTCCACTTTCTCCCAGGAAGGAAGATAATAATTAGACTGCTGCAGGGACCAAATAATATGTATGTGAAAAGTCTTCCATAAAGTGTGAAAAGCCCTTACAGATGTTAGTTATCATTCCTGATGACTTTTATGTTGAATATATTTTCTGTTATTTACATCCAGGCATTAGCATATGTTGTGAAATTCTAACATTTGATCATCTTGCTGATTTCAACAAACTGGCATACATAGTGGTTTCTATATGTTCAGCATGAGATAATTCACCAACCCTATTTGGGGGCAAACATTCAGTCTTGTTGGAAAAACCACATTCATACCAATAATGTAATTAGAGAACAACATAAGAAATATCAGCTTCATTAACACGGTAGTTAACAGAGTCTGAAGAAGGAAAGATGAGTGTAGGAACAAGTGTTCCAGATTTAACTTGGGGCTGGAAATAGAAGCAAGGAACTTTCTAGAAAATCAGATTTGAGGGTGGAGCATCCCACTGGGAGGGAATGGTTGGAAGCCCAGGAATAACTGTCCGTGTGTGCACATTCCTGTGTGCATGTGTGTTTGGTGTGAGGTGAGAGCTGCAGAGTATACAGAATGGAGAGAGAAGGAGGTGACTGGACGTAGTGCAGTCAGTCAGGAAGAAAGAGGGGACAGCCTGATAGCAGAGTGGCTCTGGGTTCAAGCTGTGTGCTTTCAGATTCCCACATTACATCCAACCAGCTGGGTAACCTTTCTGGGCCTGTTTCCCATCAACAAAATAGGGATCCTAACACTATCTGTGCCATAGGTAGTGGATCTGTGATCCCCAAGCTGTGTTTCAGGGTGCCCCAGGGCTCTGCAGCAAGCACACAAGGGCACTGTGCAATAATTTAAAATTTCAAGGAAAACGGCAACGTCTGTGTGAACTACCTTACTAACAAGTTGTTTGGATATAACTACTTAATAAATGGAATTGTTAGGGGGCATTTTTTTTAGTCCTAGCGATGCTATAGAAATGTTAGTAAGTGTGCCATGAACACGGAAAGCTTGGGAACCTCTGTACTATATCCTACCATCCAATAGCATACAGATGGTGTATTAAATGAGGTGATGGTTGAGGAGCCCTCAGCATGGTACCTGGCATAGAATAAGAATTATGTGAGCACTGGATGAAATTCACATTGCAAAGATGCATGGTCAAGACCACAGATTAAGTTGTGGTATGTGTTTGCTGCTCATAGCTAAAGCTAGAGGGAAGGGGCAGGTGCTCTGGGTTGATTTAAGTCCTACGAGTTTTTTCTTACTCTTCATATCTCTTTTTGTTTGTTTGTTTGTTTGCTTGTTCTCCAGGTACAACCTGATCAGCAGGCAATTTTTGTAAGTATGTTTTGGGAAATCCTGCCCCAGTGCAGGATTTGGTGGGAGGGGTTTCTTTTCATTAAAATATTGATTTTTGCACACTGATTAAGACCCAGTGGAGAGTGTCTTCCTAGGTAAGCAGGAACTTCTGAGTGCACTAGGTAGATTTTTAATCTTTTAGAGAGGAGATGCTATTATCCTTACTTGTGCTGCTTCATCTCACATGGCAGAGTAAGGTTAAGAGAAGCATCTTTAAAGGTTGAAGTAATTTAAACTCTGTTCCAAGACTAGGTGAAACTGATTGAAAAAGAGAGAAAATGTTTAAACCAGGGAGCAGCACCTTGGGGGCACCCTCCCCTCCCTTAACCTCTCTTTTCCTTACTCCATCAACTCCAGATTGTCTTTTCCATAAGGCAGGATCCAGCATCTAAAAGTGATTGATTTGATTTTTCCAGATTGAATGCCAAACAGGGGATTGGATTGACAAATGGTTAATCTGATTAAAATGACAAATTGAGCAAAATAACCTGGTTTGTAATGTGGAATTCTGATGCATTGTTGGATAATCTGCCTTCTAGAGGCTTCCGGTTTGGTTAGTATTTCACACCCACTGTGTCTTTTGTCTTAGAAGAACAGCCTGTAGATCTCATCCCGGAAAACAAAATAGTAAAACAAATTAGGGAGATTTCATAAGTTTTTATAGTTAGAAATAAAAAAGGGTATTGAGCCTGGTGGTCCACACTTTTTGATCATGCATACCATTGGTTAAAAAATATTTGAACATGCACCAATGTATGTATATTTATGTATTTATAAATTATACATATACCACTATTCTAATATATTATGTACATTTTAAAATCCCACAGAATTTTAAAGGAAGAGATAGAACAGAAAGAGAAAGTTCTTCTGTTTTCTCCTGTCGTCTCAGTGAGATTATCTTGCTCACTCAAGGAAGAGGCACTATCACTCTGTTTTGTTACCTATTGGTCTGGTTGATCCAGAACAGTGATTCTGTTTGGGTCTTATCCAAGGTTAGAGAGAAAAAAATTAGCTAGGAATCAGAAGATCTGCGTCTAGTCCCTGCTCTGTCATCAGAGCAAGAGTGACTTTATTCAAGGTCACTGAGCTCCTCTGAATCTCTCTTTGGGACAGTAAACTGGCAGGATGGAATAGCAGAGGTTCCTGACTGAAGGAGATACTTTGCAACTGTGTGTGTATGTGTGGGGGGGTGTGTTATAAAATATTTGTGCATATTTTAGTGGACAAATATCAGGGATACTGACTTTCCTGCAATTCTCAGGACAGAGGGAGATTTCTTCCATCCCTTAAATCTAATGCTTTCCCTATAGCAAAGCACTGTAAAATGCTCTCTGATTCCCTATGCCAGCGAGGGAACTGAAATCCCTACAACTCCTCCCTGTACTCTGCTCTGCATAGCCTTCCTCAGAGCCACTGGAGAAGGGACACCAGGAAGATGTCACTTTTCTATTTCTCTGGTGTCTTCCATTGCATGATGCTAGGTATTCTCAACAGCCTCTAAGACAACCTTGACTTGTAGAGTAACTGTGAAGTTGAGCCCATGTTTACCATTTATCAATGAAGGTTATTTAAGAACTGAACAATTTTGATGTCGAACCATTTCCCCAGAGAAGCTAAATGGTTTTTCTCACTCCTCTCTGCTGTGCTCATTGGACTAGTGGGTAGGAGAACTTTGCTTCATTTCTGAAGTCAAGTGATCTAGATTTCCAGTAATAGGAGAAAATAGTAGCATGTAAGTGCATAACATTGAATTCCAAAATCAGGGTCAGAGGCAAGTTCAGGGTCTTTCATCCTGGTTTTGTCAATGTGGTGAAAGGTATTCGGTAAGGAATAGTCACATCTTTTAGGGGACTTCTCCTACATGACTACCCAGATTGGATGGTGATTAGTTAGGATACAAGTCTTGCAATCCCCAAATTCAAAGTAATAGTAGTTCTAACAGGATGTGCCTTGTGTTTCCCTCATGGGATCCTTTGTATATTATTTAGTTTAGGGCTCTTCTGGTGGCTCCCTGGTGTCAGACTCAGTCTCTTTCCATCCCATTGCTGTGCCAACCACTTGTGCCCTTGTCTGCAGGGTCCCAAATGGCTCACTTCCACAGCTACATTCTAGCCAATAGGTGAGGAAAAGAGGAAAAGGAACACCTGCCCCTTCCTTTAAGGGATAACTCAGAAATTGATCTCAGCATTTTCTCTTCCATAATATTGAACACAGTCTAGTCACATGACTATTCCTGGAAGAAAGAAAGGTAGGGAGTCTTCAAGTGGCCATATCCAAACCAAAATATAGGAATTCTAAGTCAGGAGTAATGGATTCTAGAGGATGACAAGTCATACAGGTCAGACTGTGACTGGAGGGAAAAGACAGTTGAACTTGAACTTTAGAAAAACAGGCTAGCCTGAGAGTTACATACACTATATCCCGATGTCAGGCAACTGGAAACGGATGAAGTTGTGGTATATCTTATAAGGGAAAGTAGCTTCACGGTTACCCCTACGGACCATTTTATAAACTCTCGGGATCTGGTTTTGTCATCTGTAAATTGGGGATAATAAGACTGACCTCTGAGGGGATGTTGTGAGGATTGGAAGAGGCAATGATGTGCCAAGATTTTATAAATTTCAAAGTGCTACATAAACACAAGGTATTACAATTATACCAATCATGAAATGAAAGCTCATTGTCATGGCAACCTGTGACGAAGGCAAGAATCCCGGGGAACTGCTCGCTTGCTTCAAAGTTGCTCGAGCCTCCTCCTTGGGCTCGGTGAAATGACTGCCTTGAGTCTCTTCCTGAGGAGCAAACTCACTGATTAAACAGCCCCCACAAGGGTGTTGGGTAGACAAAAGAGGCAAATTTGGTTTTGAATTTCAGAAATGGGTAGACAATGACAAAGCAGGGTTACTTTGCAGCAAAGCAAAAAAAAAAAAAAATGCAAAAACATATGCAAAACAAATAAAAAATAGCAGGGGAGTGTTCAGGAAAGATGGTTGAATTCATCTGGCCTCTGGTCCAGGGCAATTTCTCTCACTCTGTTTCTTACCATCTTGTGTGGAAATAAAGTTGTTCTCAAACTTCCGCAAGGCAACAAAACACTGTTTTTTATTTAAAAAAGAGCACATTCAACATCTACAGTTTGATGCAAGGTTGAAGTTGTAGTTGCAAGACATTCAAGGATGGAAATATGAAGATTTGTGGAACTGTGTGGTGTTTGTCCAAATATTCCTAAGGTTATCTTAAGTGACAATATAACCAAGGGCTCCCCTTAGGAGGAGAGATCTTAAAGAGCTGGCAGTTAAATTATTTGGACCCAATCCATCTCTGCTTTTCACCATCACACCCTCAAGCCAACTTGCTGGCATATAAACAGGAAAAGACAGGCTGGGCACAGCTGGCTCCTGAGGGTCACCCTCTACCTCTCCCCTGGTTAAGGGCAGCACTGATCTTCCATGTGGAATAGACAGTTCACGTGTTTTTAAATCTATACACGGAACTGGTACACATATAAGCAAGACTCTGTGTTCAGCAAAGACACTGTGCAGCCACAGGCAGCATAGAGAGAAGATGAGAGGGAGGGAGGGAGGGGCAGATTGGAGACAGACGCCCTGTAGGATGCTGTGGAAATGGCTCAGTAGGGAGTGGAGGGGCATCTACTATGGCACTGAAGTAGGGATGGAAGAAGGGAAAGGTCTAAAAGGTGTGGTTGAGGTAGACTACAGGAAGCTGGTCCTGTCTTTGGAGTTAGTTACTCCAGGGCCAGGGGCAAAGATGCTATCTTAGTCTGTGTTGCTTTGCTATGACAGAATATCACAGACTGGGTGATTTATAAAGAAATGAAATTTATTGGTTCATGGAAGTGAAGGCTGGGAAGTCTAAGGTCATGGTGTTGACACCTGCTCAGCATCTGGTAAGGACTTCCTGCTGCATCACAACACAGTGGCAGATGGAAGGACAGAGAACCTGAGAGAAAGGGGACACACTCACCTTTACAACAAGCCCACGCTCTCAATAGCTAATCCTGTCCCTCCATAACTAGCTCACTTCCGCATGACCATCCATTTGTGAAGGCTCTGTCCTCATGACATAATCACCTCCTATTAATCCCATCTTTCAACACTGTAGCAAGGGGATTGAGCTTCCAGCATATGTCACCTTCAAACCACAGTGGATACTGATGCTCTTGACATGATGGGTCAGTACTTGAATCTGGTTTCTGAATGAGGTAATCTATTTATGTGGGACATTTTGGCTCTTGCTTTCTTTCATTTCACTTCAGTTCATTTATTCATTCATCAAAAAGCATTGCATGAGCATTTGCTTTGTGTCTGATAATACTATGCTAAGCTTTGGGATGCCAGAGGAATAAGAACTGGCTTCCTACCCTCAAGTGGGAGGGGAGAAGGTGACAAATTAACAGACAGTTACAACATAAGGTGAGTGGTGGGAAGATTGAAGTCCACCAAGGACACCCAGAAGGCACAGAGGAGGGGCACCTAACCAGACTGGGACTGGGGTTAGAGATATGAGGTAATGTCTCAGCTGAACTGAGTCATGAAGGATGAGCAGGGTGAGCCAGGCAAGAGTAGGCAGAAGGACACTTCATGTAGAGGGAGCAGCAGGTTCAAAGGCCCAGAGGCAAGCCAGTGAATGGCATAAATTTGAGCCCTGCCAAGAACTTAAGTGTGACTGGAATGTAGAATGTAAGGAAGGGAGGGGCATGGGAGGATGTTAGAAGAATAAACAGGGGTACACAAATATACCATTCTAAGGGTGTTTCATTGTAGAAAGTGTTATGATCAGATTTGAGATTTATAGATATAACTTTAGCACAGTGGTGGTTCTACATTGGAGGTGCAGGCAGTATGGTTGCAAGGAGCAGCAGGACCCTTGTTGTCTTAATGATGGGGATGTGGACTTAAATGGCTATAAGAATGAAATGACAGAAACAGATTCAAGTGATACCAAAAAAGGTGGCAGCAGCTGAATCGGAAACTGATTGGACGGATGGTGAGAGTTTTAGTTAACTTTTTCGCTGCTGTGACTACATGATCTGACCAGCACAATTATAGAGGAGGAAAGGCTTATTTGAGGGCTCACGGTTTCAGAGGTTTTAGTCCATAGAAGGCTGGTTCCATTCCTCTGGTCTTAAGGTGAGGCAGAACATCATGGCGGAAGAGCTTGGCAGAGGGAAGCAGCTTGCATCATCAGGAAAGAGAGAAAGAGAGAGAGAGAGACTCTACTCTCCAGATACAAAATATATACCTGAAAGCCACACCCCAATTCCAATCTCCTCCAGTCACATCCTATCACATCAATTAATCCCATCAGAGATTTATTCACTGAATAGGCTAAGACTCTCAAAACCCAATAACTTCTTCTTTGAACCTTTTTACATTGTCTTACATATGAGCTTTTTGGGGACACCTCACATCCAAACCATAACAGGTGGTTAGAGGGATGGATGAAGATAGAGAGGACAGTATCAGGTATTTCTGGTGTGGGTAAGGGGAGAGGAATACCATAGATGAAGCAATGTTTTATGTCACTTTGGGGGGAAGAATGATCAGTTGAGTGTTGGTTGTGTTCAACTGGAGTTGCTTGTTAGAGTTATTCAAGCGTCAATCACAAATGCTTTGCTGGAGGTCAAGAGGCGGGCCAGAGCAGGAAGCGCACACGTAGAAGGTGTCACCACCAAGGTGGTACCAGAAACTAAAGGTGTAGTAGAAGAGTGTGCCAACAAGTCTACAAAGGGGAAAAGATGATGGTAAAGGATGAGCTCCTGGGAAAGACCAGTTCTCCAAAGGACAGAGGAGAGAGGGAAAAGAAGGGTAGAAGACATTGGAAAACAGAACAAGAGAAGTAGGAGACCAAGGAAGAGCAGAGCAATGGTTTCCAAGGAAGACCAGAGATTTCAGAAGCAAGAGCAGGCAACAGTATGGAAAGCAGTAGAGAGTCCTAAAGACGAGCTGTTGCATTGGATTTATTAAAGGGTTGTTGTGGGGACTTTGGTTAAAAATATCTCAATAGGTTTGTGGAGGAGAGGGGCCAGATGGGAGTAAGTGGAGGAGTGACCAGGAGGTAAGGAAGTGGAGGCATCTTTTGGAAGATGTCCTGAGGGGAGAAGCTAGGGGAGCATGTGTGGTAGGTAGGGATGATTGTTTTTGAGATGGGAGTGATTTGAGCAAATACAGAAAAATTAGGTAGATTCAGGAGAGGTTGGAGATAAATGACACATAGAGGAGAGGAAGCAGATGGGTTCAGAGCTCAAGAGGTGAGCTACCTGCTAAACCAGAGGTTCACAAACATGGATACACATTAGACTCACCTGGAGAGCTGTAAGCAGACACTTGAAATTTGTCCCAGAGATTTTGATGTAAGTCGTCTGCAGTGGAGTCCAGACATCAGTATTTATGTTTTTAAATATTTATCTATTTATGTTTTCAGATCTTTTTGAAAATTTTTTATTTTCTTTTTTATTTTTATAGACTGCATTTTGATTCATTGTACACAAATAGGGTACAACTTTTCATTTCTATTGTTGTGCACTATATAGATTCATACCATTCATGTAATCATACATGTACATAGGGTCATGATGTCTGTCTAATTCCACCATTTTTCATACCCCTGCCCCCTTCTCCCTTTCATTTCCCTCTACATAATCCAGAGTTCCTCCATTCTCCTCTCACCCCCCTGCCCCACCACCCCCATTATCTATCATCATCCATTTATCAGGAAAAACATTTGGCCTTTGGTTTTTTGGGATGTTTTCAGATCTTTTAATGATTCTAATTATAGTGAGTGTTTAAGAACTACTGTATTAAGTTTTGACAATTGTCCATTTAATGCTTTCAAAACACTTTTTTGAATCCCCTTAACTTTTATTTAGCAACAATGAATGTTTAATTACCTGCAGAAGATGTTTTGAAGAAGTATATTATGCCTGTTCTCAAATGGCTCACAATCTCATAGGAGACACAGTAACAATCTGTCATACAGGTTGAATGTCCCTTATCTAAAGTGCTTGGGACTAGAAGTATTTCAGGTTTTCAGGTTTCATTTTTTCTTCCTTCCTTCCTTCCTTCCTTCCTTCTTTCCTTCCTTCCTTCCTTCCTTCCTTCCTTCTTTTCTTTTTATTATTTTTTATTTTGTAATATTTGCATATACATAGTGAGATATCTTGGGAATGGGACCGAGGTCTAAATATGAAATGCATTTATGTTTCAAATGCACCTTATGCACATAGCTTGAAGGTAATTTTATGCAATATTCTTAGTGCACCTGTGTTTTGATCGTGACCTATCACCTAAAGTCAGGAGTAGATTTTTTCTACTCATGGTATCATGTCAGTGCTAAAAAACTTATGGATTTTGGAATTGGGAGTTAGGAACTGCCCCCCTTCTCTCTGTGTATATATATGTACATACATACACACAAATATGCTAAATTAGTGGCACAGCTTCTAATAGGGTGGGACCTCCAGTTCTGGGTGGTAAGGGAAGACGTCAAGGGGAAGGCTTGGATCTCAGAGGAGATGGGCAACTCAGGTGAGTAGAGAGGAGACTGGTCCCCACACACCTAAGACAGTAGTCATCACCAGCTGTTTCTTGAGTACATCCTCCATACCAGTTCCTGGACGTACATTGTCTCATGATGTATGTCATATAAGATAGTTATATGTCATATCCATTTTACTGAGGAAAAAGCTGAGGCTCATGGGATTTGATATCAAGGCCACAGCTAGTAATAAATAGCAGATCAGGATTCAAGGGCAGGTTGGTTGTCTCCAAGCTGGCTCCTTTTCCACTGGACTGCGCTGCTGCTTCTCACTGATGAGGCCCAGCTCCTACCTACTCTTTAGCACTATAGACTTGGGGACACAGGTCTGTTTGTGCAGGTTAAGTCACACATTCATCCTTAATCCTTAATCCTAATGGTTCTCAACGGAGGGTCCCTGGACACACAGCAACAGCATCACCTGCTGTGAGACTGATCCCTAAGCATCTGCAATCTGCAAATGAAAAGAAAAAACTGGGGGAATCCAACCCTGGGAAAGATCATTCCAGGACCCTCATACTCTGATCAGAGAACTTGGAATATTGACGGCAACATTTGATGGTGTCAGTAAGCACTGGCAGTAGTGCAGTGTATAAATTCCAATAAGGGTAACCCTCTAGTCTTGGGAATGTCATGGTGCTTTCCTTTTAGCAAATTTTAAAACTAGGCCAATTCTAGACAAAGCAAACTATCTGTGTTCCAAGCAATTTCATAGGAACCTCAAGATGTAAACTTTATGGAAACTATAGGATTTGCCCAAGAGGGATTCTGATCTTTGGCACCTTTCTTGCTTGGTTATTGACAGGAAGAAGTGATCGGAGATTTGAAACCAGACACTGAATATCGAGTGAGCATAGCAGCTTACAGCCAGACTGGCAAAGGGCGGCTCAGCTCTCCTCAGCATGTTACCACTTTGTCCCAAGGTAAAACAGGTTCAAATCCATTTGTAACAGGAAAGTGGTGGTCTGCTAGTCAGTCATTTGTGCCTTCATGCAACAAATACCAATAGGGAACCTCTGTGTACCAAGCACTGTGCTAGGCTCTGGGAATTCAGCAATGCCCAACACAAGCCCAGGCCTCTTACGACTTAGCAGGGTGAGTCAAGACACTATCTAATTAGTGTGTCCTCACAGACAGAGAAGAACAACCCAGGGATAGGGGAGGGCTCCCTGAGGAGACAATAATGGCTTAGTGGAGAACTGGTGGGTTGGTAGGAAATAAGGAGGCAAGGAAGAGGAGTGAGGTTCATGTGTAGGCAAAGAGAATCCCAAAAATGGCCACTCAGGTGGCACTAAGGTGGACGCTGGGGTAAAATCAGGTTGACTGTAGTCACTGCTCACAAGGTGCTCTTTGTAGGGAGAAGGAAATGGTAAGCAAGTGGCACTAGTGCATCCCCAGCCTGAGTTACACAAGTGTTTACTTCTGGGCCCAAGCAACACACGAGAGGTATGGAATCTGGACATGAAGATAGCAACAGCCATTACCAGGATGAGAGCATCGCCTTTGCACGTGTGGGAAATGTCCTTCCATTGCTTTGCATCTTCTTATCAGTGGAGGAAACACACACACACACGCACACACACACACACGCACAAAGGAATCGGAAAATAATATGCCATAATGATAAGCATTTAGTTCTCCTGTGCATAAATATCAATTCCAACATGCAAACAGATGAGAGGCCAATTAGGAGGTGGAAGTACACCGTGTACCTCCCAGGGTCGCTGGAACCTAATGTGGGCGGCTTTCCCACCCAGATGAGCTGGGAGGGGAAGGGAAGACCAGCAGTCCTGACTCAGACCTTAGTGAACATGGTTTGATTTGCTGGTGTGAGTTTGTTTTGGGTTTTGAGGCTGGCGTGACCAGAGGTGTTTTGGTCCCAGGAAGCACATTTTTGTAATATATCCAACCTCTTCAGCAGCTGTCACAACCAGCCACGTGTTTGTCGTCCTGCCTAGATTTCTGCCGCCCTCCAGCAGCACCCCAGCAGCCACGGGCCCTTGTGGTTTCTGATTCCGAGGTGGCCCTATCTTGGAAACCTGGAGAGAGTGAAGGAAGCTCCCCTATCCAGTACTATTCTGTGGAATTCATAAGGTAAGTTTGTGTCGTGGTTGTTGATCTCGGCTCTGTTGAGAGTGAGGTGAGGCTCTCCGTAAGTCTCCATCACGTGTACATCTGAAAGAGCACACGGGCTTGGAAGGCCAGCACCTATGTCCACACGGTTCTGGTGGCCCGTCCTCTGGGAAACCCGTCCCCACTCATTTACCTCTTCTCCATTCCCCTTCCTCAGTCAGACACCGTTCTGAGCTCTGGAAACTCCCGGGACACCATTCCCAATGAGCCTGCCTGCATTTCAAGTTTGAAACCTGCCCTTCTGGCTTTGAAGCATGTATTTGAAGTAAATACTTGATGATGACTTTTCTTGGGGGGAGGGGGAAAGCTCTTCAGAAAAAAATACAATGCAGTGTTTCTTCCACATCCATATTTCCTTGGGGCAAGTTTTTTGGTTTGATTTCAGCCTTTTTTTTTTTCTCTATTGTCTACTTCTGCAGTGCTTTTTATTCAACTTGTTAGAGGGTAGATGAGTGATTAAAAGTTCTTTATAAAATTAAAAGTTCTTTAGATGTAGAAACATTCTCAGTGCTGCTGTGTAGTATGTATTGAAAGAAGGAAAGAAGGAAGGAAGAAGTGGGGAAGGGTAACAAAAGGAACTTGCAGTCTTGGGTCTTTCCTCTGAACTCTGGTTGCAGTTTGAGTTTGAACTGAAGCAGTGGCTGATCAATGAGTCTGAAAGCAACGCGTGTGGAGTTTTCATTCTCTGTTTAAAGATGACGGAGCTCACGTGAGGCCTGCTGCTTTGTGGATTCATAAAGAGGCTGATGCAGCACCTCATTCCTAAGGCTCTCTGAAGCTGGGATGAAGGATCCTGCCAAGATCTGATAAGCTGTGCTTCCTTTTCTTGGCCTCCTAGCCTGTGTCTTGGGAGTGGGAAACAGACTTGTTTTTTCAGAGAAGTGCTGCACCAAGCCTCTTGAATGCTTGAATATGGAGCTTGTTTCAGGCAGGACTTGACTAATTTCAAGTGGCAGAAACTCAAAAAGAGAAGATGGAATAGTAATGTATCGGCTCCTACTGACTGTAAAGTCCAGTGGCAAATATAAAATCAAGGGACACTATAGCTGTGTCACCTCACCAATCTGTGTCCATTTCTCTGCTTTATTGATTCATTTTCAGGCAGGCTTTTCCAATGGGTGACGAGAGCCACCAGACACACAAGACCAGCTTTACTTTCTACTGGAAAGAAAGTGACTATTTATCCATGCACCAGCAAAATCTTGACATTCATTCTAATTGGTCAGGCTCAGGTCCCTTTCCATTCTCTGAGCCAACCACTGTGGCCAGGATGGGCAGAATTCACAGATCGGTCAACCACTGGTTATATTTTACATATGGCATAAACCTGAAGTACATTGAGCATTTATGAGGGTTGAATTCTCAAAGGAAACTGTGGTGCAATTTCTGGAACTGGGGCAAATGATGCTAGGAATTCGTAAAAGAAAGAAAGGCAGGAAGGAAGGAAAGAAAGATGTCCACCTCAAAGCCCAAACAAATGCTATTCCTTGAGGACAGTCCATAATCCTGCTTTTGATCTAATTTGGCAGGCAAAGCTAAGAATATGCCTTTTAATCCGGTCTCTAATCATAGTTAAATATGCAACACTAAAAGTTTTCATGTGTAAAACTTGGAATAAGACTTAACATTTATAATTTAGTTACACAAGTAAACTAGACAACACCAACAGAACAAAATATAATCCTTTAAAATTCAGAAAAATGCTAAGTATTTTAATCATAGCCTGGCAGTTCTTCTGTGTAACCCCAGGAAAGATGATAATTATCATTTAGTATTATTTTGCACTCAAACATCTGTTTTAAAACTGACTTTTGCTGGGCGCAATGGCACACACCTGTAAACCCAGCTGCTTGGGAGGCTGAGGCAGGAGGATCGCAAGTTCAAAGCCAGTCTCAGCAAAAAGCGAGGTCTAAGCAACTCAGTGAGACCCTGTGTCTAAGTTAAAATATAAAATAGGACTGGGGATGTGGCTCAGTGGTCAAGTGCCCCTGAGTTCAATCCCCAGTACCAAAAACACAAAACAAAACCAGAAAACTTGCTCTATGTCTTGTATATTGATACAAGGTAGAAATGGCAGTTTCATGACCTTGCTTGCACAACTGAGAGTAGAAGATGAAGAAGTCTTTGGCTTCAGAGCCAGAATACCTGGGGGAGAGTGCTGCCTTCCTCTGCTCTTCAGCCACATAGCCCCCGGGGAAGTCACTTTCCCTCCTGAGCCTCAAAGCCTCATAGTTTGTGATCCCATCATAACAAAGACTGAGACAAGGATGTAGTTGCAAATAGTTAATTTAGAAGCAAAAATGATAGAGTGGGGAGAAAGAGACAGGGAAAGAGGACAGATAAGAGCTTGTCACTGAAGTCATCAATCCAGGTAATGAGGCCTTCCCTGGGGTCTTCATTGCACTGAGATCTCTCTGGAGAATGCCTCTCATATTTGCCATAAAAACATAGGCAATGTTCACCCAGTGGGCTTCTGTCCTCCCCTGTTGTTTGAGGGTTATGGGAAGTCCAGTCTTTCCATACTTACAGACCATGTTGGCGTGTAGACTAGGGAACAGGATCCTGGGAGTGACAAGAGCCAGCATGTGCTTGAGCTGAGCTGAGAGCTCACAAAACTGTCCACATCCCAACTGCTGCTAAAATCAGAAGTGAGACCAGGGAGTGACAAGGGCCCCACAGGCATTAGCTACTAACTCCTACCTGCAAAACATGGGCAATAACTTCTTGCAGTCCATAGAGTGTGGTTAGGAGGATCGAGTGAAGTCACATATGAGAAAGAGATTGTGGACAATAAAATCCTGTAAGCGTGTGAGGCATACATGGGTGTTACACATCTGTATTTAATAATTAAAATTCCCTCCAACGAAAATACATTTTAACATTCAGAACTATTCCTAACATCTGCGGGGCTCAAGGCCCAAATTCTTATACATATTTTTATATCATTCTTACAAACTGTTAATTCTTTTACATCTGTTTGCCTTGACAAAATACCTTCACAATGTCCTGTGAGGCTAGCTCCAAATTTGGAATTCTAGGATTCATCGGTGTTCCGGGTGGAAAAAGCCAGCTCCTAGTTATAGCTCCTGTACTAGGAATTCTGTTTCTATTTCTTCCAGAATATGTAGCTTTGGTCAAATTATTCCATCTCTGGACCTCCATTTCCTCATGTGTAACATCAGGCAAATGCAGCCCTCTTGCAGTTATTACTCATAGTCTTTGTAAAGTTTTTACACTCTGTCAATACGTGTCTGCATCCTTCCTACTGAACCCCCACTTCCCTTTCACAAAAGAGAAAACTGAGGCTTGATTGCTTACCTTGCTTTGCTACAGTGAAATGGCTGGTAGGGGACAGAATTAAAATTAGAACTGAATTTTCCATACTTCATCACAGTCTTCTATTTTTATGAGAACCCCAGGTGCCCTGGTGTTCGTGATCCTCCTTCAGAGACTAAAGCAGGGACTCAGAGTCTGGCTGGAAGAGGGAGCAGGAAGCCCCTTCAAACTCTGCCTGCTGTTATTTCTGAAAAAAAACTTTCACTGTTTATTGCAGCATTTAATATTGGGCTGCAAAATAAATCCATTTGTAGCATCTCAGGGTTTATCCCATATAGGTAAGTGCCTGAGGATCTGTGATTGGAGAGAGCTTTCTTAGCTCTCAATCAGAAACTGCACTTGGTGTGTGCTATGATCTGAATGCTTGTGCATTCAGAGGCAGGGCCTCTGGGAATGATTAGGTCACAAGGGCAGATCCCGCAGAAATGGGAAATGCACTCATCCAGAGGCCTGAGAGAGAGAGCCCCTTACTCCTTCCAACTTGTGAGACACTGAGAAAGTACTGTCTATGAACCAGAAAACAGGCCTGACCAGAAAATGAATCTGCTGGCACATGTTCTTCAACTCCTCAGACTCCAGAACTGGAAGACATATCTGTTAGCTATGAACTACTCTGTTTATGGTGCAGTCATTCCTTGGTATCCAAGGAGATTGGTTCTAGCACTCCCGGAAGGTACTGAAATACTTGGGTGCTCAATTCCCCTATATAAAATGGTGCAGTTGTTGGGTACAATTTACACATATCCTCTCATGTCCCTTAAATCATTTCTAGATTACTTATATGTACATAATACAATGTAAGTGCTTAGAAAATAGTTGTTATACTACATTGTTTAGGGAATAGTGACAAGAAAAAATCTGTACATGTTCAGTATAGGTATTTTCCCCCAAATATTATAGATCCTCATTAGTTTAATCCACGGACTTGAAATAAAGAGATATACAGGACTGACTGCGTTTTTATTTTATTTTCTTCTCTTTTTTTTCCATGTTAGGGATAAAATTCAGGTCCTCACACATGCTACACAAGTGCTCCACCACTGAGATATGCCCCTGGCTCTACTTTTTCAATAGCAGTCCGAATGGATTACAAAAGCGTGAAAGATTTTTGGGGGGTCTTCAGTTATTCTTTTGTCCCTAGAAAAGTTCATTTCATGTCTACTGCTGAATTCCTTTTGTCTGTTTATCTCCTGTGTACAGAAGCACATGTAACAGATCTCTGTGTGAGTCAAAAGTTCCTAGTTGCATTTAAGATGCTGGCCACTTGCAGACCAAGTCTAGGAAATTGTAGAAATTGGTTTATCCTCAGATTTCAACATCTTAATGGGAAGTTCTATATAAGTTCAGTCATTGGAAGATCAGGTGCCAGTCCTCTCTCTGGGTTGGTGGCACTTTTACATCAGTTGCTCTTCTTGCTTGCTAGTCACTGGTGATAAACAATATTAAAGGTATTGCTCGGGATAGTCTAACAAAACTTTAAAAAATACTTAACTGACTAATAAAAGACGAACCTGAGAAATTACACTAGATCACAATATGGGAGTTCAACTACTTATTTGCTAGTTATTATGATGTTTCAGGTAAACTTTATTTATGGCGATCTCTTGAAACATGGGTGTAGGACTAAGCGAGGTTTTGTTCCTCTCCTAGCTTTTGTTCCAAGAGAGGACACCCCTGGTGTGAGCACCCTGGAGTTATGTTCTCAGCAGCTGCATCAGACAGTATTTTGGTCTCTGGCTGAGGCAGGATGAGCACTTTTAAATGGGCACAATCTTCATAGTCTCCTTCAAAATTGGCCTGGGGGTGATTCATTAGCTTCCCCGATAACAGCAGATTTTTAATTTTTTGAGCAGCAGAAAAAAGATATGAAGAGGCAAATCATAAGCAAGCCTGCAGGCTGTAACATATTTTGCAATGTTTTTAAAACATTCAACTGCTTTTTTCAAACAGAAAAGCCATGCATTTGGAGAGAAGGAGAATATTTCTTTACTCGTGTGATACTGAAAATTTCTGTGGGCAGCAATGCTCCATGTTTATTAAAATAAGAACCAAGCATAAATATAGCTACCTATGTTTTGAAATATTTTGACTATAAATATCTGAGAAATCTTTCTCCTTCTGCCTAAGAATTTCCCCAGGGTAAGTGCCTTTCTCATAAGCAAAAAATATACACTATGATAGCAATGAAAGCCAAAAGTCTGGAAAAATATTCCTCGTCACTGATGCTCCAGTTGGGGTGCCGTGCCCCACATATGCTATCTATCAAGGCGATTAGAGGTGAGAAATAGTTTTCATTTGACTTAGCTGCAATTTTTTAATGTAGGTGTCACATGACGATTAAAAATGCTCCAGAGCTTTGCACACTGTTAACCACTGGAAGGAGCAGACTAAAGCTTTCAGTCACTGTTTTCAATTAAAAGTTCACTGCTAGCTTATTTGGGTACATGTGAAAGTTCAAAATATCTCACCCCAGAAAGTTTTACTAATAAATGAGATGGAGTAATGTTTATTACTCTCTTCTCCTTTTCACATCTTTCTGCCTAAATAATTCTCTGTTCCCTTGCAATTGTCTTTCATAAGAAGATTCACAAACTTTACTTTCATGGGAGTCTGTTTCTAGGCTGATTGCAAATCCTAAATACTGATATTACCTGAAAATCTCAAGGTCTGACAATCTGGGTGGGTTATATAAATGATTATCACAAATGTATATTTTTGCCAAAAGTCATCATCTTTCTGTCTCATCAGAAACTCTTCCTTAATCTGCAAGTAACAAATGAATTCACTTAGTCACCTCCCGGGAAGTGACCCTGCAAAGGCTGTTACTGAAATGAAGATCCAGTCTGGGATTCAGAATGAAACTGAAAGGATTCTGAATGTTCCTTGAGTAATTCTAAGAAAAATCCAAAATGATTTATCTCATGGTCAAGGTCAAAAGGTCTGAAGGTGAAAGGAGTTCCTTATTCAAAATTGAGACTTAGAGGTTGGTTTATGCTATCACCTCTCAGGCTTACATTTGTTCAAATGTGGAATCAGAAGAGAGAGTGCTAAATTGACCTCCAATCCTGGCAAAATTACTTGATTCCAACTCTCACTTTCCTTGTGTGTAACAGGGCTGCACTATGTGACATCTAAAATCCTCTGGCTCTGATGGTCTACCATGGTGACATAGGTGAGGCAGTGTAGACTGGCACTTTGACACATATGCCCCCACCGTTTTAATCTATATGCTCTTTAGTGGATTATTTAACTCTTCTATGCCTCAGACAGCAGAACAGGGAAAATAATTTACTTTCCTCATAGGGCTGCAGTAAATGCAAATGCTTACAACACTGGGTGTGTGGTAACAGGGACAGTTAAGGCTTTCACGATGAGCCAGCTCTTTCCCTTAAAGGCATGTTTGCTCCTGGCTGTGGTCTTTATGTTTACATCCTGTGCAAGGACAGCTCTTCTAACCTCCTTCCTTAACTAACCTGGTTCATCTTCCATAAGTGTCCCTCCAGGAAGCCTTGCTTGACTACCTTCCTCCCCTCCTAGACTAGGTTAGGCAGATCTGCAGCGTTTGCCAGCATGCTTAGCACATCAGTAGTTAATTACTTGTTCAAGTTCTGTCTTCCTCCTAGAACTTGAGGGTAGCCTCCGACTTGTTCCTTTATAGAATACGGCACCTGGCACTCAGCAAACGCATCACATGTCATATGGATTCTGGCAAACATTTGCACCCAGGCATTTGTGGGACTGCATGCAGAGAATGCCAATAGCTAGCTGGATCCTTGAGCGAGCTGCTTCGCCCTCTAAGCCTGACTTACCTCAGCTGTACAATGCAGACGCTGACAGTGGCTACCTCAGAGGGGACATGGGAATGAAAAGATGACCACCCAGCACCTTGAAGAATGGCCCATGGAGGAGGTTCTTTTACCCTGAGTCACATGCAAATGTACTACCACACTAGCAGCTATTGGGTTTTAAGTAAATAATTGAAAAAGCATTAGCCACAGCGGTTAAATGAATTCTTTACCTCTGATGTCAGAGGCCACAATAGTAACCAACACCCTCTCTCACCAACTGCAGAAATAAAAGTCAGACAATACCAACACATATACATCTGCACATATGCAGCTTACCCCCATCACTGCCCTATCCCACTTCCACTGAAAATTCTTTTTTTTTAATTGTTCAAATTAGTTATACATGACAGCAAAATGCATTTCTATTCTTGGTACATGAATGGAGCACGACTCTTCACTTCTCTGATTATACATGTTGTAGAATCACGGCATTTGGATCATACAAGTACCTAGGGTGATGATGTCCATCTCATTCCACCATCTTTCCCACTCCCCTACCCCCTTGGTTTCCCTCTCTCCCCTCTGCCCTACCCAAAGTTCCTCCATTCATTCCTCCCCTGCACCATTATGGATCAGCATCCACATTCAGAGAAACCATTTGGTCTTTGGTGTTTGGGGATTGGCTTATTTGGTTTAGCATGATATTCTCCATCTATTTACCTGCATATGCCATAATTTAATTCTCCTGTAAGGCTGAGTAATATTCTATTGTTTCTTGATCTGTTCCATAATTTCTTGATCCATTCATCTCTTGAAAATTCTTTATTGCTATTGTTTTCTCCTCATAAAAATGATATCAGTGTGTGGGAAAGCTTCAAATAACACACACACACACACACACACACATATATATATGACTGACTTGAAAGTTCCCACTGTGATTTTATTTCACATGGAATGTAAACTTATTTTAGAACTCTTCAAAAATAAGTAAACTGCCAATGTTTTTCATAGAACTTGATACAATATATAGCAATAATTAGGCAAATGAGTACAATATTTAAGAGTAACATGACCCTGCATTGATTTTCTTGCCCCCAGAAGTTAGAATTGAAAATATTTAGAGAATTCCTCCTCTTCCTCCTCCTCCTTCTTCTCCCCCCCCCACACACACGTGATGCCAGTGATGGTACCCACTGCTTCATGTATGCTTAGCAGGTATTCTCTGTCACTGAGCTACATCCCTAATCCTAAAGAATTCTTCATATGCAGTCAGTTAATTTGGGGAGACTAGGGGCAAATGTCCCTGCTTTCTTTTCAAGCAAGTGCTGTTTAAGCATTAGTCTTCCTTACCATCAGCAATAGAATTAGAAATAGGCAAGAATGGGCCTGCTTGGAAGTCAGCTGAGGTTTCATGTTAACGAGTGGTGCTTCATGAAGACAAGAATTCCTTTTTCTTGCCTTTAGTTTCAAAACTGAAGTCTCAGAAGAGCCTTACAGACTGGTGCCTGGTTCCAGAAATTCTAGGAGCCATCAAGTTGCTCTGCTCAGATTCTCATGGAAGGGTTATCCTGAATGCTTTTTGCAGAAGTCTGACCTACAATTCTACAAATTGATTCCTTAAAGCTTCAATCCCTCCTACTGTGAGCACTCTTAATATAATTCTTGCTCAGACTGAAGGGAGTTGACATAAATTGAATTCTTGTGTAGCAGCTTTGGGAGCCATTTGTAAACTGTAAACGAAAAGCGTGCTTTCCTATTGCCCCACCTGGGACAAATTGCCAGTTGAGTTTATTATTACCCTATTCTATCCATCTGTTTGTCATTTGGTTGGGTTAAAGCAATACGTAAATAAAGAAAGAGGCTGAGAGCTGAAGGTCAAATAATAGATTTTTTTATGTGACTACTTAGTGGTTTTGTACTTCTCTGCGATTCATTTCTGTGGAGAGTAAATCCCACATAAAACCAGTCTGTAAAATCGACAGACAATCGCAGGCTCCTAGCGTGAGAGTCTCTCTCACTCCTGTCCTGTTTGCCCTGGATAATCTATGGGATCATGTCTCTTCTCTTAAAGCAGAGTGCTTAATCTGCAGTCTGTAGATCCCCAAGGGTTCCCTGGATGGAATGCCAGGGGTCCCTGCACTTAGCTGAAAAATAATTCTTAGTTTCAGCAACTGAAACTCAGCATTTTCTTCATAAATCAATGCAGACAACACACCACAGTGGTATTAGCAATGACTGTGATTTTGTCACCATTAGACTGATAGGTGTTTTCTTCTCCCATTACAATTGCTGCACACGTGTCCAAGTACCAGTTATGTTTATCACTACCTTGAAATTATCACAGTGATTTAAATTCATTGCTGGGCTTTGTTCTTTAATATGCTCATGAAGAAGTATGTATATGACCTTATCATAATTTTTATATCTTTATAATTTTGTTCAATATAATTAGTCTCCTTGTGATCTTATTTTTTAATTTTATGCATATAAATTTATTTTTATTTTATGCATAGAAAAAACATTCATAGACTTCCTGAGACTGTCACAGTGGCACATGAAGGTTAAGGACTGTTGTTTAGGTCAGGGGTTGGCAAACTTTTTCTCAGAGGACGAGACAGTAAATATTTTGCACTTGTCAGCTGTATAAGCTATCTCCAATACTCTGCCACTGTAGTAGAAAGGCTGCCACGGACAATACCTAAACAATTGTGTGTGCTCGTGCTCCAAAAAAAATGTGACAAACACTGGCAGCTGGCTAAAATTTGCCAACGCTTCCTGCAGGGCATCACGTTATTTCTAAGGTTGAGTTTTTAAAATATCTGAATTAAGCTCAACCAGCATTTATTAGGTGTCTACTATGAGCACATATTCATACAAACTCGTATGTATTGAGTCTTATATGTGAAAATCACATCCAAGAGATCTAGGCATGAATAAGCTTTAGCCCCAGCTTTTGGACTCGCTATAGGGGAATGCAGGTGAGCATAGAGTAGTGAGTGTAGCAGGCAGGGCCGGGGCAAGGGCCTGGAGGAACATGTCTGACATCTGAATCTGTTTTTAATCTTAAAAAAAAAATACTTAATTGACCTAGAGTGTACCTATTTGTGGGTGAGCCAGTTTTGAAGGAATCTGAGAAGGCCTCCTACAGAACCTAAGAGGGATACATCAGAGATAACCCATCTGAAGAGGAGAGGGGAAGCATCCCAAAAGGTCTCTGCTAGAGGAAGCCATGTAAGCAATGTCTTGGAGGCAAGAAGGAAGTGTTCTTAGAACAGCCGGGAGCTGTGTGTTTTGAGAGATGGGTAAGCAAGGGTCAGACCAAGGGAGGTGTCATAAAAGAACTTGTATATATCCCAAAGGAAATAAAGGGCTACGGAAAGCTTTGAGGAGGAAAGGTACCTGCAATTTTGGAAGATTGTGCAGACATGTCAGGGAACAGATAGTTGAATAAGACAAAGTCTAAATGCTTAACAAGCTCAGAGCCTAGTCCAGAGGACAGAAATGCAAAATGACATTAGCAGATGATATAATCAGTGTAATAATAGAATCATGCTCAAGGCGTGGGATAGTTCACAGGAGAGTCTTATTAATTCTGTTCCTGAAATGATGCTTAGAAAGGAATAATATGAGAGAAAGTACTTAGGAGAGAAGCCAAGGTCCTTCTGAGGCCATTTAATTGTGGAATGATAGGTTTGCTGCTGAAAGAGGCCACACCTATCTGGTTGTACTGTAATTAAGCTGTTGGTCAACCCTCTCTCCAGCCAGTGTGGCCTCCACTGTCACGGCCATTCTGCATGTTCTGCTATGTCCCCTGGAGGACAGTTTTTTAAATTTTTCTCCAACAAATTCCAGTCTCAAAAGTATTTTCCCAGCAGGATTTAACTGCTTCAGGCCCAGTGTCCTTGTTGGTGTCTGTAACATGTTGGAACTGCTCTTCTCACTCCAGCTTAAAGAACAGGGGTTCCTTAAGCTGTGGGTCATACTCATTAGAAGGAAATGAAATTGGCAAAGATGGTCCTGACCAGCAGTTTTTCAAAAGGGCAATAGAATGGGACTGAAAAGAAAAATCAAAGGGTGTCATATATGATAAAAATAAGAATTATTCTGTGAATCTTGTATTTTGGTTGTGTGTATGTGTGTGTGTGTGTGAGATATGTTTTCTGGGTCACATGCTCCTTGCATGTCTTTCTTTGGATTATGTGAAAACATGGAAAACATCAACCAATGTGGATCAAAGTCAGAGGCACTGAACTAACTCTAACCTCTTATACTGCTCAGGACGTCCTCCCTGATCCATGATCCATGGCTGGCAACCCCTACTTTTATTTATTTTTCCTGTTTTCTTTTGGAGGAGAATTAATTAATTAATTAATTAATTTATGTTTGGTTAATTTTTTTTAGTTTGTATTTAAAATTTTTTTTTTATGTTTACAGACTGCATTTCGATTCATTGCACACAAATGGGGTACATCTTTTCATTTCTATGGTTGTGCACGGTGTAGATTCATACCATTTGTGTAATCGTATGTGTGCATCAGGTGGAGGAGGATTTATTCAAGCATGAAGAATAGAAACAGAACTCTTGCAGAGGATAGAAGGGACCTGGTGCCGAGTTCCCCAGTACCAGCTTTGACGCACAGCTAACCTTCCCAAGGCAGCTGCCTTCATTGTTGACCATTCCTAATTGCCATCAAAAACATTTCCATGTTTTGTGCTGCCATCAGCTTCCTGTAAAGAACTACTGAGCTCTGAGTTCAATGTGGAAAAGCAGGTGTCCACCCCATCCTCATTTGGCACACAGTCTGTCTTTTATCGACAGACACTACCCTGTGCTCACTATGTCTTCTCCATTCAGCCAGCTCTTGAAACCCTTCCTGAAAAGAAGTTGGAACTACAATAGAGAAAAGGGCACAGGAGGAGGGAGGAGGGAGGAGGGAGGGGAAGGGGAAGTATGGGGGACTGAATTAGAGCAAATTAAATTCCATATTTTTATTAGGGTTCATTTTATGTCAGAATGAACCCTAATATTATGCATAACTAAAAAAAATTGATAAAAAAGAAAAGATGGATCTAGCACATCTGCTGGTTAATAGAGAAAACTCCTTGTTCCCAGCCATGGGGCACTGGGCCTTTCCAACAGCAGCTAGTGCACAGAATTCACAGTGAGCTTGTGGTCACTTTTCAAGTTCAGATTTATGTCCCTCCTACTAAAGGTTTTGGCACATCAGGTTTTCTCTATCAGTGAGATTGACTTTTTAAAAACTAGCATAATGCCTGTAATCCCAGTGGCTCAGGAAGCTGAGGCAGGAGGATTGAGTGTTCAAAGCCAACCTCAGTGAAAGGGAGGTGCTCAGCAACTCAGTGAGACCCTGTCTCTAAATGAAATACAAAATAGGGCTGGGGATGTGGCTCAGTTGTCGAGTGCCCCTGAGTTCAATCCCCAGTACCGGCCCCTGAGAAAAAAAAAAAAAAACTAACATAAGATTTTATAAACATCCTGTTAAACTTCGTTGGGGCTGACTTTGCCCTTATATTTCTATATAGAGAGAAAATTTAAAATTTTTATTCTGTGACACCTCTTGTTTTGGGTGGGCAAGTTTCCCAGACAACTATTCCCCAAAATTCTTCTGATTATTTTGAATACAACTGGTTGTGACTCTTCTTCTAAGTTGAGACTACTAAGATCTTCTTTTATGTTCTCAACTTTTCCATCAAGTCCTCCCCTTAAAGGTGAGGAAGCAGAACTCAGCCTTCTTTACTGCCTGGAGGGCTTTTGTATTGTTTTGCTTTGTTTGTTTTTCCAGTTTTTCTTCTTGCATTGTTCTTGGGTAAATCCTTTCCACATTCTCATTTGCCCATTTACCCATTGAGCCTCTGTGACACGTGTGGGTAGCCCTAGCAGGCTCCTAATTTAAAAACCCAAACAATAGTCATTAGATATTTTTCAATATTTATTTAGTGTAGAGGCATCTACTATATCTAGAAAGTTTAATTAGCCTTTCTCATTTTCTCACAAGACTTTCAGTAAGGTTTCTAAAGGTGCTTTGGAGTCCAATTTTGTGGGTTTGGGATGTGATTCCATCCTGGAAAGGACCTTAAGGAATGATAGGAGGGAGTGGGTGTTTGCACACAAGCTCACCTGCCTTGGGTATAAGTAAGTATACATCTCTATCTTCCTCCACTTACTTACCTCAGAAGTCCTCACCTAATATTGTTGGGATTATCCGTGAGAGTTAAATCATTTGCCAGTTAAAATCAGAGCTCATATTTTAAAAAATGATGCCTAATAATTGAACACTCATTTAAGATAAATTCCACGTGGGTACATCAATTCACCACTCTCTTAATGGAGGGCTAAGGCCTTTTCTTTGAATGTGGGCCCACCGAGTGGGGTGCCCTGTTGATTTTCTTGCACAAAGCCCACCTGGAAGGTCTCGCTTACACTTCTTCAGGTGAACCAAAAATGTAATCACTTGCAAAAGCTGAGCACAAAAATCCTAGAATTATATGATCTTTCTCCTAATCTTTTACAATTGTCTTGCTTTTACCTAGTTTAGTGGCCTTTTTTTTTTTTAGTAGTTCAGCTTTATCAAGTCTTTCAAAGACATTTAACATAGCTGTCACTCATTTTTGTACTCACATTTCACTGATTTATGTAATATTAAAATAACAATCATAACAAAAAGGGATAAATAGGTTGGGGAATAAACACAGTTGACATTTTTTGCTTTAAAACTGTACTAATTTCTTTTTGTTTTTTTTTTTTTTTTTTAGTTATACAAAGCAGTAGGATTCATTCTGACATAATTGTAAAAATATGGAATATAATTTGTTCTAATTCAGTCCCCAGTGTTTCCTCTTTCTCTTCCCTTCTCCCTCCCCGTTTCCTCTCTCAACTGATCTTTCTGCTCTTTATTTATAGTTTTCTTTTTAAATTAGGGTCTTGTGGATACACATCATGGTGAGATTCACTGTGGTGTATTTATATATGTACATAGGTAATTTAGGTCAGATTCATTCCACTGTCTTTCCCTGTCCATTTCTCCTCCCTTCCCTTCATTCCCCTTCATCTATTCCACTGATCTTTCTCCTATTTTTTAATCCCTGCTCCCTTATTTTGGATTAGCTTCCACATATCAGAGAAGACATTCAACCTTTGATTTTGGGGGACTGACTTATTTCACTTAGCATGATAGTCTCCAGTTCCATCCATTTACCAGCAAATGTCATGAAGTCATTCTTCTTTATTGCTGAGACTCTGTTGTATATAGATATACAACATTTTATTTATCCATTTATCTGTTGATGGGCATCTAGGTTGGTTCCATTGCTTGACTTTTGTGGATTGAGCTGCTATAAACACTGATAGCACAGTAGTATGCTGTTGAATCTTCTGAATATATGCTGAGGAGTGGATAGCTGGGTCATATGTGGTTCCATTCCTAGTTTTTGAGTATTCTCCATACTGCTGTCCTATCAACAATCTATGAGTGCCCACATCCTCACCAACATTTATTGTTACTTGTATTCTTGATGATTGCCATTCTGACAGGAGTGAGATGAAATTTCAGTTGTTTTAATTTGCATTTCTCTAATTGGTAGATGTGCTGAACATTTTTTCATGTATTTATTGATCATTTGTATTTCTTCTTCTGAGAACTGTTTGGTTAACTATTGATAAACCAGTTGCTTAACTGGTGAGAACAAATGTGGATCATTGGTGAACTTGGGAATTTGACTAGGTAGAAATTAATAAGGAAAGCCTTGACTATGTGTGTATACAGAGAAGTGTCAAACTTATTCACCTACTAATGACTGATATTTTTATATGCCAAACCCACCTCTGATATAGATTAAATTTCATATCAGCACCCATATTATTTTCTCTCTTTGGTTATCCCACTTGATAATTTACATGTGATTAGTGCTTAATGTATTTGTGTCATATGCAACTGGTTTGCTCTGCTCTGATCTCTTCTCCACAAGCTTTCTTAGTTCCTTCTCAGTTCTCCAAATCCAAACACATTCAAACTCAAAATTAAGTTCTTTCTGGTCCTCATACACTTTCCTCAGCATTGCAGTTCACATGGTGACATTCAAATATAGCTCTTGAAGAATGCTGTATCGCATTGCTTCCAACTGGTTCTTAGAGGCTCTATTCCTGCACTGACCCTTAGATGTATTATTTCCCCAATTAGATTATCAACTTCCTTAGCATGGACTGTGTTTATACTTTCTAGGAGTATCCCTTAGAATACAACTTCTATGATGGATGCCTGGCTGACAATCATTAATCATTTTCCAGCTGACTAGTTCAAGGCAACCACTTGCTGAATTTGATAATTCAAAGAAAAATAATTGCTGAGATTGGCAATGGGCAAAGTAGTTAAAAACGAAACAAAACCAAAAAAAAAGAAAAGAAATGAAACAGAAAAATATTCCACCCAGTGGGTCTGTGACATTGGGTAAATTATTTCCCTTTTGAGTCCACATAGGTAGAATGAAGACTCTTAATATTGGGGGGATCATGATTATCTTTGAGAATCTGATAAAAGCTAAGGCGCCTCTAAGAAAAATGAAGTAAGTGCTCACATATAAATCTTGCATATAATTTCTGCAAATCCTCAGATACTTAGACCACATGATCTTTAAGATTCCACCTAGCCCCGATAGGATGGATTCTGAGGTTGCTAGTGATAAGTCCTTTTTCCC